>NC_139947.1:31843411-31875911 GCF_963454915.1 Gymnoscopelus microlampas | reverse complement strand
GGTAGTAGTAGTAGTACTAGTAGTAGTAGTAGTAGTAGTACTAGTACTAGTAGGCAGACAGACAGGCATCAAGCATCTAGTGTCTAGAGTTAATAAAATAGCTGTGGTGGAGCCATAGGGGTGGAGCCTTCTGGCTCAGGCCTGTAGGCTGTGGTACCACAGATGGTAGCAACTGACACCTTGTATGTCCAAAAACTAACCTTTTCAGGAAATGGAAAAAACAACCTGTTTCAATGGATCCAATGTAGTTATTATTTAGACACAAGCTCTTGTTAATATTTTTCATTGGTTCAATATATTTATAAAACACGACACACTTTAACACTTTCACTTTGTTCACTTTCAAACATTTTCAAAAATAGGCAAAATAGCAGATCCACAAGCTCATGCCGTGTCACCAACGTGTCACAATGTGACACGTTGTGAGCTTGTAGATCTGCTATTTTTACTTCTCTTGCGTGACACTATCGTACAACAAAGTAGGGCATTATTATGAAGAAAAAAATCACACCCTGTGTGAAGGTAGCGGCGCCTTTGATACATTTTGTCATCGATATGTGTTTATAATGTGTTTATAGCCACGTGTAGCTTGACCAATCACTTTGTTGACGTACGCACCTGACCAATCACAACGTTGACGTACGCACACGGACAAAGTCAGGTATAGAGCGGCTAGCGCCGCTAAAAAACATTAAAAGTTTGAAATGAGGACATACAAGGTTTCTACCCGACGATATCCTGGATGGAAGGAAGCTCACATCCACTGATGTGCTGGGCCTGTCTGTCTGCACGACCCTGTGTGGTGCTTAGTGGGTGAGGGCAGTACAGTTCCCATCTGGTCTGGATGCTCCCAGCGGTGCCTCTGTGTCAGCCCGTAGGATCTTGGGCCCCCATGCCGAACTATTATAGAGCTATTATAGAGGTATCCTTGCTGAAAAAGCCTGAAATTATGTTCTGGTCTGTCTCCGACGTGAGATTTTGCACCAGGCAGCAGGATTTTCTGACTTTATGGCATCATTGTTTTTTTTTTTTAAACAGCCATGAATATAAATGCTCAGGGACGTGCACAGATAGACTCTAGGTGGTGCTACAGCACCTGCCCTTTGCCCTCTTGACCAGAAGTGCCCTTTTGAAAAAAAAAGAAAAAGAAAAACAGTTTACAGCAGGGGTCTTCAACAGGGGCTCCGGGACCCCTAGGGGGTCCTCAGAGTTACTACAGGGGGTCCGTCAAATCTTTATGTGACATGATTTTTCTTTTTACCATAACCACTCGAAACCTAGCATCCCTTTTCTCGCTGCGAGGCGTTGTGGGCTTGTAGATCGGCTATTTTTGGCAAAGAGGTATAGGTGTAGAGGGAAAAAAGAGCTGACCAAGTAAACAAAAAAAAGGATAATTTACTTGAGCACCTGCCCCTCAAAATGTCTGTGCACGCCACTGTGAATGCTTCAGACCAGTAGAAATGTAAACCTGTCACAAAAATATATATATATATATTTTTTTTTAAACAAAAATTAAAAATAAAATAAAATAAATAAAATATATATATATATAATATAAAATAAATACCCACTCCCCGCCCCACCTAGCTCCAGCATCCCAGGTGTGCTTACTTCCCTGTTTCCACTCATTCCTTTGTCATCTCAACATGGCGCTGCTCTCACCTCCTGCTGAAATTTAATTTGTCTCAGTAGAATGCAAATGGAACGGGATGATTCTGCATACAGAGAAGCCTTTTAGAGGAGCTATTATTTCCCTGGTAAACTGCTTTAGATGCAAGCCCAGACACTCTCAAATGCCAGCCAGCAATTGAACGTCTGTGCATGCATGTGTGTGTGTGCACGCGCGTGCAGGCGTGCGTGCAGGCGTGCGTGCGTGTGTGGCGTGCACACGCGTGTGTATGTGTGGAACAGGAGGCAGCAGAGACACTCAGCCATGGCAGAAACTAATGAGACATGCATTGGTAATATGATTACAAAGTCATCCTGGCCATGTCAACAGACAGGGAGACGTTGGTAGAGACATCTGCACAAGCCAAGGTACAGACTGGTATTTCCTACTGTATTTCATCCATCAGCATTCAATTTAAAACTGTATGTTAAGTGTGAGTTTTTGTAAGATGATGATGCACAGACTGGTATGTAGGGAAGTTGTACTTTCACCAACAAGAAAAGACAGAGAAAAAAAAAACACAAAATAGAGCTCACTGTATGACGAATTATAAAAGTTAACTTTTATTGTCAAAATGCACAAATTAGGCATTTAGCAGACAATCCAGAGCGATTAGGAGACTTTGATTTGATTTGATTTATTTAGCACAAAATGTAAAAGCAATACAAAAAACTAGAAAAAGTGCTCCTCGGAACACAGCCAGGTCAGGTAGGTTATTGTGGGCCAGCAATATTGATGGAATATGAAGAATCGGACAGATCCATCTAGATCACATGTCTATAAGATAATGTTTGGACAAAATCTGTAGGAGTAATATAAACATTTAGGCCTCTTAGTGGCGCTATAATAGGGCAAAAGGGTGAAAAGGTGAAAAAAGATTTGTTCCTCAATGTAGTGCGAATGTGCCTGCTAAGTTTCACCACAATCAGACGCTGCGTTCATGATTTGAGGCATTTTGCTCAAAACGGGCCACTCCTGAAAAGCTTTAGATGTCAATCTTAGCCAATAAGGATGGAATATGAAATCTGAAAGACTTGTTTCGTTTAGTGACTATAGAGGTACTGTGTACCAATTTGCGTGATGTTTGGACAAAATCGGGAGTAATACAAAAAAAGAATTCGGGGCAGAGGTTCTGCTCTCATCCAGGGAGTGTGTGTGCACAGTTTCGCTGCGATCGGCCCCACGGTGCCGGAGATTAGCTGCTCACAGACAGACACATGGACACACACTCAAGGACGGACAGACAGGGTGCAAAACATGCCACGCCTTCGGCCTGGTGGAGACACACTGTACACAAAATATAAACAGAAAAGTGCCAGGAGGAGGCACGAAGCCCAAAGGGCTTATATGAGGCCTCTACCTATGTATAACATGATCGCAGTATAAAAATAAAAATCTACAACATAATTGAAATACCTGGTTATACCTGATTATCCATGACAAGATTACTGAAAATAATCAGCCAACATAGTTGACATGTCTGAGGGGTGTCAAATCCATATTGCAAACAAGCAAACAGGGAATAGACAAAAATAAACCAAACAAAAAACATATCAGGGAATGTGTGATAATGAATGTGACATTATGTGTAAGCATGCACCCTATTAAAAACATCAGGGTAAATAGTCACATAAGTAGAGTGCACTTAGAATGCACTTTCATGTATCTGTCCAAAAATGTTCTGTATCTAAATTACATTCTTAACATTTGTGGTCAAGAAACAAAAATAAATCTAAATATCAAAAACAAGAGAGGAGCGCTAAGGGGTGAGACTGTTTACTCTGGTGTCTTACTGTCTTTTAACTGAGGTGTTTACCTATTTAATGTATGTATTTATCGTCTCGTCTTTACCGACCACAGCAAAATGAATTTCCTTTGTGCACAATAAAGGACATCTAATCTGATCTGATCTGATCTAATCTAATCTAACCTAACAATTTAGACATGGCTCTTGTTGAGGAATGCTGTTTTGGCACAGTCAGGTCAAAGTGGCCCGAGTTCCACCAAATGAGTACATTTAGACTGCTGCTAGAGGACTAGATAAGAGACGTGTAAGTGCTGTGTGGGTGGTGAATAATTCTCACCTTCCTGCCAGAGCCTTGGGCTGAGAATGCAAAGAGCTGACACAATCCGTACACAAAACTTGTGACAGTAACACTTTGCAGTCCCTGCAGAAGAGGTCACTGAAAGAAAGATGTATTGTACACAATTTCTCACACAGAAAAATTGTGTCTCTAATTAATTTTTTGCTGTGTTTGCTGAAGTTTGATCACCTGCCGTGATGCTCTTTGTAGCACATCAAAATATTTGTTTGTGATGATGATTACATCAGTCTGATCTGCTGTACAGTATGTGCAAAGAGCAGCAATACAAATCACAGACAAGTGTGTAATAGTATGCCACCCAGCAGTGGTAAAACGTAACTAATTATGTTTACTCAAGTACTATTTACTTAAGTACACATTTCAGGTACTTTTACTTTACTTGAGTATTTCCATTTATTGATACTTTACTTCTACTCCACTACATCTCAACTACATATTGTACTTTTACTCTACTATAATTATTTGACAGCTTAGTTACTAGTTACTTTTACTTGAAACAGAGTATTTTAATATTGTGATTTTGGTACTTTTACAAAGACAATTTTGAGTACTTCCGCCATTGCAATGCATGTGGCACCCTAAAAGTACAAACTGAGGCAGGTGCCCTAATGAGAGTCTTTGTTCATGTTGCAAGTTGCATCTGCAAGAAAGAGAATTCAGTCTGTAGGTGGGCATTAGGGTCATGTAACAATATTTCACAGTAAGTAATCAAATGGCGTTATGTTAATGAGGAACTGAGGAACAGCACAGGATATCAAACAGAAAGGAAAGATATCCCCAATGTCAATTTTCAAAATAATTCTTTTTCCATGAATTTGTTCCTGCAGTGCAACCCATGGTACACCACCATCCATGAATTATTCATGTTATGCCTTCATTAAAAACACCTCCATTTGCATAGCGCAAAGAGCAGTATAGGACGTAGGGCTTTTGATCCTGTTTTAGATGTCAAATAATTTAACACAGAGCTGGACAGGCAAAGAAGGCACAGAGCGCAGGACATGAAAAGATTAAAATAAAACAGATAACAGACCATACAATTTTCAAAAATTGGAATGAAAACTCATGAGGAAATGAAAGTAGGTCAGAATGGACTCCTTTGGTGCAATAACCTACTTGAAGAAATGAATGCCGTATGCTAGAAAAGTTATACAGGTTGTGAATTTGGACACTCAGCATATCAGCACTGTTTGGTATTGCTTTCTTATCAACAATCCCAACATTTGACATTATACAATGTACAGCATTTAGCTGCATTTCCAAAATATCCACCCCTCTAGATTTACTCTCTCATACCAGTTCAGTCAGACATACATACATGCATGCTCATACAGAGACACTGTATAAGGTGAGGTGACACAGCCAGGTGTGACAGATGCCTGCCACACACAGTTGTATGATCAAAATTGATCAAATTGATCAAATATGATCAAATTACTATTGGCGGTTTCATAGAACATTGGCAACTGATTCATCATAGATGATGTAAGCTGGATACACCCACTTCAAATCTGAAACATTTCCCAGACTGGGTGTCTTGCAAAATGGGAAGATGAGGTTAATCTAGATTCTAGAAGGTTTGGCGACCCTACATTGTTCCAGTGAGACTAATGCTGTGTAATTCTAAAACTCTTACGATGCAGGGCTCACTATATGCTAGTTTGCCCATGATACCCATTATTCTTCCTCAGACTGTGCATCTCTGGCTCTTCCCTGCATAAGCATCTTTACAATCCCAGCTAATCCCTGATGTGCTTTGTGACTCGCATTTCATCCCCCTCCTGCCCATATTGTTGTCATTTTTGATACCTCCATTTACAGTAATTGTTGTGGAAAGCCAAGATGACCTAACAGATCAAAACAACAGATGCAAAATACATCATCTGTCCATAGATCATTTCCTTACGATGACACAACAGTCTAACCAATCCCGGCACGATACAAAAGGACATCTAATTTGGCCTTTTCGAGTTCACTTGCCACAAATTGAATACCATAATTGTTTAGTCCTCTGCTACAACGTGCAAACATTGCCTCATCACCTCACACCAGGATATCATGTTTGTGATATTCTTATGCTGCATTGTATGCGGTATTGATAAACAGTCCATTAACCACTTAACCACAAACATTTTCACAATTATTTTGAAAATAGATCTCACAAGCTCACAATGCCTTGCGTTGTGAGATTGTAACAGTTATGCTAAATGTCAAGTATTAAAGACCATAAATATACGGTGGTAAAAATGACACAACATGTCGTATGAATAGATTATGTATAGGGGTGTCTTGTGCCCAAAAAGTTTGAGAACCACTGCAGTACACACACATAAACGTACGCATGTGGATGTGCTTATGACTTATGGGTGGGTAAGTGTGAAGTAAGTGTGATGTCAAAGTGTGATGTCAAACTGTATAGTACTGGTCCGCCAATATGGGAATCAACATCACCTATGCACAAAATCTGAAGACTTTGACTGAGTTTGACTTGTACAGGCTCAAAATCTAAGTTTCTTCTAAGTTACAACTCCAATGGTTGTAGGCCTAATTTGCCCCTACGGAGTCATGTCCTCCGGTGAATCTCTCCATCTAAATCACCTCATTTCATTTTCTTCTATTATACTCCATCACTTCTTATATCTCCCGCATGACTACATGGAGCCTCATTTTGTCCCCATTGTCTCGGCTGGGACGAGCAGCGAGACACAACAGGGGTGCCACTTCCTCAATTAATGGTCAATCATCCTGCACCAGGATTCATCACACCGTGCCTGCCTCGTTTTACCGCGCACCAGCATCCTTCTTTCCTCCATTTTTTTCCCTGTGCAGTGAGAAATCTCCTCAGACATGCGTGATTACTAGAAAGCTTCTCACTGTCCTTTCCCATTATACTTACTCAGCTGTGATGGAGGCTCATTCTGCTACATAGAAGGCAGAGTGTGAAATTCACCCTTCTCTATATGCCACTCTGTATATGTTAGGATTTGGCCAACATCCAAGTTATTTGGAGATGGTAATTTTCAGTCAGGCCTTTTTATTTGCCGCTTTAATCCACGGCGAAGAGGACTGGACAGTTGTTGTACAGGGGGAGAGTCTTGAATCAGAATTATGCATGTGTATAAACATTTAATGAGGATAGTGCCGTTATAGAACCACATACTCAGTATCCCCAATGGACTAAACATATAAAGTATATAAAGCACTCTGTTTAGTCAACATACCTAATGCAAGAAGAGCATGGTGTCCAAATGAACGAAAAAGCAGGGCACATGTTGGGAAATTGTTTGTCAGCCCCTCTGGTCACCGTAGCCGAGCTTTAATTTTACATCCACTCGGTATAATAATTAATTTATGGAGATTCCTGGATGGTTGGAGCATGTCCAGGTTTTGGAATGGTGGAAAGACATGAGTTAAAGCTGTTCGAGAGTGCACTCGCAGCAGTTTGTACTAGCATCTATACAGGGTCATGCATTCAGTAAGTGAATGTAGTTATCAACTCTACACTGGCTGTTACATACAGTTTGACAGTTATGACAGTTTGTCCTATATTTTCTCTCTCTGTCTGCAGTTGAGTGTCGTAGAAAAAAAAGCAACATCTATTTGTGGTCAATGTGGTGACATTCCCACGAATAGAAGAGCAGCTCAATTAGCTATGTGTACGGATACATTTTATTTCGATTTATTTAAAAAAGTGTAGTACAGTATATACTCATAATAGAAGTGCCAGTTTGTAAATATAGCTCCTCAGAATTCTTATGTTTTTCTCAGAATTTTGTTCAAAGTTACTCATAAGGTGTTGATTTTATAACTCCTATCAAGGACTGAATAAGCACCAAGTACCTTGAATAGAACCAGTGTACACAGTGCCATGCCTCACTATTAAATATAATGAATTACCGGCTTCCTTGCATAACCAGACTTTTTAGCTGGACCTGGTAGGCTTGTATAGGGTGCTGGCATAGCTCCCAGTGTCTTAGAGACGGTAATGAAGAAGATGAATGAAGATGGTAAATCTTATTGTCATTTCTATTATCTTTTATTGAAGGACCATGTGTTTCCCTCTCCCCAGACAGTAGGTAGCCCAGTGGTATATACCGTTTTTGGATGGTGTCCATGCCACTGAGTAGAGTGTAATCAGAAAACAACACAGCAGGTCATAAAACCACACTGCTGTCACAGGGGGCATTTGTTTTGTATAGTCTTCTGTTCTGCAGAGTAGAGGAAAAGTTTCCAGTGCACTCAAAACAATTACGGTTCTTAATCACTAGTCATGCCACTGGGGTGCCATATATAGTGTACATGCTTGTAGGGACTACTGTGGAGTTTGAACAGCTGGCTAGGGGCAGGTTGGGTGGCATGGTTGCAGAGGCCAACTGTGCAAAATATGAATTTGCCAGAAATCCTGCAATTAATGTGACAAATACGAATGCATGGAACTAATACACGAAAAAACAGAGCCATAGAGTAGCAGAAGGAAGCCCAAGGCCCATGACTTTATACCGTACCTGTGGCAGCAGGTAGCAGTTGTATTTATAATGGCCACCCTTGGGCAAACAGGGAGGCTGCTCGCAAACGGTATAAGACATGTGTCTGAGGGAATGTACAAGTGTGAGTTGATGAGCAATGAAGGTTGATGTGCTTTGTGAAGTATTCCATTATTACTTTTGACAAGAAGGTTTATTTCATACCGGGGATACAGTGCTGGCCACAGCACTACACGCAGTACTTCACATACTGTAAAGAGCTGATTGTCATATTCTTGTTATAACAGAATGTCGGCTGTCTTGAACTATGATCTTGGCTTGTTTGACAATCTCGACTAGAGAAACCTTTCCAAGACTGGTGTGTTTGGAAAGGAATTCATTATAATTATATTATGAGCATAACTGTAGTTTGCAAAGGATAGTGCTGGGAAATAGAATTATTCATGCAGTGATGTCTAGAAAGTTAATTTTACTGGATAAATGTTGCCTTTGAATCTGTAAAATAAGCACAATTTGCTACATGCTCCTTTTTAATAAAAGGAGGAGGAGGGTGGATCTGAGATCATGAATTCTGCTGTTTCTGTCATGCAAGCCTTTTCTTTTGTTTCTGCATACATTTTCTGTGAATTCTCTGGTTGATATATGAGTAAACAAGGAAAATGTGGTTGGTTAAATAGAGCAGAAATACCCTGCAGTTAAGACCAGATGGCTTTAGGGTGTGCACTTATATATCCTGAGACATGTGGTTATGTCAATGTTTTCCTAAAGCTGTCAGTTGACAGCCTCATAGAATTGCATGGGTATAGTGGGCCATTTTCCCTCACAACAGGAGCAGGAATGCGGGGGCCTTGTTTTCCCTAAGCATTTAAAGGTGACAACGCAGGATCTCTTATTGGATAGTTGCCTGTGCCATGCCACATTTTAGTCTGAGGGAATTATGGGCTGTGATCAATTGTAGGAGGACACTCTGATACAACAGAGGCAACTATCAGAGCGACTGCAATTTTAGCCATGCATTATTCAACAGCGCTGTAAGATGTGTGAAGGTCCAAGGTTATTTATACTTGAGAAGCAGTGGCAGGGCAATCACAAGCCATGTCCTACAGGGCCCAAAGGTAATGCCTCAGCATTTGGAAGGGGACCAAACTTTTGTAAAATTTTGAACATGCCGTAGATTTTATACTCCACGACATTTCCAGTGCCATTAGCCTGAGTCATTAACCATGAATAATAGACAAAATGTCTATAGCCTAACAATGAACTTTTATGACCGATAAAGCAGTAGTATTAGTGAGACTTTTGGAGCAAATTTTTAAATGCCTTCTTATATACCCAGCTCCTCTAATGTTTATTTTAAGAGGACAGATTAAGGCAATGTTTTTGCGTTGTCCTATGCTTGGGAGCTGTTTTTTTTGCAGCAGAGTGTCTTGTCCGGGCCCTTACATTCATTATGATGATTACCTGTGGCAGCCAGCGATGACGCCTGCATGCTGTGTCCACAGAGCAAGCAGCATCACAACATTGGCATGGCCCACACACTACGGCCATCACATAAACTGTGATGCTTTTGTGTGGGTGCATGTGTGAAAGACTGCATACTATACACAGTATATGCATGTGTCTATGTCCCTGCTAAAGGTGCTCTCTGGAAAATATACCCCAAGATATGTGTCCTACTCTTTCTCCATCTCTCTCTCTTTCAGCCTTGCTCTTTCGTCATTCTCCCCTGTTTGTGTGCAGGGCGCTGGGTGTGATGCTAGGCTCTGTAGCTGTGAGCGTAAACATCTCTCCATCTCCACATGAAGACAAACAGGGGGGGCATTATCAGACTCAGGGATAGACCCTGCATCCAGCCTTCAACTATAAATAACCCCCTACCACTTCCTCATTGACATTCATGAGGTGAAAATAGCAGCTTTGGAAAAGAACTAGCTTTCTGTTTGTGGATTTGTATTCAGTCTTGTGTTATTCAGTTCAGAGTGAACCCAAACGCAAAACATGTACAGACACAGGGGATAAGGTGAGGTTTAAGAAGGTGGAGTGGATCACGTGGGAGGTGTTGAGCTGATTGAAGGCAGGTGTACAGGAACCAGGTGAGTGAGTGGCTGGACAGGAATACATGTGTGCTCCCCTCCCCCCTTTTCTTTTTACTTATGAATCTGTGATATAAAATATAGATTGCCTATCGAATCTCTACACCAACATTGTTCTTTAGAAGCAGTTGGTTTAAGCTTACCATTAAGATAATACATGTATTAATTGAAGCGATAAATAGGTAATGTAGCTCTACAGCTGCTATTTTACATTTCAAAATGTGCACATGCTTTTGCGCCATGCTTTCATGTGTGAATTGAGCATTCATCATGGCCTCCGTTTTACTTTAATTCATCAAGTATTTTCTTCTTTTGGTGGAATCTTCTTTCACCGTAAAGGAATATACAAATTGTCCTTCTATTGAGGACGTCATGGGGTAAGTAAACGATATAAATAAAGTAATTTCTTTATAAATAAACTATATTCTTAAAAAAAAAACATTATTTAGAGTAGCCAATTATTTTTTACCCATTTTTCTCCCCAATTTAGTTGTTATGCCAATTGATTCCTACCCACGTACATTTCTGTGTTGTCACTGCTGTCGTATTCTACTGACTCACTTGCCAGTGAGGAGCCCCCACCAGGAGGACGTAGAGCCTCCGTCCAACTCCTCCCGCCCAACACTCCCTGCTGACAGGTGCCATCCCAACCCGTAGGAGTACGTGCAATGACCGACATCACCCTCCCTCCCCGTCCGGCTTCCCTCCCCCGAACACGTGCCAAATGTGTTCGTGTAGATGCTCGACAGAGCCGGACGCACCACGGTGGATTTAAACCCACAACCTCCGTTGTGGTGGGCAGTGACTTTACCACTGCGCCACCCGAGCGCCAATTCTTTTAACTTTTTAACCCAAAAAATATTACTTTCACTACCTTTAAAATGAGAGGCTGGTCTGCCTACCATGTGACGATAGAGAAAAGCTCATTGGGAAAAATACTTTATGGAAATTAGCCTTTTTTCCCCATTCAGAACTGTGCCTTGGATTTGATTTGTGAAGCCACTCTGTGCTTATAAATGTGTTGCATGTCTAGTTTGTGTAGTTTGTGTGGTTTGGAGTCGGAGAGATAGTTGATTGGCAGGAAGGAGGAACGCCTGACAAGACAGTAACAAGGCAACCTGCAGGGCCTAATGAATGTGTGCACAGTGCACACGAGTGTCGACACAAACTCTAACTTTATAACTGGGTGAGGATCTTTGAATGTGATGCAGCAGATCTATCTATACAGTATATGTATATTTTTCTCTCTCTCATATACAGCGCGCGCGTGTGTGTGTGTGTGTGTGTGTGTGTGTGTGTGTGTGTGTGTGTGTGTGTGTGTGTGTGTGTGTGTGTGTGTGTGTGTGTGTGTGTGTGTGTGTGTGTGTGTGTGTGTGTGTGTGTGTTATACTGCAGTGCAAGAGGAACCCTACAGAATGTTTCTAACAGAAGGAGAAACTGAATCTGGGAGAAATAAAGAGGAAAAGACACCCGCCAAAGTCATAAGTGAGGAACTTGAACTTCATGGCATGCCACCTTTTCAGCGATTTATCGCATACTTTTCTGACATCTAAAAAAGGTAAGCGGAGGTTGCACGGTCAACTTACCCCTTTTTATCATTTAGAATGAATGGAGGATTAGTAGTCTTTTTTTCTTCCTTCTTTTACATCTTACAAAAAAGTAAGATTTGACCATGAAAATCAAAGACACGTTGCCATGGAAACTGTGAATATCAGTGTGTGACTGAAGGACTGTCTTGCAGGCACAATGGCCCAAACAGCATTCCAGAACGGCATCTTATCACCCTTCTTGCTTGTTAAAAGTTTCTGGCTTCTTCACTGTCTGATCTCTGTTCTTTTTTCTCACTTCCAATCAACATGCCTGACATTTATTTTTTTGCCATTTTTAATAGGCTAGTGTAGAAATGTGCATATCTATCTTATCTCCTCTGGGTCATGCCGGTACATTGCGTGCGTATTGTTAAGTGGTAAACAACCAAGCACAGTTACAGCACAGATTGATTCTAAATCCAGTGTATAATTTGCTCTGCAGGCGAAATTAAGTTGTATATACACTTATTTTTAGTTACACACACACACACACACACACACACACACACACACATACACACACACTTGAGCAACAATACTGATACCTGATATTTCATACTTAGCTGCACCACAATTTAATACAGTGGGGTGACCTTTGGTTAATTAGCTCTGGCTATTACCAGCTTGTTGCTTGTTTCTATTGCCAACTCACACACACGCGCGCGCACACACGCACGCACGCACGCACGCTGTCTCCACTCTACAATCTTTTCCATTATTTTAAGCTAGTTTACATCTGATTGATTAAGCATGCTGAATCAGTGGCGGTGAGGAGTAGACTGGGATCACTTCGCTTGTGTGTGTGTGAAGTAGGTGGGCTGTAGACTGGATGGATGCTCTATGGAATGGAATGGAAACCAGGCTTTCCACGGGTACTGCAGAAAGCCTGGTGACACGAGGTTAGGTGAGGAGAGGGCTCACTGTTTGACTGTTTAGTGTGAGCAAATCAGAGCACGAGAAGAGAAACAGAAGTGAGCAGCAAGCACAGGCACATTAGAGTGGCAGGGGGGTGTGATCTAGGTAGGGGGGACAGGACTGGCTCTGCCAACTCACAGGGGCACCAGCAGCGCATTGGATAATTACGTCAGGTGCTAGGACCTAATCCTTGTGCTCTCTGATGTAGTGAGGCTTGGTCCAGCGTCAGATCCACACACAAGACCACGCTCTGGCTTTGAGCCTACTTTCACGCGTTTTAAACTTTGTTAGGGTCACACAGTGTTGATTGTTTATCTTCATGTGTTTGAAATCCTGTTAAAGTCACTCAGTGACTGTTTGTTTTGCCATGGATTTCTAGCAACAAAGATAAGCAGAAATGAAATATGTTTTTCACACTTAGAGCATATCTGTGGTCATAATTGAGATATGATTAACAATAGATGACAAAATAAAAATAAAAAAGTCCAATCTTAACTACTTCCTGTCAAACAAACGTAATGTGTGATTACATCAGTAATTTGAGGTGGGAAATAGGCAATGAAATAGGCGGTGCTAGCTGCAGTAGAGAGGGTCAGAGAGTTCAAATTCCTGGGGGCGCACATCACTGAGGACCTCACCTACAGTACCTGGGACGTGCAGACAGAGCGGGTAGTGAAGAAGGCACAGCAACGCCTCTACTTTCTCAGACAACTAAAGAAGGCTAGCATGGGCCCCAAAGTCCTAAGAGCTTTCTACAGAGGTACAGCCGAGCGCATCGGTGGATGTGACCTCCCCCCACCTAAAGCCCTATAAAACGAACGCTGCATCAGCAAAGCTTGTGGAATCATCAAGGACCCAAGCCACCCCAACCATATGGACTGTTTCACAAAGATTCTGCATGGAAAATGGCTATGCAGTCTTTGGGCCACGGGCAGCAGGCGGCTAAAAAGCTTCTTCCCCCGTACAATCAGGCACATGAACAATTTAAATATTAAATATTAAATTATAAAAATAAATCTGGCCAGAAGAAAACGCTACACCCCCCCCCCCTCCCCCACACCTCCTACCTCTCCCATTGTTTTTGCACCACAATATGCTTGCCTGTTCCTACCTAAATAGTTGCATAGAGATGGTACTGTGAAGTTGTTTATGGTACTGTGGCAGCTACTGATAAATGCTGATGGTATATATAATATGCCAAGCTCATTCACATATTGTACATACGCTGATCTATTTGTATTATCCCGTTAGTATAAAACTACTGACTTTTTTTGCTCTTGTTTTTCTCGCTTTCTGTCTTTTTTATTATACTATTATTAGGACCTATGCTGCGACATTGTCTGAAGGAAGCCAAACAAAAATAGGTTTTACTTTTATGCACCTGTAGTGCACAAGATAACAATAAATACAGCCTTCAACCTTGAGCCTTCAACCTAACATAAATGTGCTTTGGCACTGCCTCTTTCTCTCTGTCTCAAGGAGCGCAAGTGGTGTAAAGTACATTTACTCAAGTACTGTACTTTGGTACAATTTTGAGATACCTTACTTTACATAATTATGTTTTGATGCCAATACTTTTATACTTTTACTTGTAACAGAGTATTTCTACATTATCATTGATACTTTTACTTAAAGGATCTACACCATGAATTTAAAAAATAATAATAATATTTAATATCATATTGTTTATGTCCCTCAAACGTTTTTCAAAAGGCTTGAGCCTAAATCAAGCCTCAGATATACTCATTCCAACTAACTTCTCTCTGGCTTATAAAGCACTTTCACCTGCAATACCACATTGTCCTGTTTGGCACGGGGCGCTATTGAGCCAGTTTGTATGCATGTTATCTCCTGGTTCTGTGTGGAAAAAGTTTTTTATTTATTTATTTTTTAAATATATATATATACATATATACATATTTTTGGGTTGGAACTGAAAAACGGGAGGGATTGTACCCTGACGTGACGTCACGTCAGGGTGAAAATCAGTTTGGCCTGTTTTGAGACCAATTTACAGAAAACCCCAGATTTGCTGTGAAAGCCTGAGTGTTAAAACTGGGGTATTTTTGGGGATAGAAGAGAGGTAGGGGAGACCAAAAACACAAAAAAAGTAAAAAAAGTTAAAATTCATGGTGTAGTCCCTTTAAGTGACAAATGTGAGTACTTCTTCCACCACTGAAGAGTGCAAGTGCCGACCCAAGGCAGAGTTGTCTTTAGATCCCATAGGCCGAGGGAACGGGACAGGACGACCGGCTGAGTGACTGTGATTGGCAGAGACACAACCAGCCTTCCATTTTACTAGGACATTTCACAATAAACGTCGCAAAAAATGGCATTGCAGCTGGACTTTAAAGCTACTTGCTCATGGTCATGGAGCTGTCCTATGTTGTGTCGTTTCTTTGTTCAGCTTGTGGACAAGCCACAGTTAGCCTCTTCGACCTACTCATACTTCCAAGTTAATTACTGCAATTGAAATGATTACTGCAATTGAAATGTCACACACACGCGTGACACACACACACACACACACACACACGCACACACACGCACACGCACCCTCTCCCTTCCAATTGGTACCCGTGGCACCCTCCCAAAGTTTAAGCAGAGATTTATCTTCATCTAAATGTATTTATTTGTCTCAACATGAGCCGCTATCACTGAACACCACTTTGAGCATGTAAGCTTGACACAGAGATCTAAGATCTCTGTTCAGGGCCATCCTTAGGGCCTTTTGCATGGCCCTGTAGTGAGAGGGGATTTTTTTTTTTTTTAAATACATGTTTTGTAAATATATATAATGTTAAAATATTTCTAATGCATAGCTTAAATGGCATTTTTTTTAAAAGTTGATGTTATAGGAAGTGGTGATCCCTATGCTGTTCACGTGCAGATCGGTGCAGGTAGTCCCATAGCCAAGCTTGTGACAGCATGGTAAATGACAAGTAACAGCAGAGATCGAGACAAATTTTGAAAGTATGAGTCAGGAGCGATTTGAAAAGGCGATATGAAGGGCGGTATGAACCTCAGCAATGCTTTTTCTGATGGAGAATCTCAGGACATTAACATCCCTGACCTGTTCTCAGAGCTCTGGGTACTGCGAGACGGGATCACCACAGAAACACAGCACCCTTCAATTTCTGAAGTCAACCGAGGGTGGGCTTGTTCTCAAACACTGAAGTTGCATAGAAGATTTGACTGGCTGTCCCAGTGACAATGGCTTCAGGAGAACACACTGTAAACTCAGTGAATGAGTTTTAATTCAATTGAGTCAAAGAAGCGTGCATACCTGGCAGAATGTTAAGAATCCCGGCATATGCCAACCAGAGTATGCAGGAGGTCAAGTGGGGTAATAGAGTTTCTGCCTCCTTTGGTGTTAGTAATGCAATATGATGGGGGATACTTTGACCAGCCATTTTTATTGTGTGTAGGGTACATGAATTAAGCTGAAAAACTAACAGTCTGCAAAGGTGGATGTATGATTGGTGACGCCCTAATTCACTATCGTATACTGTATATGCCGACGATTTTGCTATTTCTTTCTGCTAGATTTCCTGGGTTTCAACAGCTGCTAAATACATTATCTGATTATGTGGTCAAATATGATAATATAATATAAAGAGTGTCATGTGCTGTCATGAGCAGTTGCAAACACACATGCACCGGAAAAACTAAATCAGGTGTAAGAATAATACAATAAACACAAACATGAACTTATTCAGTCTACTTCAGTGAAGTAGACTGGCATCTTTCTAGAAAGCCGAGGAACAGGCGTACATCCACAATCAGAACATCCAAATCCAATTATTACCTGGCACAACATTTTTGAAAACTATATTATCATTACAAACGAGAAATATTCCCATTATTGACGAAACCGACATGTTTTTAAGAGACCACCACTTTAAGAGACCAGGGCATACTTCGGAGGAGCAATGCAGACCTTCCACCTAATAACTCAAGGGAGAGGTGATGTGCTAGCCTGGTTCCAGACCATAGACCCCGCCCACTCTCTGAGTGGGGCTCCTCTTGGTCTGGTGTCATAATGTGAGCCTATGGCTTTTCACGGTAGAAGAAATACCTGTCAAATCAGAGTCGGAGGTGGGGGTGGGTCTAACGACAAGCCAATCAGCGCCACGGGGCGTTCTCAAGCTGTGCGACACTAGCCTGCGACATCACATGTAGGCGGATCCTTGGATCTCTTGTGATGGTTTAAGGAAATGCTAATCCCCTCCCCAAGTAATCGACTACAGTGCAGCCAAATAATCAGGCTAGTGATGTGCTACATAGGCCCCTCTCTCTATTTTCCAGCTTTCAAAAAAAGGTCTGCCAGTTCTGATGGACTAGATACATTCTTATTAAAAACGGCTACAATGGTCATAACTGAAACTATCATTTTTATTTTAGATTTTTCTGGGAAACATTACAGTATGCAAGCACTGAACTCTACTCGGGCATGAATATCCCACAATGCAATGCAGTAGTGACAGCGGCAACAAAGAACAGATGGCAGACAACGACGAAACCTCTTATTAAAGGAGAATGAAACCCTAGGCTGATTTTATAGTTTTGTATACAGTAATATGTGATTTCAGACACAGCCTATGAGTCTGTAAAATATTATTGTCATCCGCCTGAAACATATCATTATGTGTCTGTGTCATGCAGAGTTGTTCCACTGGCTGTTTAGGCCCACTATGCAAAATAGACATGTGCTTTTTATGCATATCACAAGACTATTTGTTGTCTTATTACTGTCGTTATGTAGGCCTATGGTCCTAATGATTGCATGTGTTCATTGAAAGAATAAAAAAGAAAGTAATTTTGTAAATAGTTTACTCAGTCTGGTGATCAAAACATTGATATGAGACAGAATGTTGAGGCTGTTCTGTAGTGTTACTGTGATCAACAAAATAACAATAATTTGGGGTTGGCTATGATAGGTAACAGCAGGGCCCTGCGTGGGTTTATTGCCCTAGGCCCCGCCCACCTCTTGAGCGGCGCAGTCTCTGTTGCTTAAAAAGTATTATTAACCTAATTTTACCCCGTCTCCTGAGGATATAGCCTTTCCTTCTAACTCCTCCTTGTAGAGGAGCTGTGAAATTTGCAACCTATGAATCCTTTTGAAGCAAAAACCCCAAAGTTCTGCTTGGTGATGCAGACTGTGTAGGGAAAAATACTGAGGCACTCCGTCTTCAGGTGAAGAGAGTTAGCTATTTATTTTCTTGAGCAAAGCAAGATGACAAACCCAGACTGTAAAAAATATGGACAAAGGGAGCCCTGTGGTTTATACAGACCAGTTTTGAAGCCACTTTTTCTGCGAATTCAAATCCGCCATCTTTGAACTTCTGGTCCCGAAAAGAAACCGTAAACGACTGCTATTGGCTGCAACTACAAGGTAATAAAATCAAGTGCAGGAGGTGAAATAGCGACATCTGCTGGGCCATTAACCGGAACAGCTCTGCAATCAAGCCGTGATTAGTCACACTTAACTACAGGCTGTGTCTTATGAGTACAAAGTTGGCCATTGCTGAATTTCATGTCCCAACTACTAAGCAAGAGTCACAACATTTAAGGTAGGGTAAGTGATATTTTTTGTTAAAAAAAAAAAAAAAAATGTTAACAGGTATTCTCTATATTCTGATAGTAATCATTGCCATAGCGTGTTTGTTCAGTAACAGGGGTGCTCCCGCTCTTTTTTTCAGGTGGGTTGCCAATTTCAGCCTAACTTGTAATGGCTGGTTATGGCTGGTCAAGGCGTTGATGACCTTGTGCAACATTTTATTTTATTTTCCTTTTTTAGCGGTGCCAACCGCTCTAAGCTTGACTTTGTCCGTATGTCCGTCCGTCCGTCCGTCCGTCCGTCCGTCCGTCCGTGTGTCCGGATGAGCAAGGGATTTTAAACAGCTATAACTCCAGTTTGCATCATGCCACCAAGGCCAAATTTGGTATGTGGACTTAGACCACCAATAGGGACGAGCATGCATTGCTGAAGTTATCAAAGAGGGGTCCAGGGACCCCCAGCGCCCGTATGAGCACGGGATTTTAAACAGCTATAACTCCAGTTTGCAGCATGCCACCAAGTCCACATTTGGTATGTGGACTTAGACCACCAATAGGGACCAGCATGAATTGCTGAAGCCCCGCCCCCTCTGTCTTCCCATTGGCTGGCCTTCAAACAGCCATAACTGAAGTTCGCAGCATGCTACGGAGTACAAATTTTGTACATGGACTCAAACCACCAATAGGGACGAACTGTAATTACTTAAGCCCCGCCCCCTCTGTCTACCCATTGGCTGGGCTGTAAACAGCCATCATTCCAGTTTGCAGCATGCTACCAAGTAACAATTTGGTACGTGGACTCAGACCACCAATAGGGACGAACTGAAATGAGTTAAGCCCCGCCCCAAAGGCACCGCTTCCTTCACACAGGGTGTGATTTTTACTTATCTTTTTGTTGTTAGCGGTTTCATCAGTTGGAGCACTGGTGTGAAAATTAAATGTTGGGGGTGTTACATTCAGACATGATGTGTTATTGCAGGTACGATGTGGCCAACACTAATTGAGGAGGCACGTGTAGAGTTGCACCTGAGTGCTTATAAGTCCTCTCCCTCTCACTGTCTCTCTCCCTCAGCCAGCATACTCTTCTTCACCAATCCCCCCCCCCCCCCCCCTTCTTGTTTTATATATGATATACACTATCTTCTGTTTACACCCAAACCCTGGTTGTTTGTGTTCTGTTGCTTCCCTCAGAGCCGGGATCGTAACACTTTGAGATAACTAATCAAAAAATGTTCTTTAATGTTCTTTGTTCCTCATAAAACCTGCATGAGGATACAGTTGGAATATTTTTTGTTCTGTGTGCCTTTGAGTCTGTGACTTTGCCTATTTGATTTTCTTAGTAGCAAGGTCAGAACTGCTGCCAGAGATTTCTGTCTCCTGCTCACGCGTTTGTATTTTCGTCAGGTCTTTAAGAGTGCACGACAAACGACATGAAAGGATCGACAAGCCGCAGCCTCAAGCCGTGAGAGAGCCATGATTTATCCCTGTTATTAACCTGTGCCGGTTCCCTATACACTTATTCAAATCCATGATTGGATTCATCTCTTTTCCTGTGTCATTTTTTCATCAGCACACTGTTTGCATTTTCTCTGCTCCTCTGCTCTGATCTACGTATATGCCAGGATAAAGATTTGATTGTTTACACAATGGTGGCATTTAGATGGCAACCAGTAGAGTGTGGGAAGGGAATGGAAGCAAATCTCACACAGCCGGCATATGCATTAGATTAAAACCAGGACAGTATGGAATCTCAATCTGTATTCCAAAATATACATACCGTATATGCAAGTGATTCTACCTCATGTAGAGAGCCGTATCCAAGCAAATCTTTAAACCATGTGCTCATAAAAAATTAGAATGCACTGTTCAGTATATGCCATAATGTACTAAAATTTGTTTCCTGAATTCAGGGTTTCTGATCACTATTTTCAGAACAGAATTTCACAAGAAGAGTGTGGCATTAGACAGTGGGTTAAGATTTATAGTAGCTTTTACAGGTTAGTGTATATCTCCACCTGTCTCCCAACCCCACCAATATTTCTAAAGATATATTTTGCCT
The DNA here is from genome assembly GCF_963454915.1 of Gymnoscopelus microlampas. Lineage (NCBI taxonomy): Eukaryota > Metazoa > Chordata > Actinopteri > Myctophiformes > Myctophidae > Gymnoscopelus > Gymnoscopelus microlampas. The sequence goes on along the minus strand of NC_139947.1, from coordinate 31,855,438 downwards.
GATTTGAGATTATAAACTGTAAACTGTGTGGCTGTCACAAGGAATATCAGTGTTGCTTAGCAATGTATTCACAGCCTTTCCTATAATAACTGCATTATCTTTTTGTCAAATGTTAGTAGTAGAATTCTGAAGTCTTAATCAAAACAATGATCACAAACATGAGAATATAGCAGACAATGTATCACGGACACTCATTGTAAGCACAATAAGCTTAATGAGTGATTATACCATGCCAAAAAGATACAGTATGTAAAAAGAAAGAAAATAAACTATTGCAGTATATCTCTTTGTTTCTGAAGTACAGTATATCTTATCTAAGTTAAGGTCATTTAAAATACATTTATTTATGTGTTTATTTTCATTTATTATTATTATTATTATTAATATTTCTTTGTGTGCAATATCTCACTCCAGACAACACTGCCTTTTGGGAAGAATCATAAATCCAGCCATGAAACCAGTGGTGTTGATATAAATAGTTGTTTTATGTTGTTGCAGAACTAACAGCTCCATCTCTCATCCACCTCCTGGCAGTTGAGGCGTGTTCTCAGAGACCTATAACAGCCAGAGAAATCCATTGTGGCCATGACCTGAAATCCAAAACAGCCACTCAGTGCCTCCCAAAGAGAACAGCAACAAAGCCTGCTTAGTTTCGGTGTTCATTATTTGGTTTTTATACCTCTATAATTGTGTTTTCTATGTTCTACTGGTTTTGCCTGCATGTCCTGCGGTCACCTACAAGTTTAGACAAGATTTTTTTCACCTAAGAATAATTGTCATACACAGACATTTGTTTCTCCTCTAATTAGTTGGCAGCCCAATGAGTCCATTGGGTACAAGTGCCGGTGTTAAAGGGTCGTCCCCATGCTTTCATCACAATTGACCCAATTAGGGTACATGCGTGCGTTATTGCGACCATATTTGGTATGAAAAACAAAGTAGAAAAAAGTTGCCTACAAAGCAAACATGTCCTTGACATAGTTTTATTTATAAATGATGGCATGTCTCATAGAAATGTTCAAAGAGGGTTTTTAAATTAGCTGGACACAGATAAGTCAAATGCACACAAAACGTATGGGGTTGGGAGGCTGGCGGTCTAGAAATGATGCTTTTACTTGAATTTTTCATCAGTTGCAGAGCATTTGGGTAATTGCATTGCATACTGTTTAATATGAGAGCCTAAGGACACAGCTGGACACCTCTGATGGAATTCCCCAAGTGAAGGTTCACAGCAGGAGGATCTTCACAATGATATTCAGTTCACAGCGGTGGTTTCCTCGAAACCCTTGCACGCATACCAAAGTAGGAGACAATCTACCAGCATAGAGCACTATGCCGGTGAGCTAATAAAGTATTGAATCCTCATGCTTCATTTGGTGTTTTCTCATTCACTGGGACCAGTCTGACTCTGAAGAATTTTGATTTCTATGCCAACAAACAGCAATCTACTGTATGCTAACAAACAGAATGCAAAATCAACACAAGCAAAGGATAAAAAAGACCACTAACTCAGATAGAAGTTGTTGACTCTGCTATATTCTTTTTTCTTGATTCTCCTATATTCTTCTTGGTGCTAACACTCTTTGTTGAGTTGTTTTAGATTATGTTCTTATAGGGTTCATATCATATTTACTACAAAAAGCCAAATTAGTACAAGTTACAAAACCTTTTGTCAATTCGTAGGAATTAAATATTAAGTAGCCTTTGGGACCAGCAGTTCCTGAGTTATGTGGTCCATAAGTCAGGAGCCTATCTCCTCTTTCCGTCGCATGAGGCAGCTTGTAGTACACCCCCTGGACATGATGATAGTATGTTGCAGCTACTAAACCCCTAAACCAACCCTTCATACTGAGTGCCAAGCAGAGAGGCACTGGAGACCATTTTCCTAGTCTTTGGTATGTCTATCTGCAGCAATTCGTAGTATCATTACAAAATGTTTCATACATAGGCGTATTGTGTGAATCAAAATGTGGACCATTGTCGACCCAATGAGGGTGGGGGTGGGGATGTGGGGTTAAGGGTTAGTTTAAGGTTAGACACAGTAATTTGAGTTTGCAATGTTTTGGTCAAAGCACTGTCCTCATTTGACACAATATCATATTAAAAAGTTTACTTCGTAACTATATCTATATACATTTGCCATGATATGAGGCTGTCCTTCATTGTTTTACTGTTACACTATTAATGTAAAACAACTTCACATTTCCAAGATGAAGCCCTGAGCACCGTTTTTCCATCCTGTCTTCTTCTCATTTGCTTGAATAAGGTATTATGTACGGAGTGTTTTGGCAGGCATGGAGCGATTGCTGGAGGAGGCTAATTGACTTGCGGCAGCTAATTAATTCAAAGGTTGCGAGGTTGTGATAACAGTGTAATGAGAGGAGGGAGTGTCAACACCAGTTGATATTACCCTTGCTAAATATAGATGAGATAATGTTCGACACTTTTCCTATGGGGGACTCAGGATCCAGATGCAGAAACAGATGGTGATGACACTGAGGTGCAGATAAACATTGTGTTGCCAAAGCATAGACAACAGAGGTCTTCATAGCCATAGAACAGGTTACAGCATCATGTTAGAGGCAGACAACTACAACAGTTGTACAGTACACATTAACTCTGTGGTGCCCTGTTTTTCAACTTCAGTTAGAATATAGCCCATCTGTCTCTTGATCTGTCTCCAATGCCCCAGTCTTGTCTTTAAGAAGATGCTTTGTGCTCTTTTCATGAGTCCAGATGGCTAAGGATGAGTTTTTTAAGTAAAGCTTTCAAGTGGTTTATTTACCTTCGTGAATAATGCCTTAATGATTACAGTGATTTTCTGAGTCTGAATGTTGAAAAGATATTGTGCTCCATCAAGTCCTTCCCTTCAGGCAAATATACATCGTCGTTGTCGGCTTCCCGACACACACACACACACGCGCGCGCACGCACGCACGCACGCACGCACGCACACACACACACACACACACACACACACACACACACACACACACACACACACACACACACACACACACACACACACACACACACACACACACACACACACACACACACACACACACACACACACACACACACACAGGGACGTGCACAGATAGACTCTAGGTGGTGCTAGAGCACCTGCCCTTTGCCCTCTTGACCAGAAGTGCCCTTTTGGGGAAAAAAAAAAGTTTTTTTTTTCAGTTTACAGCAGGGGTCTTCAACAGGGGGTCCTCAGAGTTACTACAGGGGGTCCGCCAAATCTTTATGTGACATGATTTTTCTTTTTACTATAACCACTTGAAACCTAGCATCCCTTTTCTGAGGAGAACTTTAGCCAAAAATAGCAGATCTACAAGCTCACAACGCCTCGCGCTGCGAGGCGTTGTGGGCTTGTAGATCGGCTATTTTTGGCAAAGAGGTATAGGTGTAGAGGGAAAAAAGAGCAGACCAAGTAAACAAAAAAAAGTATAATTTACTCGAGCACCTGCCCCTCAAAATGTCTGTGCACGCCACTGCACGCACACGCACACACACACACACACACACACACACACACACACACACACACACACACACACACACACACACACACACACACACACACACTACAGTTGCACACATTACCACGGTTACCTATGGACTACACCCACACATGGTAATCCTGCTTGTCAAACCCCTGCCGGCCCGAGTCACTGAACCCACAATCAATGTCAGGACAGCCATTTCTTTCCGAAAGGCCACTGGGCTTTAATAGCCCTCCTCCAATGAAATCTGTCTGCTCAGGCATTAGAAATGTTCAGTCACATGCACAGCCCAGTGGGTATGTTAGCAATGTGAAGACAGTGTGGTAAAAAGGAAGGCTCCCTCAATCCAGTTGGGAACTGACAGTGTGATTTTTATACTTCAGATTTAATGTATGACAACATTGAGGGCAATGAGTTGATGTTTGATACAGAAAATGGTCTTTGGGATCATCTGACACAAACGCAGTCTAATAACGGCGTAGCTTCCCTGTGCAATTGAAAAGGCTTTCAGACAGCTAAATTGATGATCAGTTATTTGGATAGCTGAATCCAGCTACATACTGTAATAGCCTACATCTTAAAATATCGATTGAAAACACAACTTACTGTAGTGGGAGAATTGCTTTCCTTCATCCTTTTACAGTACATTGGGCTAGTGACATGTATATCTTGAAGCTAGACTGCAGTGCAAACTATAGCGTTTCATGCACTCAGTGGAGCGCATGCTGTATCTCCGCCAGGCTGAGTGTTTGACCATCGCCATCATGGTGTTTTGCAGCCTGAAGTGTCCATAGTTGGACAAGAGTGTGGAGCTGGGGATACACACTGCTACGCTTGTAGATGGTGTCTGGCAATCACAACATACAGTAGCTTACTATACCTTAAAGCATATATCCTGATTTATCATGGAATTACTTTAAATGGGACCATATCTTACAAAATTAGCATGCTGTATTAAGAACAGAAACTCATTAGGAACATGTTTACTGAAGTAATAAATCATGTGAGAAGTAGGGTCAACCTACTATAAATGCACGTAATCTTTGTCCGAGTGTTCGTCTGTAGTTCACGCATCCCGAGAACTGTCTGACTGACAGACTTCAAACTAGGTGTATGTGTCGCCAATGACCCAAGGGAGTGCCACCATGACCGGCATCAAGTCAGTTGATCCGACAGATACACCCATTATGTGTGTGTTGCAGAGGAGCCGAGGAGTGATGCGTAAAGTGAGAAGTCGGTTGGAACAACACATTTCCCCCAAATATCGACAAATCCGTGAATCTCCATATACAGTATGGAGTACCCTGATGTCATCAATATAATGTCATAGTGCTATTGACGTCATAGACTGGCCAGGCATGCCTGACACGGAACCCCATTAATGGGCATAACATAATAATATATAATGGACAGACAGATACAGAAATCTCCATATACAGTATAGGCATAAAAGGGACACAGACAGACTGACGGGTATGACGGGTATTGCATTACCAGGTGGGGCGTGCATTTCCAATTCGCATCGGTCTCGATTCATTCCCGAATAGGCCGGTGAATGGCCACCAGTCTAGTTGTTTTCTCAAAGACTAATATACAATCCGACTTATTTTGTGACTAATGGAGGCTGATGTTGCGGAGCGAGCTGTGAGTCGTGTAGAAGCATCAGCTGAGTGTTAATGTTGCTGAGCTATGATTGGCATAGCAGCGTGTGTCACTTTGAGATTTGCAAGAATGTAAAGTTCGTTATAAATAAAATGTAATTATTATTATTAGCTGAGGTGTTGTTCGCAGTACATGTGGCAGGATGAGATAAACTGTGATTGGCAATTTGTAGGCAAAGAGACACAGCTATACTGTACATACAATGTTACAGACAAACCCTGTTCTAGACAGCTGGTCCCATTGGCGCCATGCCGTAAAAAGGAGAAATGCTTAATTGTTCTTTCATTTTCTGTACTCCCCTTAGTCAGCCAAAACAGAAATCAATTTGTCTTTTAACAGAGATAGTTGGGTCCATTTGGCTGACCGTGCATTGAGGCTGTCCTAATTGGCATGTCGATGCCTGTTACCAAGAAAAACACTTTATTTCTCTTTTAACAGAGCCTAGTCTAAGGGCTTTAAATGTTTATGCATTTGTGTGAGAAGAAAATGCTAAATACATCAGATGAGCCATCATTGTGCACAAAAAAGGAACTGTTTAAAACATTGAGGTATACAGTATGTTCCTGAAACATGACTTCATAAACAAGCCAGTTGAAAACCACAAGAGGTATCTCGACTCAATAATGTTTTGTGCTTGAACATATTTTCCAATTATGTCTTGTCCCCTTTGGCTGACGAATGTTTTGCGAGCAATAAAGTTTTGACATTTTGAAATGTGGGAACCCAGATAATTAAATGCCTATACGGTGGAGGATTACTTCCTTGTGACCTGAACCTGCATGTTGTCACAAAACGCTCAGTTCAACCCAGACACAATGACCTTAATTCCTGCCTTGTATGTTTTTTGGTCTTTTTGGCTGCCCAAATGTCACATCAGATGGGGGATTAGCTTTTTGGTCTGGTCCTATCAGAGTGAAAGCTGTATGCTGCACGGGTGTAAGGCTATTGACATCACTTTAACCCAAGGGGCTGACCACTAAATGTCATTGCCAACTATCTTGGCCCTTTCGAAATGAACCTAAAAAAAATGAGAGCTGCAGCCAAACCTTGGCAAGCTTGCCGACAACAGCCAGATAGTTTTTTTGGGTGTGTGTTTTCATAAAACCTGTGATTTTATAAAAATCTATATTAAGCATTATGTATGTTCGTATGCACAGCAGCATTGGGGAAATATATAGAAATATAATTTATAGAAATAAAGAAATTCAATAAACCAATCTTTTCCATCTGGAGTTGGTGTCAGAAAGTAACACTCCCCCAATGCCTCTCCTTTAGCGCCCATATAAATAGCTGCTGAGAGTGCTGATTGATAATTACTCTTATCTCCCAGTGTCTCCTGTTACCAGGAAACAAACAAGGGGAGAAGGAAGCAGGAGCTGGCAGGCAGAGGTCAACGGGAGGCCTTCTACATTTCATCCGGCACACGCTGAAAGATGGAGGTGCCAGCGAGTGACAGTCTCCGACCCCTAGGTGAGATCTGAGAGGGATGATAAAGGCAAGTGACGGAGAGAAAATTGGCAGATAATTACAAGGGCTAGAGGGGCACATTCTCTCTCCCCTCTCTGTCTCTTTCCCTCTGTCACATGCCCAAACACGCACGTGCACATGCACACCCACTTTTGCGCGCGCGCACATACACACACACACACACACACACACACACACACACACACACACACACACACACACACACACACACACACACACACACACACACACACACACACACACACACACACACACACACACACACACACACACACACAATTCCGCCTACACACACAATTCCGCCTGCCTTTTCTACACCCCACAGGTAAGTATTTGGGTAAGGAGGGGCACGACAATGTTTATCCAAGTTAGTAGACTTTACTGGGTGAATACACAGTTCTTTAACTTCTTTACAATTATGCTGGTCAGGTCAGGATGATGATAACATTTACACACACTGCTCGTTGGTTACAGTATAGGTGAGTATTAGATCACTTGGGTCCTCTTGTTCTAGCACAGAACGGGAGACGCTCCGTCCGTGCTGTTGAACCTTGAGAAACCCTGTTAACACTGAACAAGGAAACACTGACTTCTCTTATCAAACTAGCACCGCACACAGGACAGCCAATGACAGCGTGACAATAACATGCACATCCAATCAGACTAGGGGGTAACTCAAATATCCAGGTAAGACAGTCTCATGCTACACAGATCACAGTCTGTCATAGAATAAGATGTCACAGGGCTGTACTGCCCATCACAACAGTTATTTCACTTCTAAGCTAATACAGTAATGGCAGTGGTTCTCAAACTTTTTCATGTCAAGGACCCCCAAAATTATATGTATTTGGCCGCGGACCCCCATCTAAGATTTGTCAAAAATAGCTGATCTACAAGCTCACAGCGTGTGACGTGCTGTGAGCTTGTAGATCAGCTAATTGTGAATAGACAAAGTATAAAATATGATTAAAGTGATAAAAAACGTTACGCTATATTAACTAATTTTGCTGGGGACCCCCTGGTACCGGGGACCCCCTGGTACCAGCCCCACCCCCCCCCCCCCCCCCACCCACCCCCCCACCCCTGAGGCCTCTTTCAGAACCACTGTTTTAAATACACTGCATATGTCCTCAAACGACATGAACCCAAGTCTCCTTATTCTGGGCAATGGGCATGTCTTAATAGGAAAACATTCAGTGAACATTTGATGAAGATACAGTAGCAGATCGTGCAACACGTTGTGAGCTTTTAGCTCAGCTAATGTCAGCAAAGAGATTTGGTGTGGAGGGAAAAATAGGAGGGGGCCAAGTATGGACCCCTGAAAGACCCCAGTCAACAAAGTACAGTATATAGTTTTTCTTTTTTTCTTTTTAGCATTCTTTGAAAATAGGACTTAAGTAGTTAATTTACTGAATGCCTCAGCCTCATTCATAGTGTCGCCTAGGTGCTGTAATGGCATTGTGTGGTTCTGTCCCTCCTGTGCCACCACCAGCCACCTCTTCCAGCCATTAATCATGTCATGCGTTTCTCATTGGACAAACCCCAGGGAGCACAGTGGGGATCAGAGGACTGAACTGTACATGAACTGGAAACGCACACACACACACACGCACACGCACACGCACACGCACACGCACACGCACACACAGGAGCTGCTGAGCCAAAGCATGTCTTAAGGAAATCATATGAGTATGAGCGTCAGAGTAAGCTAAATTAGATAGAAGTGGAGGGGGGTGTTAGGGGTGTTGCAGGCTCACTGCTGACTATACTGTCCGAGAGTATATTTGCCGTTTGGTAATGTTAAGCCTAAACTGAGGCGTCGGACACTGTGGTGCGATGATGTTAAAATGTGGCTTTTTATTCCTTGTGTACTTCTCTCCATTACCCATGGTGATGTGACAGAGGTAAAGTAGGCTTACATATTGTATATCTGACTGGTGCTGCTCCAAAAGTGGCTGTTTTGCTAGTTTTCACTGGGAAAGAGCACACAATGCCAGAAGACTGTTGTTTTTTAAAGTCAAATTATATATACCCGAGTGGTTTTGAAGCAGCAGACTCCGTGGGCGCCTCAACTACTGTAATGTGACTTTATGGGTCCCAGTCAAGATGTATTGTCACGTCTTGTCAAGACGTTGTGTCTCCTGTCGCGCCTTACAACAAAATGTTTCAGCCTTTTGTTTTTGTAGTTTCATTGCAGTATTTTTGGAGAGGAAACAACGGAATATGCTATACTTGTAAAACTGAGCTATGTGGTTTTACTTGAGAAAAAGTGAAGGGAAACTCGGGTCTCAGCGTTATTGTTTGGGTAACATGAGTAATATTCAACCCATTTTCAGTAATACAACCTTCTCTGGTTGACTATTGGTATGGGATGCCTCCACCTGCGATCCAACACAACAAGCGATTTGACACTGATCTGTCCCCTGATCAATAGCCTTGGCCCTTGCTGCGAGGGAATTCAGATGAGCCAGCATTTGCCCCAAGCAGTACAGTTCTCCTTTGCTGGGATATACACCCAAGACCTTTGAGGGCAGGGCAGGTCCTCCTAATTGTCTAAACACCACACGCCACATTCCTCATTTGATTCCACATTGACATCCAGCATATTGGATTCCATGGCGGAGCAATCAGGCTAGGACTGCAGCGCCGCGGCGCTCCTAAGACGCGACCGAGAGCCTGGGATAATTAACATTTATTGATACATGACTGCTGTAAGCCTGTTTGCCCAGTGAATTAAACCAGCTCATTACAGGCTTAATGGCGGGTAGGAGAGATAAATAATAGATGCCAGTCCACTCACTGGCACTTTAGCATGCATCATGAGACCCCATCTGCCCTACACCCTGACCCCCCCCCATTCTGCACGATCAATTTGGCCCACACAAAATCAAGACATCCTCCCTTGAAACCAAAACTGACATCACTGCTTCGATTCAATCAAGTGGTCTCCTGTGGGCTTGGTTGGAGGTTTTAACGATGGTTGTTGGTGGACATGGTTTGTGTTGGGTTATAGGCCCTGAAGTGGGCATGAAAACATGTACACTACACTTTAACACATGCATACTTCAGATGTTTATTGTTATCGTTGCTTATTGTTAGAACAAGAGGCTCATATAACTGTTTAGGTTTATTTGTAGTCATTTTTAGTAGTAGTGCTTATTGACAAAAATAAAATGCATCTATATGCACATGCTCACATACAGTACACACACACACACACACACACACACACACACACACACACACACACACACGCACACACGCACACACACACACGCGCACACACACACACACGAACGTACGCGTGCACGCACACTCCGTTGGAATACAAATCAATGTTTTGGTTATAACTCAAATAAAGCAGGCAATCCTGTTTATTGTACAGTAGTTTTGGTCGTAGGATTGGTTGTTGCACAAAAAGAAAAGAGTAAGAAAAGACACAGTCTCGGTGTCAACACAGAAAAAGGATGATGTTTTTGTGCTCTTTCTTGCCCTCATGTCCCCATCCCCGTCCCCAACACCTCCGCCTTTTCACTGAAATGAAACATGAGACAAACTGATAAAGTTCACCGGAGTGTTGCAGTGACGCATCCTGACGAACAGAGGAGGTTTTTTTTTCTGTGCTTCTTATCTTGTGCTCCCTTTTCTGTCCTTTCCAATTGTTCTCCTTTCTTGACAGCACAAGTTTCACGTGCATACTCCGCGTCTTCTCTTCCCTATAGAACTTCACATGGAATACCTTCTTTCATCTCCTGCACCAGCTTGAAATATTTTCCCAAAAGCACACAAGTGTCCGATGCTGAAGCTTGAAATTAGATTACAGTGTAGCCAACATCTGGGCAACCAGGATTTATTTTATTCATCATACAGCTCCACAGCTCCACACACTTAAATATGCTGTCTTTCACGTTATGTTGAGCCTTCTGCATCACACCTTCATCAGAGCAAACAGAATTGTGCTGGATTTTTCCCCTTTTTGTTTTTTTCAAGAGTCATTTCAGAATATGGTGTTGGCCGATGTTGACTTACTGGAAATATCGGCAAAGGAAAATTCAATATTTTCATAACAGCCTATCGATCTTGGCCACAGAACTTAGGGAGGATTTTTTAAAAGACGAAAATGAAATTACTGAAGAAAGTACAACCAATATGCTTGTTCGAAGGGTGTGTGGCTTGATTCACAACTTAAAAGTAAACTAAATGGTAGCAATGGTGTAAGGTCTTCTTAAAAAAAGAAGAAAGAAAGAAACACAACCTGCAACTGCTCAGCATAGTGGCACAATTCAATATGATACGGTGTAGAGAAAAGCATGAGCGTGACTTGTTATATGAAACATGATGATGACTCAGGTGTGTGTGTGTGTGTGTGTGTGTGTGTGTGTGTGTGTGTGTGGGTGGGTGTGTGTGTGTGTGTGTGTGTGTGTGTGTGTGAGAGCGGCCTCTCCTCACGCCATCTGAAGAATTACCAACACCCGGTTCTGTCAGACCGATATCACTACTCATTGTTGATGTGGTCTCATTATTACTCTATAAGGGCCTGGCTGTTAGATGCATGCTCCATTCATCATACTCATTTTAGCATTTCATTCTATGAAGAATACATCTTAACACGGTGAGCAGGCTATATTTTATTCGTCATTTCCTCACATGCACTATGAAATGAAGCTTAAATCCAATTTGTCAGTGACGCTTTGAATAGCGCCTGAGAAGCCAGCTAGAATGCAATTTATTTTGGTGTCCAATCATATAGCACATTGCTATTACTATTACTTACAGTACACATTATAAAACATTTTATACTTTTAGAAAATGGTAGAAGTAATTTATTTTGACTTGTTGTGCGAACCAATGTCAGAATATTTGAGAACACGACGTATAAATATAGATGCATGGGAATTACATGTGATTCTGACACAAACTCAAAGTGTGTTTGAGGTGTTGCGTTGTTTTGCCTCAGTAGCCAAGAGGTCTGCCAACTTGTGCCAAGCAGCACTGGGACTACATTGAAGTATATGTGAAACTGTTTTGAGTTGAGTTGAAACATATAGACATACTGTACAGTAAATGAGGGGCTGAGGTTAAAACGTATGGCGTCATTGTTAGGCGATCATTATTCAGTGAAACATGCGGTCCGAATACACAAAGATTACAAAGATTTCTTGCCCATAGAGTTTCTTGCCCATAGAGGTTTGCATGATGCAAAGCATTAATGTTTTATCATACTGACAACCGATACGAAAAACACACAAAACAACTACATTTTATTATCCACCTGTCAAAACAGATACCCTTTAATTTACTTTCTGCAACATTGTCACCACACCTGAACTCTGTTATACATTATCAACTAAAATATATCATCACC
>NC_139947.1:31418411-31840911 GCF_963454915.1 Gymnoscopelus microlampas | reverse complement strand
AGCTAACTTAGTTAACATAGCCTCAGAATCATTTTAACCACTTAGCTTTGGCTATTAAAAAATAGCAGATATACAAGCTCATAGCGCAGCACCGAGTGCCGCGCTATGAGCTTGTAGATCTGCTATTTTTGAAAAATCTTGAAAATGTGTGCAAATATTTGAATATATTTTTTTTTCAAAGAGAACATTAACTCCAATCTTTGCTTCTGGGGGGGGTCCCTGGCACAAAACATTTTCAGATGGTGGTCCGCGGCCAAATGTATATCAATTTAGGGGTCCCTGGCATGAAAAAGGTTGAAAACCACTGAGATAGACAACAGAAAAACAGAAAAAAGAAAGATGGCCAGAGTAAAGAGTGATGGACTACAAGTTCAAGGCTGAACCTATATGCTCTTTGGACGGACACACGCACACATGCTCGTGCATGCACGCACACACAGGGATTAGGCTTCACTTTGCAGGACAAGGACAGACACAACACATATTTCCAGACATACCGTATTCGCAGACTACAGGAGACAGTATATATTAAATCTATCTATGAAATCTATGTACATTGTTTTCTGTATCCATAGGGCATGCTGGCCTTATAATACGGGCATATAATACTGCATTATGTCAGTTCTAGGTAGGTTGGTGCAACACTGTGTGTCAACCAACAGTATGCTCTGCAGCTTGTTTACTTTAGCCAGTTTAGCCCGTCATACTTTGTTGAATGACAAATAGCAAAATTAGCCGATCTACAAGCCCACATTGTCTATAGTCACATCGGCTAACCACACCAAGCCTAATGCTGAACTGTTCATCATGGAATGGATGATTTTTGCACAATTTATTCACAAAACACTGATTTCCAAGGATATTGTCTTTTGCACATTGTCATCATTTGAACATTAGTTTGTTTGTCTTATTAATCATTACTGTCCTATGTTTCATTTGGCATTTTGACCAGAACCAACTCCTCTCCTGTATGTCCTAGATTCTGGCAATAAAGTCGCTTCTGAGTTCTGAATTGCGAGCGCACAAAAAGCTTATGTATTCACTAAACCTAGGCCAGTCCCTTGTGGCTTCAGTGTGTCTCTACTTTGGAACAGCGGTCAAATCCATCCTGTCAAACTAATTTGTCTAACACAAAGCACCAAGGCATCCTTGAGGCATTTCCCTTGGCAACAAAAGAATAACAGTTGACCCTGTATGCAGCAACATTACATATCATCTATTGTAGGCTATGTATAACATCAATAATGACAATATGTACAAAATGTGTTTTGGTTCATATACTGGGTGGATATGAATACATACATTTATATAAGCTAATCTAGTATCTATGCTAATACAATTACATTCTCTGCCATGTTTAATCAAAGCTCTTATTAACCCCTGCACAAGCACGCGCGCATGCACGCACGTACACGCACCCACCCACCCACCCACCCACCCACCCACCCACCCACACACACACACACACACACACACACACACACACACACACACACACACACACACACACACACACACACACACACACACACACACACACACACACACACACACACACACACACACACACCTTTTCCTGTCACGTACCGACTTCTCAACCAGCCTTTTCCATCTCAGTCTGGCAACCTAATCACACCCTCTACTTCAAGACATTCTTCTGCTCCATTGAGTATGGAGCATTCACGCCCCTGTCCCTCTCTACCCGAGCGGAATCATCAGTGGTGACAAACATCATTATAATGTTCTTCAATGACTGCTCCACCTTTAGCTGTGCATGTAGCCTGTGGGTGTGTGCGTGCGGTTTGTGTGTGTATACCCCATACAGTATCTTTCTGAGTGAGATCTATGACCCGTGTTCACTGCCTGTCTAGGCCAGTGGTTCAGAAACCCTGTCCATGCCTGATGTCAGAGTGCCATGCATTAACAGGAACCCCTTTGGGGAATGAGATTGATATCATGTGTATTTTCATTAAAGTTGCAACGTTCTCCCAAAATGACTATAATGAACAGCGGTCAAATGACACAAAAGCCATTCAAAGTACAATTGAATTAGCGCTTATTTACTTTTTGCATTCTATGACAAGCTACTGTCATTCAAGCAATAATAACGCATATTTTGAAAACCCTTTATTCAATTCAGCAACTGAGAAATGGGTTGCATTTTAGCTGCTAGACAACAGAACTATCACCAGTGATGCGCTGGGCTTTGATCAAAATGACTGCAAAAATAAATAGTGATGAATGGGGAGAAGAGAATGGCTGCTACTGTATCATTGTGCTTTGTCTGGAATTTTGCCATTGATTCAGAGAGCTTGTTTGAAAGCTTGATGTATTGTTTGATGGAAAACAATGTTCAGTTAACAAAATATTGGATCAATACCACAAGTGAACAACTCTTGGGAGAACTCTTTTGGAATGTAACATTGTTATTATGTCCAGGGAATGCTCAGTGGGCACTACTACTCTCACATAATGTTTGCTCAAAGTGGCACCTTTGCTGAGCAGGTGAAGTTATGTGAGGCAAGTGATAGGACAGCCAGACGCAGTGATGAGCAAATTCATCTTAATTCGGATTTAGTACTGTATATCAATGGGGCAGAAGATAAACAACCACCAGCATCCCATTTTCTATAAATATGTTTAAAAAAGAAAGAAAGAAAGAAAGAAAGAAAGAGGTAAATCTTTCATAGTGCAACTTTTAGCAAAATAATCAAACAAAATATCCTCATGTGTCATACACAGAGGGGACGAAAGTGACAGATGGTCGTCTACTGTACTTTGCCCCAACTACAAAACAATCAGCACCTTTATTTATTTATTTATTGTCGACCATTGGGATTTTTATCTCTACGGAAATGACAATGCGTTCATAATTTAGGCACCCTAATGTGCATGAAATATTAATCTCTGTGCTATTAAAAATATGTCGCATGCAGTGTCTTTTGGGGCTCAAGTGTTTATAATGACAAAGCTGTGCTTGGAGAAAGCCTCCCGCAGAGAGACTATTTCATGTACCACTGCTTTGGGTCCTCTGTGAATTTGTCATGAGACCGAGCTCCTCCTACGCAAGGGTCACGCTTATCCTTGGGCAGACTTTGTTCTTTTTATGCTAAAACTAAGGGTTTTAAACTAATATGAATAAACTATTTGAATAAACTGCTTCACTTGTCTCACCCCTATAATCTGTTTCTTCACACATTTATCAACTTAAGCCCCACATAATTTGTCACACGACAAATAACAAATACAGCCAATCTACAAGCTCACAATGTACTGAATCATGATGCAATGCATTATGAGCTTGTAGATCTGCTTGTAGAAAAAAGAATATTGGGGAAAAGTGGTTAACAGAACAGTTTTTTGGTCATCTAAGATTTCTGATAAGTCTTATAGTGGACCTCACCTCAATACCACAAACAGCAGATAATGCACTAGCTTTGTTAGTAAGTCTGACGTGGGTTTTTGGAAGCCCATCAGTGACATGGCTCTGGTTAGGGAAGCATGTGGTGGCTTTGACCTTTGCTAACATTGGCAGGCTCATGCCCAGCCCAACTGTGAGGCAAGCTGTCTGTCTCTCACTGGGCCTTTCCCTCCAAGTGACAAGGCCTAGGAGTGCTGCCAGCAATTCCACATTTTGTGAGCAAGCACAAGAGAAACCAATGGACAATACAGGGATTAATTGATCATGATGACACCATCTTTATTATGCCGATTGTTTCACACAGCAAAACTTCAGAACCTCCCGTATCACATCCCACATACTATATAGACCCATAGTATGTGGGATGTTACATGGGATGTTATGTACAAGTATTGTATATTATATATTCTAGAGAGCATGGGTATTCAACAGGGGGTCTGCGACCCCTGGGAAGTCCTCAGAGTTAAATCTTTGTGTGATAGGAACTTTTTTTTCCTTCTTTTTTTACATTAACCACTTGAACCCTAGCATCCCTATTCTGGGAGAACATTTGCTGAAAATAGTATAGGCTAGCTCACAACGCGTCGCCCTGCGATGCGTTGTGATCTTGTAGATCTACTATTTTCAGCAAAGAGTTTGGTGTATTGAGGGAAAAAAGAGCAGACCAATACAGAGCCAACGGTCAAGTTTAAAAGTATTGGGAGTTTAAGTTGTTAAATATCTGAAAATACACATTAACATGAATCCAACATAATAAATTAAATAAATTAATAGAAAACAGTATGTGAAAACAAACAAACAAACAACATTAATTTAAACACTGATGATATAGTGCTGTCCAACAAGATGAAGATACGAAATCTATTACCCAAGTTGGTAACACTTTACTTAAAGGTCGGGTCTATACTGCATTATAATCGTGTATAATGCACTATAATGTGCTTATAAGGCATTATAACGCTCCTTATAAATGCTTATTATGCATAACAACTTATAACAACGTTTATGATGTATTATAAGTGCTGGTCATAATGCATTAATATGCTAAATGGAACAGCATATTATAACCACCATAACTTAATTATTTAAAAAGTGTCTTTGTTGTTATAAGTTGTTATGCATACTTATAAACATTTATAACAAGTGTTATGAAGCATTATACGTGCATTGTAATGCATTATGATGCATTATAATTGTGAATGCATTATAGACCCGACCTTTAAGTAAAGTGTTACCAGCACTTATAAATTATATTATTATATCATTTATAATACTTAAACCTAACGACCTTTAAGTAGTGTTACCAAAAAGGGTAATCTGCAACACAATTTTATACAATATGTAGGGGGGTCCCGCTCTTAGTTATGGGTCCTTGGCCTGAAAAACACAGAAGACCCCTGTTCTAGAGGCATAAGCTGTTTATGTTAATGATGTCACAGCTCCAAGTGTTTGCACGGCACGTATTGTGCCATTTTATACGGTACAGTATTAGTATATGAAGATCCTTTGTGCGACCCATTTGATGAAGAACAGATGTATGGGGTAGAGCCTTGCAGTGTATATTATCTCTATGCCCCAGGAGTCATCTGAAGAGTTTAGTTGTGAAACCATTGAAGCCATTTCATAAAAAATTACCTGTTCTCTTACAAAGTGATTTATAGTATAAATAATAAACATTTTCACAGGACATACTTAGGCATGTTAAATATTTGGATGACAAATTAATCACTTTTACTGACTGGATTCTCTATATCTCAAAAATATTCCCCCAGAAAGGATACATAGTGTTTTCTTTATTATAGTGTGTTAAATTGTATTGTATGTAATAATTTACATAGACCGTATACTATTTTTGCTCTATTTTATCAGAGGATCCCAACTTTTTCAGCTTGAGACCCAAATTTGTTCCATTTTCTTCCAGCGACCCCAACTTCCAAGAATAAAAATATGCAACAAGAAATATTGGGGGGGAAAGGCGGGATATTTACTCACGACCCATTAAAACTGGTTGGTGACACAAAATGGGTTCCGACCCAATGTTTGGGAAACAGAAGTTGGCGACAGGTGGATAGCCAGGTGTCCATGTTGGTCAGCCAAGCTTTCAAGTGTTGCTGAAATGTCAAATCTTTGTAGGGGAATACTCAAAGGATTACAGATCTCCATGCATCTCTTCTTGGTCATAGAGAAAACAGGTTGCCATGTTGACATTGTGAATCAAATGCTAGGCTATATATAAGGATGATCAATCATTGTCAGAGTTATTTGATTTCCGCAACAGAATACATGAATGTTTGTATTTGCGTATTATTTCCCCTCAACAATAGGGAATACAGCTAAACTCCGGAAATAATTTAAGTGGATTTGCTGCTGTGAAATGGCCAAAAATGTGTTAGCATTTTTTCCATATAGTACCCCACAGTGGTGTCAAGTTCAAAAACATATCCTGATTAGTACGGTGAAAACTTCCCCACAGAGACTGGGACAAACTAAGTCGCATGCAAAGCAGAAAGGTGAACCGACTCCTGAAATTGAATGTGTCTCTGGGTGTGCAGGCTTGTGTGTGAGTGCATTTATAGTGTATAGGGCGTATATGTGTGTCTAGTGATAGGAGGCAATACACCTGTAAGCTTGCACTCACTGGAGCGAAGCCTATTAGAACAAGCACAAGACATATCCCTCAGACTGTGGACACTCACACGCCTACACATACACATACACAATGGACTTACATGTACACGCATGCACGCACGCACGCACACACACACGAATAACAATTATTTTTACGCAAATAAGTCGCTGCACAGTGTAGGCATGAATTACCATCTTGAGCATAGCCACGGTTGCCAGCTATGTCATGCAAACTTATTGTTCTGTCTTATGCTAAGGTCACCTTCAACAAAATATCCGCAGGAGAAAACACACTGCACCAGGTATGGTGTTACAAATTATACTGTCTGCAATAGCGATGTTTTTCCAGGAACAAACTTTACTTCCAATCCTCTGTAAATGCTTAGTCATCAATTGACAGCGAAGAGCCCCCTGTAACTGTCAAGAGAACTTATTATTCTTATGCTAAGGTCACTGGCAACAACATGCCCAGCAGGAAGTATACTAGGCGTGTCATTCGAAATGACATTTTATGCAAGTGTGATGCCTCTCCAGCCACAGTTTATTTCTAGTCCTTTCCGAATGCTTAGTCATCCATTGACAGCAAAGAACCCCTGCAACTGTCCAGCATTTAGTATCTCTGGATTTCTTCTTTTTTTTTGCGTTGGCCAATATTTGGTGCAGATTAAGTATCGATCTCTCTATATATTTCAGAACACAGTGAAAAATGTTCCTTTGAGGTGGATTATAGGGGGCATGGCTAGAGGCCACTCATCATTTTCCTGATACTTACAGTTTGACATGAGAACTGAGATGATAGCATATACTTTGCACTTGTAAGAGCATTGCTTTTTCAGTTATTTGAGTATTCAGCAAGCTCCTCTCAAGTGACTTGTCCTCAGCAATGATGAAACTCCATCCTAAACTTACTCTCCAATGTACTATAGTCCTTAAAGCAATCAAGGATGACGAGAAAATAGACAATCTCCAAGAGAGTATCTTTGCTGATTTGCTCACGACGCTTATCCAAATAGCCTGGCTCCTTATCAAATTGGATTGGTTTATTTGAATGGGAGTGAAGTCCCCTTTGGTCATTGCAGGTTTAATATTGATTTAATCTGAAATTGTTAAATATGGGACAGATGGGGACAGCTTGTTGGAAGACCTTGAATTTCGAAACAACAAACCATAATTATATAACGTATACACTATACATACGAGCGCGCTCACACTCACACGCACGCACACGCACACACACACACACACACACACACACACACACACACACACACACACACACACCCCAAGTCTCTTTCTTAGTTTCTGTGCATTGACAAAATGTACAATTTGGTCTCACTGTATTATAAGGCAAATACAAAAAAAGTCTTTAGCTTCTCCTGTGTTTGTTGCAACAGCAAAACTTTGAAGATAAACAAAAGAATAAGAATTAATTTTAAGCTATTACCGCAAGTGACAGCCACTGAAAAATAATGGTTCAAAGTAAAAAATGTATCCCCCAGGGGATAAGTCTGGTAATTTAACATTTGTTTGGAATTCATGTTTGAGTAAATAAAATGCTGTTTCTCATTTTACAAGGTGCTGATAACTGGCAAATTAATAAACCACAGCTGCACTCTCTAAAGTCAGTAATATGACGGGTCTATGATTAAAATAGATGTTGCATATAATTAATTCTCTTGGGTGAGTGATGTTACTGATTGTGATAAATGTGAATTGGTTTCAAGTGTATAATAGAGGCTTGTTTTGGCCTATTTGTCTGCATCTTCAATAGAAAGGACTCTCTCTCTCTGTGCAGGGAGTTAATTACATACTGTAGTGTAGGGTACGGTGCAACCTTCTCTGTCAATTGAAATAAATAAAGCCCCGCCTGGGGCAAATGTCAGTCAGTTACACAGCTCTCACCTGGTGTTTTGAAGAACACCACAACAAAGTCGAAAAGGGTTACTTATTTAACATTACAATTATTATTATTATACACAAATCGTGATGAAGTGCTCTTCCCAGCTTTTCATGTCAATGCTAGTTAGTAAACTAAAAGCAAGCCCACAAGTGCACTCCTGGGTTGGTGCATTTGCTTTAATGTTGTTGTTTTAAGATCCACCTAGCCCCATAGATACAGTACAAGCAGCCTTTGAGCCTCTGCAGATGCTGGCGTGAGCCAGGAAATCAATGCACTCAAACAGGGATGAGAGCAGCTTGGTCTTGGATAACTCAGGAATGTCTTCATGTGCATTATTCATTAGACAGGAGAGACAGTGTCGCTATTGCTGCCGCTGTCGAGGTGTACTGGAGACAAAGAATATGAAAGCTTAACCTTATCTGTCCCCTAAATCTCAGAGCAGTAGTAATGCAATTCCTTGAATTTAGTCCTCTCATGCTCTCTCTCTCTCTTTCTTCACGTATCAGGGCAGTTAAAATACAACATCTGAAGACACTGTACCGTTTGAAATGAAAACGGTATCAGTGTGTGGTCTCCACAGAAGAGAGACGAGTGGATTGTCCACTGCGAGAAAGGAGAGCTGCATTCTGTATTGTCTGCCTTGATGTAGCTCTGTGAGAGGAGTTAACCCTTTAAGTGACTAGACTTCGGGCTGTTTCAAGGCCCTCACATCTGTCGCTGAGCTCCATATATGGAGCTGACTGATTTGTATTGCACTTTATGCCATGACGACACATTGATGTTAGACAACACACTCCATATTTGGGCGTAGCTACAATGGGAACGCCTTATATGGTTATGGCCGAGTCATATTGACATGAGCGTGACTACGTGGTCCGCCGGCTGGCCGGTCCTCCCATTAGCCTTTAATGTAGGATGTCGTACAACGGTGTCACGTGGCAAAAATAGCCGATCTACAAGCTGACACAAGTGAGAAGACAGATCTGCGATTTTCGAAAAGAAAATTGTGAGGCCTACGCGGCCTACGTGGCTTCACATCTAGAGTTCGAGCCTGATGCCGCCTGAGTCATGGTGACATGAACGTGACATCAGAGGTCCGCCCGCGCACCGGTCCTCCCTTAAAGGATAATTTCTCCCCAGGCTTTTTCTTACCTTTATTTGAAGTTGTTACCACTCTAACCCATAAGAGTGGTTTAGGAGTGCGAATTCATAACCAGCGATGTTGTCCATTTTGGCGGACCCCCACCGCAGTTCTGAAACGGGAGGATACGGGCCTCAAATAAAGGTAAGAAAAAGCCTGAGGCGAAATTCTCCTTTAAGCCAATTGTATTAGGAAATCACCTAACATGCCCAAAATAGGGATGTCAGGTTGAAACTTGAAAGTGGTTAACGTCCATTGATGGCTGTTGCTTTATTTCTATTCATCCTCTTTCCAAGGCCTAAGCCAGGATTACAATAAACAACTGAAGACAAAAGGAGAAAAATATGCTTTTAACCACATCTGAGCAGCTACAGTATGTGGAAGAAGGTTCAGGTTACGATCTTCTTTCAACGCATGTTCACCTTTATGGGTGGCGTAAATGTCCATCTTTACCTATTACAAAGTGACACTGGAAGTTCAGTTGGAAACCGAACTGAGCTTTTAAAGCAGGTTTGTAAGCAGAGATGAGAGAGGGAAACATAATTAGAAGTAGCATATGACTGTTGCAAATTAAATACTGATCATCATGACAGGAGCTGAAGAGTGTTATGACATTAATTTTCAAATCACCTAAGCCCATTACATACAGAATAAATATACATAGTAATCACCCTGTTGTAACACAAAAAATATCTCACAAGTGGGTGGCCTGTACCAAGTGATTGTACATAAGATGAGACAAAATCACATCTCTCACCTACAAAATGTTGATGATGATTAGCTAGTTAGTTAATTTCAGTCATTTTGTTTACAAAAAACGACTGTACATAGAAATCAATAAATAATGTAATTTTTCCAAAAGGTGAAACAGTAAAAAAGAAACATTGCTAAAATGTATGCATGTGTGTACTGTAAAGCGTGTGTGTGTGTGTGTGTGTGTGTGTGTGTGTGTGTGTGTGTGTGTGTGTGTGTGTGTGTGTGGGGGGGGGGGGGGGGGGGGATATCCATTTATATTATATATATAGCATTTATATTATATATAAATGCTCTCTGCGTCCTTGGCAGTTAGGGCAATTCAGTGTCTTGCTTAATGACACTTTGACGCTAACCCAGGGGTGAGCCGGGTACCGAACCAGGAACCTTCCGTTTATCAAGCACCCGCTGCGGACCCACCACTGTGAGTGTGTGTGTGTGTGTGTGTGTGTGTGTGTGTGTGTGTGTGTGTGTGTGTGTGTGTGTGTGTGTGTGTGTGTGTGTGTGTGTGTGTGTGTGTGTGTGTGTGTGTGTGTGTGTGTGTGTGTGTGTGTGTGTGTGTGTGTGTGTGCGTGCGTGCGTGCGTGCGTGCGTGCGTGCATGCGTGTGTGTGTGTGAATATGAAAATCATTTCTTTATGTTCTTTCAAGTACTTTATATTCCCTATGTTCAGCGGATCATTTCCTATGGTCTATTCCCCCCAACAGTTACATTAAGACTGCTGGGTCCATGAGAATAGCTCTGATGGAGAGGGTAGGCTAATCATATGGAGGCGAGGACATCGCAGGCTCACCTGACTGCGCTGAGCTGCTGCTGCTGCTCTTTTCACAATCGCGGCAGGTGCGTCGTTCATTTCAACCTCGCAATTATACTGTACAGTACGCTGCTGTCCTCTTAGTTTATGGACTGAAATGCGCAGTTTGGGCTGTTTTCTATGTGTTGTGTTCCACCTCAAATTTCGTTTCCTTTCTTTTCTAAAATTAAGGAAACACAGAGAACCGACAGTTTAGGGCCTGCAGTGACCACCTCGCGTTGGGGCCCATTGTTGTCTTGTTACGTGTGAATATGAAAATAATGTATTTATGTTCTTTCAAGTACTTTATATTACCTGTATATTCAGTGGATCATTTCCTATGCTCTATTCCCCCCTTTTCAAAATGCCCAATGGTTACATTAAGGCAGCTGGGTACATGAGAAACGGATGTTACTCAACATTTGAAATAGGTTACCTTGAGTGGCAGCAGAATCATTTTGGATCAGGGTATGTTCTGAAATTATCTTAGCAATATTATATGATTGCATGGGTAAAGAAAGTTCTCATTGGGTCAAATGTCACCACATGTTATGATTTAGTCTTCTTATTTGTGTCGTTAATTCAAAATCTGTGAATATAATTGAGGCAATATGATGCTAATTGAGATAGCAAAGGTCTCAGAGTGATTCGAAGTCAATGACTTTGTGACATTTGGAATGGCAATAATTGATTAATCCTGAAAGACCCTGGGTTGTAACCTCCTTTTAAGAGGGACAGCTACCTCTATTTCATGGTTCAAGAACTCTGCTTTTTTTTAAAGAGAGAAGACAGATTGGCTCAAGGTTAAATGCTTTGGCAAGATGAATCATTAGTGTGCAGCAAGTGAACGCTAGTCTGGTAAGAGGGAGAAACACTCACGATTTTTTGTGAGATATTTCCCACACAGACAATTGGGCCTGTGGGGGTAGAGTAGTAACAAGCTGATATCAAAAGCTTCATCTTGCAGTGCTTTACAGTACTACATTTAATTGCAGGCGACAAAATAAGTGCGCAGATCCCCTCCAGGGCGGGTTGCCTACAAAAGGCTATGTCAGTCGTGGGTTGCAGTCATAAGGACACTAAGAGAGGCCCCTCAACATGTGATTCAAATTTGGGTATGATTGGATATTCATGATATATGGTTTTCCTGTCAATGGTTGTCTGTTCACACTATAGTGTTTTCTAAATCAGCAGGTGGAGTAGAGCAAAATGTGTCTGCCATTTTGGATGTTTGGCTAAAACACACACACACACACACACACACACACAAAAAAGTGTGTTAACAAGGGTTAAGCTATAGCACAGGACAAGTGTGAAATGACTTAATTGACAAAAAAAAAAGATTACTGTACAGTACACGTACCTACATGTTGTCCATGAAGGGCTGGACCCCCTTGTCTCATAATATGACAGGCCCAGTAACAATCATCCTCCTGGAAGAGCCCCATGGCAAAACTACCCTCGCTGGATGTCTCCTCCACAATCAGTGGGTGGATATCAGACTTCTTGGCAGATAGCAGGTAGTTTCTATGGTTTAGACCTGTCATACTTGTCAGACCCCCTTGCTGTGAGCACATTTGCACCACAGGGATCTCTTTCTCTCCCCCCAACTCTACTGAAATAACTGTGCCACTACCTCGATGACTGCCTCTCGTTACACCAACAGTACATACTGCCTGGGCTTGTTCACCAACAATGTCCATGTATAGGAGAGAGGTGGACAGCCTCTTATCAGCCTCATACCAGCATGTGCCACAAGTGAACACACTCATAACTGGGGAGAGCTGGACTGACATCCAAACAAACTCCCCAGCAGCCCATCTCACCCTGGTTCAACTATGGTTCTCAGCCGTGTTGTTGAAGCGGTAAATGGCCACCTGGGGGATGTTGTGCTGCTGACTTTTAAATTGGCTCATATCAGATCAGCTGATCAGTTACTTTAAGCAATGCCAAAAAACATACCTTTATAGGTTAGCTTTGCACGCACGCGCACACACACACACACACACACACACACACACACACACACACACACACACACACACACACACACACACACACACACACACACACGTAACATATACAATGGGGGGGGGGGGGGGGGGGGGTGCAATGTTGGCTGTGTACACTTTCTCAGGGTCTAGTTGAGTGGTTGGGTTCTTTGGAGCCCTGACTGAGTCAGGTAAAAACTTTGTTGAGCCAGAGTAGTTTAGGTGATGTGTTAATGTGATGTGTCTCTCACAGAAAAGGTTTGTAGAAGTGACTGTAGCTTGGGTGTGGAGTGTTCTGGCAATTGTCCCTATACCTTTCTTTGTCCTAATGACATGGAGTTAGATCCTGAAGTACAGCCACAGACAACACATCACAACCTGTCCTTAACAGGAAGAAGTGGAGCAAAACCACACTGTGGTGGGCATCTTGGATGGGACTGTCTAAACATGGCGTTTCCCTTCTTACTTAAGATCTTTTTATGATACTTTGGAGAACATATGTACATTGTGCATTAGAACATGATTGATCTAATTCAATTGTACACACACACACACACACACACACACACACACACACACACACACACACACACACACACACACACACACACACACACACACACACACACACACACACGTCCTTTTCAATCAGCACAGAGAGAGCTTCTGTTGTGATTGGCAGTCTACAGTATGATAGAAAAGCACAGATGACACAAATTACCATACATATTTTAGCAGATTTATACATATTATTCCCAGAGATATGTAGATCCTTTCGCCCTTCGTTTGCATATTATACCACAGAAGATTGAACTGATTGGTGGGATGAGTGACGAGAAATGGTTGTTTCTGATATTTTTGACATGTTGCTGATTGTGGCATCATCTTATTTCAGTACATGTTGGTATGTATGCATAGGTGACATTCTCAAAACAACAACAAAAGGATTACTGTGGGATGCCAGAACACAGCATTTGTCTCTGTGGAAAGTTGAGGGAAATGAGTAACCTGTGTGAGATCAAATTCAAAGAACGTGACAGAAACCATCATAACAGATGTATCAAAAGGACAGAAAATTTCCATCCAGCCTTGAACAATAAATTAGTCATGCAATATTCAGATGTGTTTTCAATGGCATAATACATTACTGAGTGTCAGATGCACGCACGCATGCACACACACACACACACACACACACACACACACACACACACACACACACACACACACACACACACACACACACACACACACACACACACACACACACACACACACACTCTACTTTATTTTTTGCTTCCCTATTACTCTCTGATGGTTCTGGGGACAGATGACAATGACAGCAATGACGAGGTGTTAAATGTTTATCTGTCTTATACAGGTCTGTCTATTATAGTTTGTTGTGCATAATAACCCCCCAATTTGCCTACCGACAAAACATACCCACAGACAACGCCATAGCCACAACACTGCACACTGACCTCTCCTCTCACTCTGGCAACTGAAGATGTTTGGTACCACAGAGAGCATCCTGACTGACTGTACTGACCTCGACCGTAAAGCAATGCAGACAGTCGTGTGGACATCCGAGCGCATAAGGGGATGAGGGCTTCCCTCTATCCAGGACATACACTACATACAGTACAGTATATGACAGACGTTGTGTCAGCTATAAGCTCGGTCCAAATCCCCCTCTCCCCCCACACATACACACACTGCCTGTCTGGGATCAGAATCAGCCTGTGTGCTAAATGATGGAAAGGACACTGTAGCCTACTGCACAGACAGATGTTTTTAACTTAGAAGTTTGCACACAGCATCTTCAACCGCTATCTATAGGACCAACAAGCGGTTTTAATACTGCTATTTTTATTATTATTATTACTTTCTTATATTTGAGCCTACTAGTTGTTGTAAATGTTTATTATTATTATTGCTTCTACAATGTATGAGCAACCATAATGAAATAATTGTACTCATGTGCACAAATTGTAACAATAACGAAACAGAACCTTGGGGGGAAACTAAACAAAAAAATTAAGGCTGGTGTGATCACCCAGTGCCAGACAGTGTAAACCACCATTGCTTTGATGTCTTATTATAGGCTGCTGCTTAGAATAACAGTAGAATAATTTAATAATGAAACAATAAACTATGAATTTGTTGTTTTTGATTAAAAAAAATAGCAAATCAAGTGATCACCTCAATAGCCCAATCTGATCACCTTGTAGATCAAAAAGAGGCGGTTGCTTACCCCTGCTCTTAGCCATAATGAATACTTATGAAGAGATAATTTCCCACAAGCTTGAGTGAGATCCCATGGAACCACCACCATCATGATCCATCCCTTCACAAAATCACTAGCCTAGAGGGAAGTACCTGCTGGGTATAGTCGCATTTCCCTCAGAGGTAGGCTCATTATCTCCGCCAGGCTGGAAGGCCGGGAGGCAGAGCTTATGTTTTCGTGTGTGTGTGTGTGTGTGTGTGTGTGTGTGTGTGTGTGTGTGTGTGTGTGTGTGTGTGTGTGTGTGTGTGTGTGTGTGTGTGTGTGTGTGTGTGTGTGTGTGTGTGTGTGTGCGCGCGCGCGCCCACAGCTAATCTCACAAACCGCTATCAGTCAGCTTTTTTTTTCTCGATTGGCTATATTTGCTTTCCAGAGTTTTGTGGGAGGGTCCTAGAGCGCGCCTACTGATGTTTATGTTGACCAGTAGCTGTCTGAATGTTCTACGGACCAAACCCATTTCACAACATCAATCTCACCACCAACAGACTATTTCTGAGGTTTCATGGTTTTAATGCTGTAAAATGCGCCTTAATGCGCTGCCTTGCATAAAAAATGCATCAGGAAGGATATAAACTAGAGAAGTCAATTTGGGAAATTGCAAGTGTGTGGTTGCACCAACGCGAGTAGTGGGTTGCGGCCACCTGGACCTAAGGAATACGCTGGGAGGAATAGCATCGGAGGCTGTGCGACGTGCGATTCAAATTTGATGCTGACCGGATCCTGCGTTCGTGATATATGGTGTTTTGTTTTTAAGAAAAAGGCTCCTCCCACAGATTCTGCAAGCCAATTACATTGTCACGTTACTCCTGAGATCATTTTGAGAGGAGTGATCCCCCCAAAAATCATGTTTTTTCATCCAATGATTACATTTCGCGTATTTGTGGCACACCCTATGGGTCTAAGGGGAAATGCTTTTTGCGATTCGTTGAGTACACGACCCTCGACATGTGATTGAAATCTGTTTTGATTGGACATTTCGTTCGTGATATTTGGCCTTTTTTGTAAAATAGGCCCCTCCCACTAATTTTGGACGCCTATATATAACGGACGAACGGTATGGACTATCAAAATTCTGCATATATACGTTTATCTCATGGTCCAGAGATCGTCTACCGATTTTTGTGAGATTTGAACAAAACCTGTAGGAGGAGGAGCAAAAAGTGTGTTTTGAAGAAAATTTTAAATTGCGGAAAATCTACACTGATGCAAATGGGCGTGGCCTAAATGGGGAGTTGCGTCATAACCCAAGGAATCCAGGGGAAAATATTTTGATTCTATGACCTACGGTTCAAAACGTAAAGTGGGCTGTTATGGCGCCACCATGAGGCCGAATGGTGTAATTATTTTTTCCTGCGTAGGCCACTGGACTGTTAACCTCTACAAAGTGTTCTAAGTGTAACTGCAGCCCATACAGTTTCCGAGAGAAAAATAAATACATTTGAATGTGAGTTTTTGCATTTTCCCATTCATGTCAATGGGAAAAATGTATTCACTAATAATTGAATATAAATTAAACTATACAACATATCGCTTAGCAAAATGGAAGCACACAATTCTCGATGAAGCCGGTCGATTTGACATAGGATGTGGGAAAAACTGTGGGAGGGGTAGCGGGACAAAAAGAAGTGTATCTATAATATTAAAGAAGAAGAATAAAGTCGCCCAAGTACTATAGTGTGTTGCCTTTAGGGCAACCACACTAACTACTTCAACTACTAACTACCTTGATAGCTTTATTTTTCCTATAAATACCGGTCCATATCTATCGGTCAGATAAGAATTAATTACATCAATAAACGGAGGAAGGAAACGTGTTATAATAGTATTTGTTTTTTTTCCAGAGAAGAGATCTTACAAGTGTTGGACATGCATAGTTCCAGATATATACGTTTCACGTTCAAACAGAGATACAGAGTAATTATACACATAGCATGGGGTTACGCCTTTCGTCATCACGTCAGCCGTAAGTTATGGCTTGAATGGCTCAGTTTCCTGGGCAACCAAGGTTGGGGTATCGAGGTTAACCTGCTATCTAATATTGTCGATATATCAGAAGGAGCCCATCAGACCAAAACAATGTTGCAGGCCGCTCGTGAGGCACTGACACTTTTAACCATATTAACACATAGAAAAGGAAAATGGTACACTTTAAATCCATAAGAAAATGGTACAAAATCAGATCTATCATAGGCTACCTACTAACACCAACTTGGCTCTGTCTGTACACAGTGTATCCACAAGTTTCCTAGGGCGTTGTGGGCATCACTTCCTGTCGATTTGATCAGGTATACGATACGATACGATAATACTTTATTGTCAGTTTGCACTGAAATTTGTCTTGCGACCCAGAAACAGCCATGTATGCAACATATAACAGTACACACATTTGACATGACACAAGAAAACAACAAAATACAAATACATGCAAAGACAAGAGCAATGTCCACCACTCAGCCTACCCCTGGCTTATAACTCCTGATTAAGCCTCAATGTCGTCTGATGGACAAAGGACCTCTTCAGTTTGACCTTATTGTATGTAGGAACACAGTATCTCCTTCCTGAAGGCAGCAACCTATATTCTCCATACAAAGCATGGCTAGTGTTTGAAGTGATATTCCTTGCCAACCTTATCATACTGTTATCATACGTAGATGTATAGAGCCTCTGAAGTGGTTGTCCAACAATCTTTGAACAAATGTTCACTTGTTGCAGCAGTTGTGACTTTAAAGCTACAGACAGACATCCATACCAGGTGGTACTACAGTACTGCAGGACACTCATAATAACAGAAGTGAAAAACAAAAGAAGAATCAAAGGTATCAAATCGACAGGAAGTGATGCCCACAACGCCCTAGGAAACTTGTGGATAGGGGTTGAACAGTTGCATACAGTAGATCAGTGGTTCTCAACCAGTGGTCCTTGAGGGGGTTCCAGGTGGTCCCCAGATGGAGTTGGTAACCAAATAGACCCTTATAGAGTGTAAAATGAAACCAATTGGACCCTTACGGGTCCATTTGGTTTCATTTACACTCTCAAGAGTTAAATTGTTAAACATCTGTATTACTTGTTATTTACAATAAGGCTACACAATTAGAGAATGCAGAAGAATTGTTCTTTTGATCAACGTTTGCCTGTTATCTCTATGGTAGCCTACCAGATCAATACAGCATGGCATTGTGGACAAAATCTTATCCAACGATAACAAAATATTTGTAAGTTTTGGGTCTGAGAGGCTAAATCTCATCAAATGGTGGTCCGTGGCTCAAAGCCAAATAAATAATGGACCTTAATATGAATAGGGTTGAAAACCACTACTAGATAATTCAGTCACTGTGAACCTGCAGCGTGGGGTGGGGTGGGGGGGGGGGGGACAGCCACTTTAAATGTCCCATGTGCCACTGCCTTGCGCGCCATGCAGCCAGATTCCTCCTCTCCTCGTCATACACAGCACAGTACAGTAGCTACTTGGACGCCCAGCCTGGATGGAGAGACGTTTGGTCGACAGTGACCACTTAACGCGTTTATAAAATGCTAAGAAATCCGCTATGAAAATCAGAAAAGCCACAGACAGGTTAATAAGCCACCGCGGATTTGGAGTGGTTTTAGCTGAAGTCCCGCTGTGGTGCGAACAGAACAGCGCAGCTGCTTTGCCCTAAATTGATTTGTCGTGGAGGAGCTGAGTAGTATAGAGACGACCCGCTGCTTGCAACAGCTCTGGACAAGTGGGCAAAACGGAAAGAGTAGCCTATTTAGACTATCTTAAGAAGGTTAAGTTATCTACGGACAGTAGCCTATTTAGACTAATAATCTAAGAAGGTTAAGTTTACGGACAGTAAAGAGATAATGGTTTAGTTTGCTTCTCCGTGGACGACTTCTATACTTCTTTAAGGAGACACAGACTCAACTATTGTATGTATAGATGTTGGATCCTGCTGGTGTGACGAGGAGTGAGAGATGCGCGGAGTAACATGGATAATATCCGAGAAGGGATAATAAACACATACATAAATTACAGAGGATACACTGAGGTAAGTAACACACATTTTACTGTTGTAGATTATATTGGATAATTCTGTACCCCTTTTGCTACAATTCCCCCTAATGTTATTCCTATCATCAGGGTAATCATGGGTTGAAATCTTTAGGTCCTACTTATATTATTATTTGAGATGTAAAAAAAATAAAAGGGGGGAAAATCGACCATTGTCTATTTGAGACATTAACTGGGGACGCTGATCGTGACTGTTTAGATGTTTCCCCCCTCCAGCTCTGTTTTGGTAACAAAAAAACATTTTATACACATTGCAAGCTAAGCTATACTGAAGGCAAAGTGTCCAGCTGTTCTGAATGCATGAGCATACTGCTGCCTTTGACGGCTCCTTGCATTTAAAGCCATGTGTATTTTCCCCCATTGGGATATGGATGTAGTAAAAAATAAAAAAATACAAACACACAGGCTTTCCATCCTAGTACTGTATACACAATATTTTCAATTTCCTAACTGATATGTAAAATGCACAACTCTACAGGTTCCCATTTTAATAGCCTTCACTTTGTCCTCCAATTACCCCGGGCATTATTTTGCCATGCCTCTGCTTCTTTACAAAGGGACAGCAATTCACCTATGAGTTGCTTCCCATTTAAACATCATGTTAAACTCATTTTCCAGCAGTGATCAACAGGGACTGGAATTCATCAAAGAGCTCCTATAGCTTGATTGTGGTTCTGATTGTCGTGTGTGTGTGTGTGTGTGTGTGTGTGTGTGTGTGTGTGTGTGTGTGTGTGTGTGTGTGTGTGTGTGTGTGTGTGTGTGTGTGTGTGTGTGTCTTTAGTACCCTCTGGAGCGTGTTAGTCCTGTGAAATCAAGTGCCCATATGGTTCAGAGAGTGTACTTGTACCCTGCAAAAGCTACATAGATTGGAAATGTTTCAACATTCTCGCAATTTAATTTATACCCTCCCAGGCTCACAATTCAGCATAGATGTTAAGAATCTCCTGTTGATACTCATTCTGCAAGGCAAGATTGACAATTCTAAGCACTGCCTTTTGATTTATTAAGCCATTATGTTGACAAATTGCTGCCTGTATGTTCCATATAGGCATAAAGGGAATCGTTACTACCCAAAGCAAAGATGAAATTCCCGTTGCTGATTCCTGTGGAATGCAGTCGCTCGGTGTAGCCAAGTGGTTCTAATTGTAATGCTACTACTCTTCCCCTCTGGGAAGTATGCTTATGGCTAAGCACGCCTCTGATGATGTCACAGTTGATCCAGACCATATCAGGCAGAGAAGAGCAGAACATGTATGAACTTCATTCCACCTCATTGGGCAATGGCACGTGCACACTGGTGCCCTGGGTCTGGTGAAGTCACAACATGGTTTGTAGATGCATGGATATGCAATTTAACAAAGCATATTAAAAAAAACAATTTGACTTTGTTGTATGTCGGATGGCGATAATATCCGATCTATAAGCTTCTGTTTGAGTTCTCTTTCCTCAGTTTCCTGATTGGATAAAATTGATACCCCGACCTGAAAATGCATTTTCTGTTCACTAAAGAGCTGGAGAGAGGGGGAGACAGCTGTTGCTGAACAAACACTCTATATAGCAATGATTACTATCAGAATATAAAGCTATTTAACACTTATTAAAAAAAAAAAATCACTTGCTGCACCTTTAAGCATGAGCTAACATTTTAAGAAAACCTAACCTACCAGCCTAATCGTGCAGGAGACTATAAGAACAAGCACAGTAATTATCCCTTGCTGTTGATCTTTCCTAATTCCCTTCTATTCCAAAGTAATGAGATAGTGTGTTGAACAGTAATGAATGCCACCTACAGATTTCAAGCCCTTGGTATATATTATGGGGAAAGAGTGACTCACACACTGCTGAGTATAACTTTTAAAATAGTTCATCTGAATCTTTAAGATGCACCTGTCACTGCTGCTATAGTAGCCCCATGTGGCCTGCTTTCCATCTTCAACAGCATACTCTCTCTGTTTGTGGTTGGCTTAGAAAACAAGAAACAGACTAGCAGTGTTTGCACTGGTTCTAGGCATGGCTTTATCGACATAATTGTAATTACACCATCATATACGACTCATCATTTGTGGGGTCTATACCAGTTTTTGACACACGTATCTTTATCATAAGCATATATGTAGGCAGGGAGTGAGGAAGCTTTCAGCGTATTCAGATGACTTACTCCTGTCACAGGGGACCCGAGGACGAGTGCATTCAAAAAGTGCCCCTGGTGAGGTCTGGAAAAATGAAGAAGCTGGCGTGTGTTATGTCATGCCTGCGGCTTGTGTGCTTAGATCAAAACACCATTAGTCTCTTTGTCTTGTGGCACTATTTGAGGCAGCTTCATGGCATGGGAATATTGTTGGCGCATCCTCTCTCTCCCCGAGTTGTATCATTTGTGAGAAAAGTAAAAAAATAAATATACGGTACTGGCCCACATTAAAAATGAGGATATCTTTCAGCATCTCAGTCGTGGGTATGTGCATGTAGTTTCTTGAAGAGCAAGATTTCTCACCCTAATCTTGATATCTCCGTCATTACAACCAGCTAACACCTTACATTTGAGACATGCTGCAACATTGCAGTATTTAGGTTAAAAAAAGGATTTACTGTAGCTTGAGTATATTTTCAGGAATTGATAAAATAATTATTTTATAATTATGACAAACACATGTCAAAATAAACTTTTCATGGACACAAAAAAAATGCAGCCACACAAATGGACTAAAAGACACTAATCCTAGCTACATGAGATGACAATCACCAGCCTGCCTTTGGAAGAACAGCTCTGACCATCAATTAGCAGAATATGTTTTTCCCTAGCTATTTTAGTCCTCTCTGCATTTACATTTGGGTGAAGGACTGAGTCTTTAAATGAGCCTGTACAATTCTATCATCTAATTAGGACTATACTGTCAATTTTTCTCCCACTGTTGCAGAGAGCTGCTTCGTAAATGTTTCATTCATATGCGAGTTCAATCAACGTACACAGGATTCTAGGGAAATTTTACGTCCCGTACCACCACTAGTCTCGACTCAAGCCCCACCAGAAAATGAATTTTAAATGACTGGATGCACTTAGAGGACGAAGATGAGCTCTACATGCAGGAAAACACTATGATTGAGCTGGTGTCTGCAGATCAAGTGAAGTCAAGGCCTCGGCGATTAAAGATGCAGCATGATTTTTTCTGGTCTTTTCTTGTTCCTGTGCAGAGTGGGAGTTTGGTCTCATTCATGATTCAGAGCTGGGGGTGGAGTTGGAGGTGGGGATGTTCACCCATTTTGTGTGAATTTCATCCCTGCAACAGAAAGGACATGGCATACTATTTCATTAATACTTTTTTTTTTTATGGCCTGAAAAATTGATGGCGGCAGAGAGATTGGATGGAATGGAGAGGGTCAAATCAACTGCCATCACCTGTCAGCTTCTGTGTCGGACTGAGCTGCCATCTATGGTTTATCTACTCCAGCTGGTGCACTGTCAGATTAGAGAAGGAAGAGGAGGAGTCTCTTAACAACACTGTACTTTTTTTTTTTTTTTTACCATTACTCCAGCTTATAGCTTGATCTAAGCCAATTTCCCACATTCTTGAAGAGACATTGAAAACCTTCAGTAGCAGGAACAACTATAGCGACATGTTAAAGGACTATCTTGTCAGCAAGAGTTTTCAATCAGTCACTAACTAAAGTGCACTAACTACAAGAACCCTAGCGTCCCTATTCTGGGCATGTCATAATAGCCAAACACATAGCCACACATAGCCAAAAACATTCAGCGTAAATAGGTAAACGTTAATGCAACTGGCAGATCTACAAGATCAACAAGCTTACAGATCAGCTTTTTTCGGCAAAGAGATTTGGTGTACAGGGGAAAAAGGAGGGGACCAAGTATAGACCCCTGCTGGGGGACCCCAGTCCCCGGTAAGTTTCAAGTCTCTTCAAGTTGATACTGTACAAAATATGTGCTACACATTAATGGAATCCAATGCCTTCCTCAAAAATCGAACAGTATAGTATTCTTTACAAAAAGGTGGGCAGTAATATATACTGTGAGTTGTAGTCAGTGGAGTAAACATGCCAGACAGTTTGGACCTTTAATGCCTGTGCCTACTGTATCTTTTCAATTAATCCAGGATAGGAGTCCTGCATATTCTAATTTACAGTTCAGCACAGTAGGGCCAGTGTATCATATAGTGCATGGACACTATTCAATTTATAGCTATCACTTATAGCCACCATATCTATAGCCATCATATTGCAGACTTAATGAACCTAAAGACATCTTCATCACTAGGAGAGACTGTACATAAATTTGGGCATGGTTATACTTTTTTTTTTGTCTGCAGGCAATATGTTGGAAAACCTTCCTCATGGTTCATAGAGTGACAGAAGACAACTCAGAGACACAGCTGACAGTGTTAGAGCTCGAGTCCAATTAAACATAACTTGGTCAAAACCTAGTGTATATGGCTTGACAACCCATTGTCTTTTTTCTCTGGTGACCAGGCTGTAGCAGTACAAGAAGAAGGCACAAATATCAGAGTATAATTGCACATTGGAAAGAAAAAAGTAAATTATGCATGGCGTCTCCTGTAGGTTGAACCTTGGGGTTAAAGTCTAGCTGTAGTGGCTTTCTTGCTACCTTTATTGTGAATTGTTTCACAGTTTCTGGTTAAACGGAGGCTGGTTGTGTCTCGGTCAATCCCAGTCTCAGCCGACCGTCCCATCACCTTGGGCTATGGGATACCACACTGCCTTGCACACCGTTAGGCAGAGAGAGAGAAGCAGTGGCGAAGCATGTTTATGTTTAATATGTTACTGCATTGGCTATTTATCTTCCCAAATATCTCATTTAGACATTTTAGTGTACCGTTTAAGCTTAAAACGAGAACTTTTGTAATGCACCATTCGGCCGTTATTTTGAATTAGATTCAGAACAGTGTAGCAGCCCTGTAGTGTCTCCATAATGAGAATCAGCTGTGTGTGGAGGAACGTTGTGCTATGGGAATGTTTATGATGCTTTATAAGCATACTTATAATGCCTTATAATCTGCTTATAACACTGTATAAGTATAATTATAAGAACTCATAAATACTCAGTGCTTTATAACAATAATCATAACACATTATAAAGCATATTATAATGACTTATAGGTTAAGTATTATATACTTCATAATTGCTGGACATTCACTGACTTTTGGGCAAGGATCATTTGTAATACATTATTTTGATCTTATAATCCTATCTGATATTAAAATTGCCTAGAGGGTGGGTGAGAAATTTAATTTTACTTTAATTAAGCACCCAATGGCCACTTATAATGACTTATAATCATCATACTATATTGCATTATAACAGTGATTACAATGCATTTTAAAATCCTTATAATGTAAGTATGATAATTATAATTACGATCCTGGCCAAAAGAAAAGTCACTGAGTGACCATTAATTATGAAGTATTATAATACTTGACCTTATGAGTCATTATAAGAGGCTTTTAATGATTATTGTTATAAAGCATTATGAGTATTTATGAGTTTGTAAAACGATAACTACAGTGATATAAGCAGATTATAATGCATTATAAGTTTGCTTATAATGCATTACATGGGATGCATAGCAGGTGTTACCGTTTAATAAACAACTTTTAAGGTTTCAGCTTTGCTAGCTTGTATACAAAAAGTGAGGACCCAATGTGAGCCAATGAGAACTTGCATCAGGCACAGAACACTCTATGTGATGCAGGACATAAGGCACCTTCCCCGGGTAATAGAAATAAGCCCATTAGAGTACATTAGCTTGCTCCAAGCCACCAGCAACAGCTATTTCATGTCCACAGGTAGCCAGATCAAAAGGACCATCAACAAATACTGAGGGACACAGTTACTGCTACGCTGTACAGGGGAGTAGGGAGTAGGCGCTAACAGACAGATGTTTGCTGTCATCAGAAAGGAAAAAAGGGAAAAAAAGGATGGCATTTGCATTAGTATTCAGGTCCTACATAAGGATTTGAGATACCTGACAGGGATAATTCATTCCCCACATGTGGCCAGTACTGGATCATCCAGGGAGAAATAGTAGGGTAAATGTAGATAATATATGAAGATATTTTATATTGTTTCATTGTTAACTTCCTTTGGAAACTGTAGATAAGTTTGGAGAGATTGTGGAAGGAAAATATCCCATATTATACTGTCATTTTCAGACGTGATTGTAGTTCATCTTTCATGCATTTCACCCCGTTTCTGAGAGAGAGGAAAGAAGACAGACCTTGAAAGTAAAAAATGTGGAAAGCCTCTCCTATTATGAATTTGCCTCGCTTGCAGCAAACAAATAAGAGGGTCCGTTTCGCATGAAAGTAATTTATAGGTCTTGTCGTCACCACTTGGGTCACAAGGGTAATTAATTTGTACTATAGAGACAGTCGGGCTGTGCCGTAGACACGCCCCAACTCTCAGAGCCATCATCTGAGCACTCAAGCTTCTTTGGATCAAAAGACTGTCTTTTATCCTCCTCACTAACCCCTCTGTCTGATGTCTCATGTCTCTGGGCTTGCTCAGTAATAGAGATCAAGACATCCCTGTTATAGGTCTACTGATACTTGCATTTAAAAATGGGGTCAGCAACTTAACAATTCCCACCTTCTGGTCATCTTCGATTT
Organism: Gymnoscopelus microlampas; assembly: GCF_963454915.1. Lineage (NCBI taxonomy): Eukaryota > Metazoa > Chordata > Actinopteri > Myctophiformes > Myctophidae > Gymnoscopelus > Gymnoscopelus microlampas. Next base: position 31,815,310 of record NC_139947.1, on the reverse strand, counting down.
ATACACTGTCATTGGGTAAATGCTAATTATCCCCTCCAGGCCGGAACGGCTGTGGACAGGGGTTATGTTTTCGCCCCTGTCTGTCCGTGTGTCCGTCCATCCGTCACCAGATAATCTCCGGCACCGTTGGACTTGGATCAGCATGAAACTTTGCACCTGCACTTTCAGTAGGCCAAGGAAGAACCTCTGCCCCGCTATAACAGGGCACAACAGGGCACTTCACGTTTTAGCCTGTAACTCTTGAACCGTAGATTGCACAACCCAAAACATTTTTAACCCTGGATTCCTTGGATCATGATTCAACTCATTAGGTCACGCCCATTTCTGTCTGACAAGATTTTCCGCCATTTCGCATTTCAAAGATTTTGTTCATTCATCTCTGTGGAGACGTAAATCAAATCTGTCAGCCTTTTCAGATTCCATTCCGATTGGCTACGATTGGCTTTCAAAGTTTGTGGGAGGGGTCCGTTTTGAACAAAATGCCACAAATCATGATGATGGGTGGGGCTATAACACTGTTATAGCACAATGTGTAAAATGTGAAGCAGACTGTTAGTAGAAGAGCCTGCTTCACATGTAGGTCTATAGCACTGTTATAGCGCAATGTGTTTCATGTTTTCTTCAAAACACACTTTTAGCTACTACTCCTACAAATGTTGTCCAAAACACACGCAGATCGAAATACATGATCTCTGAAGTCATGTGATCAAGATGTATCAGTCAGATTCTATTCCGATTGGCTATGACTGACTTCCAAAGTTCGCAGGCCCTGGGTAGGCAACCCGGCCTGGTGGGGATCTGCACTCAGAGGATCGCACTTCTCTAGTTTTTCTTTTGTTTTTGGGTTTCAAATGTTCATACATGAAACGATGCTGACTTACTGGAAACATTTTTGTGCTTTGCCAGTAGTGCTGTGCTCAAAATATTGAATATTGGGATATGTTTTGGCGCCGCCTGTATTGTACAGCATAAATATGATAAGTCCATATTGCAAAAATTGATAGCCTTTTTGTCTGTTTTTAATAAAATGTCTGAATTTGTATTGCACTGATCCCTATACTACATACTGGCAAATCCCTCTGTACAGTATGTAGAGGGAGGGAGAAAGAACGAAAGGAGAGTGGCGAAGGCATGCAAAATGACAGTGAAACTAAAGCTCTTAAAGATCTTCGTATATCACATATGTAAATATTTGGAAGGTTTTGGGGGCTTTATCTTGTAGCATTTTGATCATGTGCAATTGTGCCCCGTATTGGCAATCATATCGTGACTCCTGTATCGAGAGTTACCTGCCAATACATAGCCCTATGTGCCAGAGTTGCAGAACTGCATATGTATTCATTGGGACTGGTAAGCTAAAACAAGTTAAACACATTTCACTGCTGTTTGACTCAAGCTTCATCTTCTGTATCCAAACAAGTAATGACGTTTTCAAAGGCACCACTATGACATGATATGAAAAAGGTTACGTCATTTTTTGTTGAATTTCCTCGGCTCCCCTTTTCCCCATGTTAGAGGCATTATCTCGAGTAATTTATTCCGCGCTTTTCTCACAATTGTTCCCGCAAAGGAGGAGCGCTCCAAAAATATCCCGATGAGAGGAGCATGAGAAAGGATTCAAAGTCTTTCTGTTTTGTTATTAAAAGCCAACATTTACTCATGACATTAACATTAATAACTGCAAGATGAGTTAGAACTAAGTTGACACTCTAAACCCAGTCTCCATGAGATTTACTGTGTGTGTGTGTGTGTGTGTGTGTGTGTGTGTGTGTGTGTGTGTGTGTGTGTGTGTGTGTGTGTGTGATGTTTAGTACATGCTGTGAGGCAGCAGTGCGGGCGAGCATGTCAGGCAATGCACTGATGTATTTAAATAAGCATCAGTATGATCCGTCATGCCTTACAGTGGCACAGAGATAAGAGGCGTGCAGATAACTAAGAAACTGTGAAAATACAACCCTTGTGCTGTGGTTGAACCTTTTTGCCCCTTGCATCATGAAGGTACTAATTCTTTCTTATTCTCATGTATGTATCTGTGCGTTCTGGTTCAGGTTGAATGTGCCAGTGACGGGTAGTCAGGCTGACTAAAAACGCCGATTCTACAAATGCCTTCAGTAGTTCGCACACTTTCAAGACTTTTCAAAAATGCCCAGAAATAGCAGATTTACAAACTGTGAGCTTGTACATCTGCTATTTTTGAATAGCCGATGCAAAAATCTGAAATGGCACAGATGCTTTCCCGGTTTTAACTCCGAATCAAATGACATGCCAGTCTGCCGAACCAGCCTATGATGTAGAAACTTTACTCTGTTGATTTGCCAGGAAAGATCACTTACATCGACATATTGGGTAGGGTGATATACAGTAGTATACAAAAACAAATACATAAATACAGCTGTGTGTTTATCACTGAGAAACAACAGTGTCTCATTATCATGTCACAACTTTATTTGAGACTTCAATGGAGTCTAAGCAGGGATGAATTACACTTTAGTCCTTGAGAAAAATCAATTGTGTAAGTCTCCCCCCTGGGGAACGAAAGTGGTTTTCACGCAGCGTACAGTACAGTCAGCTCTTTATGTCAGAAATGCAAAATCCTCCCGGCTCTGAAGAATTTTAGGTGCCAGGACAGAGCTTTATTACATGCTAGGGTAGTGGCTGACAACCAGCCTGCCTTTTGTTTTGTCTCAGCAGGTTTCAGTACAATCCCTTTATGTTTCACTTGCAGCCATGATCCCTATTATGCAATGTTAAGCACACTTAAGCACAACTCTTCTTACAAGTCTTTTGTAAGAGCTTTGCTAGGACAAATCAGTGTCTATGTTTGCACAAGGAGCCAAGGTTTCATGCTCGCTCTCTACTGTATGTTCGTTCATATCAAATATCTGGTATATTAAACAGTACCTGTAAATCTAGATAACATAAACCGCTTTGGGCAGCACAGACACTGTGTAATTAAAAGCCTGCCTAGTACATAGAGAATGTTTTTGCAAAGATTTGTGTAGGGGTGCAACAGCTAATCGAACTAATCAATTTACTCCATTATAAAAATATAACCGTGCTATAAGTGCTATAATGTATAAGGAAAACCAGTGATGTGATTTTAGCTGCTCCGAATAATACAAAGTAAGCCAATCTGTTCAAAAAGACTGTTCTGTAAGAGGAAGAATAAAGCTGTTAATATTGGAGAGAAGTTGTCTTCGTTTCCTTGCCTTGCCACAATATATATGCCATCATATGCCAATAGATTTTCTATAATCCACTAAATCGATTAGTCTGATTAACCACCCTTTACCCTGTATTATACTTCGGTGTACAGCAATGGCAGATGCAGATCTGCTATTTTCACGTAAAAAAATAATCGTTCATTAATTACAAAAGTTTGAAATAATCATGATACTGGTGTCATATCACCCAGCCCTATAGCTTTGGCTATATCATACACAAACAAAGATGATTTTCCCATGAATGGCTCCATTTTTAGATTTCATGTTTGTTTATATTTTATACATCAAAACAGTCTCTTCTCCAGGGATGAGTTTTGGTTAGACTTTTCAAATCAATCCATACTTTAATTATATTTTTTGTCAAGGTTACATTAGTGTTTTAATCAATTTTTTTGTGTGTTGGAATACCTGCAGTATAGTGCTGTATCAAGTCTGCAAGTTGATTCAGTACTGAAATGAATGGAAACCATGGCTTCCTGGAAAATCAAACAAGCTGTGGTACAGTATGGTTTGGAAAGAGGTCAGCATTATACTGTGAGTTGTATGAGCTAAACCATGCCAGACTTAACCCATTAAAACCGGGAAAGCATCGAGAGCACAGTGTTCAATGAAGGGTGAAGCAATAAAATTTACTTGTGGCTTTCAAGACAGAACACATTCTCATCATCCCCTGGACCTTTCTTTTAGGGGGTCAAAAAGTCAACAGTATGGATGATAGGTGCACCGTGCAAATGTAAAGGCCCTAGTGTGTAGACTGAGCCCTAGAAGTGGTTGCCTTGGAAACATGGACAATTACTATCCTTGTGATATAAAACACTCCAACTGACTAGACCAGTGACCAATGACCACCGGTTCTGAATGCCTAATGGCCTATCTTTATTTCCCTCTCCATGTCTCTCTCTCTTTCTTCATTTCTATTACACTCACTTACTCTATTTTTCTTTTCCTTTGACAGAAGAACAGAGAAAGTGTCAGAAGGGACAAAGCCAAGATTCTGCACTCCGGTGATTGGATGTGAGCTTGTATTGACCTGAGACCATTAAAATGGAGTTTCCAATGAAACTTATACTGCTACTATCATTGGTGGGATGCCTGGCAGGTAAGCCTTCCAAACATTCACATTTCTTGGTTCATCATTTAAATATTTTGTATTCATTTTTATTAATGGAAATGGAGCATCACATTTTGAACAGGTGGCACTCAAAAAAGAGGGATTTTATTCTAGGGCTGAGGATTTACAGAAGTTTCTAAATCTACAAGTCTCCAAAACCTTGTGTATAAATGGGATACAAATTGTTCATGCTATCTTCATTCTATTGGCAACTAGGCACACCAGCAGTCCTTCAAAAGATGAATAGGAACTATTCCCTTCATTACCCTTTTAGTCACTGAATCATGTTTGGGAAGAATAAGTGAGGCTCTCACTCTTAAAGACAGCCCTTATCTTGTAACATACTATATGAATGTGAAAATCATTCATTTTAAAGTGCACCTCAATTGTTCCCCTAATTGAAGTTCCATTCGTTGCACAGAAATCTTGTCATTGATCTTGCTTTTAATGAAGGGCCTAATTTCCTCCCCTTACAAAATGTTCAGGGTCAAAAGCTCCTAACAATGTCAGTATTTGAAGCTGGGAGCAAGATGAATACAGGACTTCATCATTACACGAGTAAGGCATCTTGCGGAATCGGTAAACTTTCAGAGCCACCCCTCCTCACAGCTGGGGACCTAAAATAATTGTGTGTGTGTGTGTGTGTGTGTGTGTGTGTGTCTGTGTGTTTGTGTGTCTGTGCGCACGTGTATGCATGCGTGTAGATGCTTGTGTATGTGCATGCGGTGTCTCCATTTAAGAGTGCGACTGCACGTGACGTCGGTGCCTAAATTTGCCTACACGGCAATTAGCACCACTTATCACTAGATCCAGTACGCATCAGTGGTTGTCTAATGAGGCTTTCCTCAGGGAACTGTGATTCACTTTGGGATTAGTAATTTCAAGATTAAGTATAGATCACATTTTATGCCCTAGTTAGGCATCCTTTTAAATACACACACACTTCTGACACATCAGTGGCAATCTTAGCATGAGCTTATAAGCACAGATGCCACTGCCTGAAGGACCCCATCCAAGGACGTGATTTGTGTGAATAATATACTGTACACTAATGCTTAATTTATTCTCTGTTGTATGACGGTGTTGCTTGCCAAAAATAGACGATCTACAAGTTCCCAACACGCAATCTGTTATTTTAGGCGAGCGACTGCATCGTATATTGAATTATAAATCAGCTGTTAATCCCCTGACCCCCCCATCGCAAACAGCTATAGTTGTAATTAAGAGGTACGGGTACAACATTTAAAGTTACCCATTCAAAGCACATCAGTATTTGACAGAGGAGCAGGGGGCGAGACATTAAGATGAAGTGTATTGTGTTGCACAGCCCTTGCCTCACTTGTGGGGCTCACCCTCACAGTTGGGAGCTCAAGCTAACCAAGCATTAATATTCAGGACGGAGCTACATTACATATGCTCAGTTTCCAAGACAAGCATGGTGCAATAGCATAACGATAGACTTCCAAAGCCCTCTGCGTTCTGAGAAAGACACGATAAGCATTTCAGTATGCAGGCGCATGTGCCATAGCAGGTGGAGGAAGCACAGCGTGAGGATGGGAGATAGATAGGTAATGTTATGTAGGTTATTTATCCCGACTCTGAGATTGTTCTTCTGTGTGTGTCTTCTGTGTGTGTGTGTGTGTGTGTCTTCTGTGTGTGTGTGTGTGTGTGTGTGTGTGTGTGTGTGTGTGTGTGTGTGTGTGTGTGTGTGTGTGTGTGTGTGTGTGTGTGTGTGTGTGTGTGTGTGTGTGTGCTTTTACATTGCATGGAGTTGTGTGGGAGTGTGGACGGGCCAAGGGGAGGCATTCCCATTGTGAGTTCATCTGAAGTTAACCAGAGCTCCCCTAGCTCTCCCTCAGGGCTTGGAATGCCCAAGGCAAGGGCGTGTGGGAGTATGTGTGTGTGTGTGTACAGTATATGGTAGAGTAGAGTGAGAGAGAGAGAGAGAGAGAAAAATGAGATAAAAAATGCAGGTTATCACCACACAATTATAAAGCTGGCAAATTATGGAAGTAGAAAGCTTCAGCCACATAGTACATAATTTCTACAACCTACAGCTTTCATATTTGATTACAGGATTAGTATCGGACGTACTGTAGTGTTGTAAAAAACTAAACAAAAAAAACAGCACCTGCCATTGAGCATGAGCATGTTCACTTTAGGTACAGTAGTGCTGCCATGATGCAGGCCTGTTTTGTTATTCAATCTAACAAACACTCTTGGATTGTTATCACTATTGATTAATGGATGCGTTGAATGCTGGTAGTAGATCTGTTCTGTACTGCAAAATCCTGAGTATAAATGTAACTCTGACTGAGTCTAAGAATAGAGCCGTAAGTGTCCATGTAACACTCTGTATTTTGCTGTGCGGGATACCTGGACTAATGTGAGTAATGTGGTGAAATGTGCATGGCCAGTCACACAATACTGCTCCTAAATCATACATGTTTACCGACTCCACAATGAAATCGTACGTGTTTACCAACTATCCTATTAAAATAGCAGATCCACAAATCTTGTGATGTCAATGGGAAATTAAGGACATATTTTTGGACTGCACAGTATATCTTTTGCTCACTACCATAGCTGCTAGGTGAATTCTGGGGCACATTGCCTGCATAGTACAGTATGTACAGATTTAACTCATTGATTCATCAAAAAGTGGCAGAGCCTTTATGAGTCCTTATGCAAGGTTTCTCACTGCATCTTTGAAGTTTACTATAGATGAAGATGTACTGCAGAGTATTCTCCAGTGAAGGTTGCTCCCATAATTTATGTTAGATTTGCTCCATCCAGCATTGAAAATAGCGTGTATGCAAAAGTCTGAATTTACATACACAGAGAGATAACCTAGAAATGTTTCCTGTATACAACAATGAATAGTTACGTTATTATTATAGCAAGTATTCTACAGCCCTTTCATTTTCGTATGTTTTATTTTTGTTAAACTCTAATACAGTACCAAATTTACTAGTCTATAAAGTCTGACTCATATGCATTAATGTGAAGATTCTACTATAACTATAACTGAATGACTGACAGTAATTATTATGCCATTTTAGGATTTCTTCTCACAAAGGAACAATATTAAAATAACACATCCTCCTCACACTAATTAGATACTTACATATACAGTGCAAATAGGCAGTGATAAAGATGTTAAGCTTGCCATCAGTAAACATAATGATGTTTTGGACACTTGCTGTTGACTTTGTCTCATACTGCATTGTAAGTATAGTATTTACCAAGAAAAAGGATCCATATAATCACACTCTGCCCATTGTCAACCAGCCAAATCAAATCCCCAAATGGTCAAATCATGCATTCTGGAAGTTAGTATGTTTGGATTACAGTACTTCACTGTTGTAAACCATGATGAATGTTCCCATTACTATAGACGACGGCAGCTAGTAAGTGACAAATAACCTACTAAGCAATGTTGGAGAGGAAAAGGTAGGGATATTACTCCAATTAGATGATAAATGGCATTCTCAACAGCAATATGTTCTTGGGTTTATGTAGCCATTCAATAGAGGGAACAGCAAGAGAACATAACCACACACACAAAAAAAAGAAAATCTTTAATTTGCTATTCCTTCACATGGAGTTGCATTCAATCAATGCTCTTTGCCCAGTGAACATGATATTGAATGCGGGGAACACAGGGAATGGAACAGTGCTTGATATGTATACTCGTTTTGATTAAGTGTAAAATGGTATGACACAATTGGATATACACAGTAAAATCCTCAGTGTTAATTTAACTCTGAGGGTGTACAAATAGAACCAAATGGACCCTTATGGTTCATCTGCCTCTATTTGTGCAATCTGAGGATTTTACATGGTAGGCTGCAAATGTGAGTGGCCATAGACTATATCTTCAGTCAGTGAAAGATTCATTAAGTTTCATTGAGTTTATTAAGTGTCACAAAATGCCCCTAACTAGCTATTCAATAACCCTATAACCCTTACAACTCCTGTAAATAATACCTTCATGAAAACCATTTAGTTGGCCTCCTTTGTGCTGCTATTTATTATTCATATCTTTTTTTTTAGCTCCACTAGTGGCTGGACTGGATGCTGAGGTCATGCTGAGGTCACTCATTCAAAACTACCATGGCTGGATGTATATGGAATTTACTATGCACCTGCATTCTCCCCAGAGGATGGTCCCTAATGATTTCAGTGAACCCATGGCCTTTTCTCTAGGCCAAAATAGGTCAAAATGTCCACTTGCACACAGTTTTACTCTCAAACAAGATATCCTGAAAAATACTGTCTGGATTTCTAGAGAATTTGCTATGCATCTTCAAACTCCCCGGAGGGTAAACCCTACTGATTTTGGTGACTCTTATGGCCTTTCCGCTAGTCATCCTTTTTTTTTTGCGGCGCTAGCCGCTCGGATCCTGCTCTATACCTGACTTTGTCCGTGTTCACCGTCAACGTTCTGATCGGTCAGACACGTCAACAAAGTGATTGGTCAAGCTTCACGTGACACGTGGCTATAAACACATTATAAACACATATCGATGACAAAATGTATCAAAGGCGCCACTACCTTCACACAGGGTGTGATTTTTTTATCAGCATGCAATGCGGGTCGACAAAGAGACTCAGCACTAGTCATTTCTCTACATATTCTCAACATGTTTTCGATCATTGGCTGTCCTTTAAGCCAATGGGGATACTTTCCCATACTCTGAACGGGCGGTCTTGTCCTCCCAAGCTATGGTACTAGACACGCCTCCCGCCCTTACTTTTAAGCGTTTTTGCTGTTCCTTACAATATGTGTTAATCCTTCAGTGAATATACAGTATATACCCTCCTCCAATTTTGGCACAAATAATATAGTCTTACAGTCAAATTTAGATGAGAGTGTCTGGCTCTAAGGATGACTGTGTCGGTCGTATCGAACCACTTTTTGTCCAATTGGGTACAGTTAGCTGGTTTTTACACTCTTAGTTTTATTTCATTACATTGCAACTGTTATTTACAATCCATTAGGGCGGGCTATTGAGTATTGTATAAGACAATCTCACAGCGCTGAGATTTCTCATTGTTTTTCTTTCTAAGACATTGTGTCTAAAGCAGCATTTTCACAGTTCACTTGCTTAATTTCATTACTTGACTGTTGAAGGCCCTTGAAATATTTCCCTATTGATATTTGAAGCATTTAGACCAACCATGATCAAACCACCGTTCCACGACTCAGCTGCAACCCTCCTTGAAGCCCCCGAATGAGAGACCTTTAAGGTGCACCTTATCAGCCTGGACAGAAGGAAAAGATGCTTTAAAAAGCAAGATTGGCTTTTTTTATTTGATGCATAAAACCCTGAGCTGGAGCGAATGGATTTGGGACCTCACAAACGACCGATACCTCCCCCACAGCTGGCTCCCCATGTGCCTGTTTATACATGCTGAGGTAAGCTGGAGGAATTCATTTGCTGTCAGCTAGTATTGAATTTGAGATTAGTTTTTATTTCGGCTTCCAAAACAGGCTGCTTTTGCTCTCCACTCTGCGCTGGGATGCTGAGTCTTGTGTTGTCTGGAGAAGCCTTCGAACCCAGCCACACACATATCACTGTTTGGCAGCAGGTGACAGATATAAGTGGAGGTGGTCTCTCTTTTTCTTCCTTTTTTTTTTTAAGAAAAAATAAAAAATAAAAATAAAGGCACTCTTATAATGACCTCCATCTGTGTCTGGCGGCATTGTGCAGTCAACTTCCTGTTAGCATTCTGAATCAGTACCACCTCTCTCTGATAGAGAGCTTTTCCATCAGTGTGCTGGCTGGCGGTCTGTTCTTAGGGATGCTCCGGTTTGAGGCGTGCCATCAGGCTGTGTGGGGTTGTGGCCACGGCAGCTGAAACACCACTCTGAATCCAACATGACTTCTGGACTCCTCGCTCAGATCTCATTTCAGACGCTTTCAGACGCTTAAAAGGAGCAAGGACCCATTCTATTGCCAACATTCAGTTTAATGTTGTTTATTATGTTTGCTCAGAAGCATTTCCAACTCTTAGAAGTTTAGCCTACAGTATATCAACTGTGCTGGTAAAAAAACAAAAAACAAAAATCCAACAAAACAACAACACTGTTCCTCAAAATCCTCTCAAAGGCCTGAGCATTTAAAACCGAATAATGCTGGAACCCTGTGTTGCACATAGAATACCAGAGAGTAGGCCTGTAAATTATTCCACCCCTTCCACCCCTTCCCTGCAACACGCTACAGTACATGCATTCCCATTTGGGCAACGGAGGAGTTTCACAGAGTTTGCATCAGTTTGAACTGATCCCTCAGGCACAGCCCCCAGAGCTCAATCCCTTCCTATTATTCTAACACTTATTCACCGTAATAATAACCGTTGCCATGGTGTTGCCAAAAGATCAGGTTGGTTCAGCCCTGCTGTAACTTGTGTGCTAGGGCCAAATATCAGTTACGTTGATTAATTTCCCATTAAATGAGTATTGAGTTAACTTTGTACTCCACAAGGCACTTTGGAATTGATTAAAAACACCACACGCACACGCACACACGCGCACACACACACACACACACACACACACACACACACACACACACACACACACACACACACACACACACACACACACACACACACACACACACACACACACACACACACACCCACACCCACACCCACACCCACACCACACCACACCACACCGTGTTCATTGGGCGAATGCTTACTTTTGCAGTATGGATAAAGGTATGCTGTATATATTATGCCCTTGTTTGTTTTAAGTACTCATAGCTATCATAGGCAAAAACGCTTAGCAAATTGTTTAATACATTCATGATAAAGTCATGCATCTCAAGGATAAGCTTAAGGATTGATTGTTTCTAAGTATAACTACTATTCATTTGCTTTAAGATGGTAGGTTACAAACAAGTAAGACGCGCGAACGCGGGAAGCGAACGCAGCTTGAAAATAACAATAAGAAGAATAGATTTTTTTTTTGTCTTTTTTAAATTGTTATGTTTGTTTGTGGTGTTGTTGTTGTTTTTTTTTGTAAATGTTTTTTGTCTTTGTAGTTTTTGAAATGTGTTTGGTTTAGGCATGTTGCAGGCTGTTGTGCATTTTAATCAGAGCATTGTCTACATTCCTGCGTTCTTCATGGCCCTTTGCCTTGTTGATTTTCTCAAATCTCATAACTAGAGTTGTAACCGGAAATCCCTGCCCATTCACTTCTATGGAGTTGCTCGCCCATGCAGCGCATACTCCCTTTTGCCCCCTACTTCCGTGTTTGGGACGATGATGTCCGGGGCTCCTCCACGTCGTTTCGTGTCATAGAGTTATGTCTCGCATGCGACATAGTGTCACCTCCGTGCGCAATCCCGTGCGCAAGCTTGTGAGTCCAACCCATTGGTCGAAACCGTTTAATTGGTCGAAGCTCGTTCGTGTATTGGGCCCAGGCTGCACTTGCTCGAGGTTCACTTTTCTCTCTCGGTTCTGGGGGCTCGGTTCAATCCCTTTGCCGGGTAATGGCTTATACCAAAAACTATAAACATGGGACCCAATGTCTCACTGCTTGGCACTCAGCCAAGGGGCTAAGTCCCCCCGACATACTAACGTCATTCATGTCCAGGGGGTGTTTTTGTACATAATGGCATTCCCCGCCTCATGCTACAGAAACAGGAGATACTGTAGCTCCTGCCCTAAGGGCCACATGTCTCAGGCTACTTTTTGTATTATATATATTGTATTTAAATAAATCCCAATGGATTTTTGTGGTATAATTAGGTTTACAGTAGTTATTATTTTCTATGTGTGGTAGTTAGGGTTCACATGGATATACGTCTAAAAAGGTGAGACCATTTCAGTACCATGACATTTTTATATTAAAATGGTAGACCTTGCAGGGTGTGAAAAACTCAAAAAGAGTTTTGGAAAATTACACAAGGCTTATTCTGACCAAAAAACAAGTGTAGTTATTAGAATTAATCCGAATCAAAGGGCTAATTCATAACTCAAGGGCCAGATTTGCCAAATGAATAAGCCTTTTCCAAATTACGTATATTTGAATGTAGTCATGACTAATCCATGTCCTCTGAAGGCAAATGCACATGTATTGATTAGCGTCATTAATCAATGCACTCAGGCTCACACTCATCTGTAGCGCAACATCAATTCATCACACGATCATGTTTACCAGAGGCTTTACATGCTTGTAATGTTGGTGTACAGTGTGTGTTTGAGTAGCGACTACCCAACAAGAAGTGTCTTCTTCTGGTAATCATTCAACACTCACACTGCTTCGAGGGACACGCTTCATCTAACAAAGACTACTATAATTAGGCGGCCTTTCATTTCTGTATAACTTTCTGTGAGGTTTATCCTTGAGGAGAAGGGAACAATCAGTGTACAAGGTCCCTCGTCAAACAGCTCCACCCTTCTCACCAAGTTATTTTTGAGTCCTGAGGATAAACCTGTGCTCCCAGAGAAGACTTGAATAGCATAGCTCTCCTCCATACAAATTAGCTACCACACCTGTCTCCCTACGTCTCTGCCATTACAGTAGTGCAAAGGCATCCATTCCAGGAAGCTGAATGAATTCCCTGTTGGCTACCAAAATATGTTATTCCGAAGAAATGTCGACTGCCCTGTGGGTCACTAGTTTCTTTGCTCAAATATTGCAGGCCATCTCTGTGCAACATGCATCTGCTATTTTATCTTTCTAATTAACTGAGAAAGGAATGTGACAGAAGATGTGCTGCTGCCCTCATTGTCAGAATTTTGTTTGAGATATTTTCTTATGTAGGCAATCATAGGCTATCAACAATTTGAATACCATAAAGTAAATATTTCGGTCCATTGGTGTAATTTATGCAGTGCATAGATTTATCATTGCATTGCAAATATGTGATGCAATACTTGATGTAGATTTTATTTAGCGGAGGGGGGCAAAACAAATTACAATGAGGGGCCTAACTTTAACAATTTAGATTAATGTTTTAGTAATGTGTATGCCTTGATTTCCCAACAACTCAGGGAATTTATTGAGAAACGAATTAATTGTATATGGAGCACAGTAGCCTACTATGTTTGCTCCAGACTGATTTCAGAAAGGAAATATGCGAGAGACAGAGAGAGAGAGAGAGAGAGAGAGAGAGAGAGAGAGAGAGAGAGAGAGAGAGAGAGAGAGAGAAACGAATTAATTGTATATGGAGCACAGTAGCCTACTATGTTTGCTCCAGACTGATTTCAGAAAGGAAATATGCGAGAGACAGAGTGTGAGAGTGAGTGTGAGTGAGGGAGGGAGAGTGAGTGAGGGAGGGAGAGGGGGAGAGAGAGAGAACTGTTTCCTTGTCCAACACCGAAAGGGCACCATTTTGACAACTGAAATGAGCTGGGGACCATATTACTCTTGAAATTTGTTTTGCCATTTTGGAGACTTCTTATTGGGCGACATCCCATGGGAACGCAGTGATTTAACTGAAAGACGGTCTTCAGATGAAAATGTGCCGAACATGATGGTGCTACTGCTGCTGTGCCTGTTGACAACTTTATACTTTCAGACAGTTTATATTAAAGTCTTATATAGGTTACCATCTGATTATGCACTACTTCAGGGATCTAAAAACTCTTATGAATAATACTCTTGCGCTATTTACCATGCCCTATGGGTCCATGCCAAACTGAGACTTTAGACTGGTTCACACAGAATCACACTGCTTGTTGTGCGAGTCATGCTCTCTTTTCTTCTTCTCTGCATCCTCCACACAGCTTTCAATACTTAAAAGGCGGTGAATCATCTATTTTTGTTACCAGCCAAATGGAAACGTAGAATGTAGAAAACCTCACAAAGCCAAAGGGTTCCTGGTTGTAGGAGTTGCATCCTTACCGGGACCCTGGACATCAAAGATAACGTGTTGGTGTTTCTCCCCTCAGGAAGCGGAGTCTTACTGAAGCCTGTATTCACCAAACAGCCTGGCAGTGTGGTGTTTCCCCTCCACCCCAGCGAGAGCCACAGGGAGGTGGTTTTCAGCTGTGAGGCCCAGGGACACCCACCACCTTTTTACAGGTACTGTAATGCCTGCTAGCGCCATTTCTATTCATGTATTTATTTATTGTTTTGGTATCTTGAAACCCTAAGGTAATATCCCCAGAGCTGTCTTGTATAACATTTAGTGTATAGAAAGCAAGTGAGCCTTGATTTATCGCCATGGGAGAACTGGGGGGTGGGGGTTGTGGACCTTATTGCTCACTGCCCGCAGCACTTAGCTTCACTGTCAGGCGCAGTTAACTTGAGAATGATGAGTTAATTCTCCTCAATTGCCGTCCGTTGTATATATGCGTCGGCAGGCGGACATTGATCTTCTGTTGGGTTCAGTGTGAGAGCTCTCTGTCACCAGTGTCACTGACCGGTTGAAAGATCCTACGAAACTCGACAACCACAATACACAAGGATCAGAGATCGAGTGACAGAACAGTGCCAAATTCAGTAGGCCCCAGGGCGTTGGTCATAGTCGGTGACAATGTAATCGCAAGCAAGGATGAGGTCACCTATTTGGGTTGTATTTTGGATAGCAAACCTATCCCTTTGAAAACTAGGACCAGGAGACCTAGTACTGCCAGACCCCTAGTGGTTAAAATCTGAATGGCCGGACTTCGCTTGACGTGTGTGCAGAGGAAAAGAGGAATTCAATTCCGACATCCCCATATATGGACGAAAGAGGGACGAAAGAGGGACAGACAATTATCCCCATATATGGACTAAAGAGGGACAGACAATTATCCCCATATATGGACGAAAGAGGGACAGACAAAGCCTCATGTAGGCCGACCCTCTGGGTCTGGCAAAAATTGCATCAGAAGCGATTGTGAAAGTCAACCAAAGGACAAGATTTTGGGGCAGGATCTCCTCATTTTGTCAATAAGGGTGCACTGAGGACACTAGCCGGCAATGACTATTGACTATGCTTGCACCTCATGGTTCACCAACACCCTAATGTCACTAAAAACAAACTTCAGACCTCTCCACCCAGGACTCACTTGACCCCAGCTCACTTTGCAAGGCTGGAATTGCTCAAGATGGAAGACAGCAACTTGCAATGGGCCTGGTCTTTAAGATACTCAAAGGAACAGTGATTTACCTAACTACTTCTCTAGAGTGAGAGATGCCCATGGGCATAACACCAGAGGGAGCTCCTCTGACCTAGTTCCCCCTAGATTCGGCTCAAACATGGGGAAAATGCATTCTACAACGCTGCCACAAAAACATGGAATGCCCTACCAACAGCCATTTAAGGTCGCGATTTGCTATCCTCACTAAAGACTAGCCTAAAACACGCCTGTCCTCAAATTACAATTAGACTTAGAATTATATCCTTTACCAGCTTGCTCCCAGAGAGCCAAACAACACACCCCCTCAGCAATCTCCACGGAAGGAGCCCTGTGGTAGTGGCATCCTCTGCCCCCCCGCCCCCAACCCTTTTTTTCTGTAAATATATATTTTGCTGCTATTGGTGTTGTACTGATATGCAATGTATTGTATGATGTACAAAAATGATGTATTGTAATGTCTTGTTGATGAATTGAGTACAATGGACCACAATGGAAAAAAGTTGCCAAGGCTATTTGTTTTATCCTTTTAGCATCGCTTTGTTGACTGTATTACCGTACTGATAACAACTTGTTAATAAAGTATTCAATCAATCAATCAATCAATCCATCAATCCCACATTACCATGCTTATGCCATTAACAAGAGGCTTCCTTTTCTATAGCTGATCCAACCCAGTACAATAAACCTACATCTAGTGCTACTGCTAAAGACTGCACAGATATACTGTATGCCCTGTACGGCGGTACAGGGGCATCTCGTTTAGGGCTTATCAGTTCTTGATAAGCAAATCACTTGATGGATTGAGCTGAAGGAAGGCATTTCCTGTTTGTTGACGTCCTTGTTTGGTGTTCAGGCCCTCAATGTGAGTGGTCCCCTGGCGATCGCTTTAGGAACAAAGTGATGCCCAGTAGTTCTGCCGCTTAAGTGTTGACGAATGGAAACAAATGACAAACGATGATTTGCTTTAAAGCACATCGGGCGTATAAGCTATTAATTCACAATCTATCAAATGGGGCCACATAGCTGTTGTACTACTGTCAGTGTAATTAAATGCAAATTGCAAAGCCAAGCATTTAATGTGTAATAGGTTGAAACGATCCCTCATAACATCAGCATGTTCGAGTGTTAATGTAGCTTGAAGATCCTTGGTGTTATGCCTAATGGGCACAAATTGAAATGAATGTACAAGATCTTATCAGTTGGATCGGCCGGAATACTTATTAAGCAATCAGTCGCTATTTCACTGCCTATATAGGCAACCACACACACGCACAAAGAAACTTAAAATGTGAGGCTATTTATGAGTAAGAATCTGCAAGTATTTTGTCCTTCTGAGTTCAACTTCTTCTGAGAGTGTACCCAGCTCCATACATAATAACATTTGGTTTTAATTAGCTCTTTAATTACAGCAAGTGCCGCCAACTGTGGCACTTACAGTACACACCATGCTACAAATGGATTTCAGATTGATCGCAAGCTGTTACAATATCATATTTTCATGCAATGCTTATTAGTTCCTTTATTATTGCTTATTGGACATCATTGTGCTGCCAAAGCCAAACCAACATGTGCAACCTCTATGGTCACCTGTATCAGTACTGTAAACAGGCGTAGAAAAGTTTTTGTGGTCCATTTGCAGCGGGGACAGCAAGTGGCTCTTCACTGCTGAGAGAGTAGGCAGCTCTATTTCAGGGGAGCCAAGGACAAATTAATTTATCTAAGACTACCCAATGGCCGGCACCACAGTGAGCCCCCCGCTCTGAGTTGTCACTGTGGCCCCCTAGATTTGTCTCATCTGGAGTTCCTGGACCTGATCCAGCTGCAACAGCAAATCTCTAAATCAATCTAATCAGCCAATCTGCCGTTGAACACTGTTCCGCTGCATATGCCCCCCCATCCCCACCCACCCACCCCACTTTTCATTCCTCCCTCTCTCATTTTCTCACCCTCCAATCAAACCTTCACTACTGATACTGTTGGAGGACAGAAATGGAAACCTCAAGCTTACAGTACTTCATCTCAAGGCGTTGTGAAAGTCCAATCAGTGCAGAGGGGCTAATGTGTGTTCAACCAAATTGTACCTTTACCCTTGGTGGAAAACAATTTCTCCTGTGCCTCTTCTCACAAAGGTGGCCTTTTTTGTTTTTATACTAGTCTTTGTTCAGGTTTTCTTTCCCCTTTGATGATGAGTAATGAGCCACTGGCACAATAACTTTGCCTATGCAGACATTTTCAAGGACGTATTGAAGTGATGACACGTACTGTATCTGAATATATTCAGAACGTTTTTGAACTCAAGGATTCCATGGTTCACAGAACAATGTAACTTAAGCATTGTTGCAAACAATCCTTTACATTTGGTTGCGCTAGTATCAAGTCACTAGCTTCTGTCTGGATGCCTTAAAGAAGAGAGAGAGTGGAGTACATCGCCCCAAAAAAGCATCACAGGCAGTCACATTGTGTTGTAGTCATCCTTGATTGCCAGCACTTAAGTCCTTCTGGTCTCGCTCCGGATCCCATGTTCTCAAAAGCATGACCTTTAATCAAAACCACTGTTACTCCTTGTCCTATGTGTAGCTATCTTGTTTGAGCAGACTGAGTGCCTGGCCCTCCTGTCTGATAATCACCATGATTGCGGGAAGGCTTATAATTCTTGTTGCAAGGGCCTCCCGCCACGTGGGATTTCGATTGAGCACGCCATGGATGGCTTCCTGCAAGGTGCTGCAGAATGGCTTTTGTTGAAAGCAACGGAGAGGACAGGGGATGAAAGATTTTACAAACACACAAACACACACATATATATACTGTATATACACGTGTGTGTGTGTGTGTGTGTGTGTGTGTGTGTGTGTGTGTGTGTGTGTGTGTGTGTGTGTGTGTGTGTGTGTATATATATATATATATATATATATATATATATATATATATATATATATATATATATATATATATATATATATGTATATACTCACTTATTTTGTCTCATCTTGTGTAAGAATATGAAACATATTGTATGTGTATGAATGAAACATCATTGCAAGTGAACAATGCCTTGTTGATTATCTCCCTCTTCAATTATATTTGCTGTTTTGCTGCAAAGCAAGCACACAAGAATGCTTTTATTCTTTGTTCTGAATAATGTCCATGGGATTTCCATTGCAGTTTGATGTTGATGAAAGTATGTGATTATGCAGTCTGGCAGTACTCAGCAAAACCCTGAGTGTCAAATGAACTCGGTGCATGCTCATAATGCAGGTCTTTCCAAACAAAAACCTATTTACCTTGAAACATCTTAATGCAGGCAACATCTTTTCAGACTGGCTGACTTCTTATGAAACCCTTCCTGCACACTGGTTCAGCTGTGTCGTGTTCTTGCTTTCACAGGTGGAAGCTGAACGATTCTTTCATCGTGCCCAGACCAGGGTCACGCTATTCTCTCACCGGGGGCAACCTACACATCAGCCATCTGAACAAAGAGGAAGATGCCGGTATCTATCAGTGCCTGGCGTCCAATTCCTTTGGCAACATTGTCAGTAGAGAGGCCAGTCTGCACATTGCCCGTAAGTTCAGTTATTGAATATGAAACTAGACATTGCTTGACACTATACCCTTTCTTTTTGTATGAAATATTTGTAAACCTTGTTTTGTATTATGCAAAGAAGCAAATGTGTCCTATTCAAATCTTCCTTACCTCGACTTTTTACTTGTTAAAAGACTGAAGATGAGCTCAATTTTGTTCCTTTCGGCATTAGGAAATTTCCCTTGAAAATTGGAAGATTTGATTCATTGAACGCAAAATGACCCCGAAGGATTCTTTGGAAGTTGTTTGTTGACAGGCCTGATCTTCTGTAACAGAAAACATTGAGGCAGCGTTAAGTGACTGTTACAGTTAGCCGATACTGTTCGAGCCTTTAATGAGAAAATGGTAATCAACAGGCCATGCTTATGTCACACTGTGGATTTCATCCTTTAAGCCACATCGAAGCTGCCAGTGTTGTTTACTCTGTGTGGTGATGCTGAAGCACTATCTCGCTGCATTCCTTATGATGAACACTGTGTGATTGCATGGGGGTGGGCCTTGACAGAGCCTGTGCAGCTGATGCTTTACAGCCTTCATCCATCACGTTTTATAAGACCCAAGTCTAAGGCATCTCTGAAGCCAAGGTGAACTTGAGGCCTCCACTGTTGACGGGCAGCCCATCTCGAATGACAGTGCTGATATCTGTGAACAGATGGCGCCTCCAGATTGAATTCTGACGTCTGTTTCTCTGCCATGGCGGACCCAGAGATGATCCTTGGCGGGGTGAGTGCCAGGGGTATTCATCTGGCCACTATTTGGTGCTTCTCTGTCAAGAAGCGGCAGTAAATCTTCGGCACATGGTGCAAATCTCTGTCAGGAGTTGCCGGCAAGCACTGGATCATATTCACATTTGCTATCAATTTTCACGGCCCGACTTGAACTGTACGTCATTGTGATTGGTCTCATCTATTGCCCAGGCCTGACCCAGGGCCTACGGCTTTTGTCAACGGATGAGGACAAGCATCGGTGCCGATGTGTCATCCATCTTATTTATTGCTCTCGGTTTAACTTAATTAAGCGTGTTGCGTGATTGAGCGGGTCTTGGGTCAGGGGAATAATTCACAGTGGGGTTGTCCGTTATGAGAGTCTGTATCATGTCATTTGTAACAGACTGTGACCACTGTTGCTCAATATGGCTTCTCAGACATCACAAGGTTTAGCACCCTCTGAGTGTTGTAATAACGGCCAAAGACAAGGTACTGTTCAGGCTATTAATGGAGAAGAGATCACAAGATTTCAAATTATGTGATCTTATCGAGCCAATGCTTCAGGATGTTGGCATGGCAGAAAATTACTACAGCACTGTGATCACAAAATTCAATGTCAATTCTGACAACATCCATCTGCCTTTAAAAAAACATCTTTACTCAGTCTTTCTCAGTTTGTGTAACAAAGCCCAAGGTGTTATACCGTACCTATGCTTATTAATGACAAGAACCCTAGCATCCCTATTCTGGGCATGTCATACCGGTAGTTTAACATTCTGCGAAAATCGACATGCTCTCAATGTGTTGCGACCCGTTGAGCTTGTAGATCTGCTATATACTGTATATACAGAGATTTGGTGTATAGGGACGAGACCCATGGGACCCCATTCAAGAAAATATATAAGGTTTTTGATTTCCCAGTCAAAACCGATGCTCATGACGGTGTGATGTATACACTATCTCCCCACATTTCTTCATCCAAAACAATGCAGCTTGTGAAGATGGGTTGTTGAACAGATTCCATGGCCATAAGCCTCTAAAGACATCCTGTCGACAATACAGATGACTGAAATGTTTAAATGGTCCCACTTGCCTGTTGCGAGCGCTGGACAAAATAATCTAGTTGTTATAGGGCCAGATTGAGTTGCCTAATCTCTAGGGATTTGTTTTTTTAATCGAAAGGCTTTCCCATTGCAGGATACACTACAGCACAGCATGCTGCAAGGACTGCATTATAGGCTATATTGGTATTTTGATGCATATTATGAAAAATGTGCATGTCCCAACACAAATGCTCTGTTGTGTTTGGAGCCACAAGGGGAGCACAGCGTTCAATGAAGGGTGAAATAACTGTATTTATGAACGTAACACAGGATGCCACTCCCTTGTATCTTAGGTGCTTAGGATTCCTCCTTTCCAGTTCATTGCTGTAATTGAACGCAATTAGCTTTTCTTTTTTTTTTTCTTACAGGCTCCTGTACTCACGTAACTGCCTTATTGGTGCAATTACTTTGCAAATATTTCTATCTCATTACTTGTTTGTTCTTTAGTGAACTGTCAACCTGGCATCTCTATCTTGGGCATGTCATCATAGCTGAAACTTGAAAAATGTTTTACAATTTTCAATGATTAAAAAAAATAGCAAATCTACAAGCTCATTCTGTAATTCACAATTTTTGAAATAGAGCTTAAAGCAAAGTGACACTCCAGTTTTGGGTTGTGTAGTTACCTTCCCATGATACAACTCCAAATATTGGCCAGACATCTTTAATAGTTACTCCACTGATTGTATTTTTTTTTATATGATTTCTTTAATTTAAAAAAAGCCAACTTCCTGTTGATTTTTCTATTGGAATTAGGAAAAAGATCTAGATAGAATGTATCTGCAGATCTGGATTGGGATCAAATAGTAAAATAAACACAACATTAGCTTTTTACAATACAATACAATTCATAAATAAACTAGAAAAGTGTGTTCCTAGGAGCACAGGTCTCTGCCAGGCTGTGTTTCTTACCCAGGGCCGTCACATTTTGGAAGCCAGGCATAGCCAACTGGAAATCTGATTGATCAAGTCAGATCAAACCCCTCCCAGAGTGTCAGCCTGTATCATCTATTTCATTGCCTTTGCTTTGTCTCGGGGGAAAAGTAAGTACCGTAATTTTCGCACTATAAGCCGCACCTGAATATAAGCCGCAGCAGCTAAATTGAATGATTTGTACATATATAAACCGCACTGGACTATAAACCGCGGGTGTAAAATCCCTAGATTTAGGAGGTCCCCTAGTGGCCGTTAGCTATAAAAATCCATAGATAAGCCGCACCGTTATATAAGCCGCAGGGTCGGAAAATTGGAAAAAAGTCGCGGCTTATAGTCCGAAATTTAGGGTACATTTTTAGTGGGAAAGCAGTAGAGGTAGGGCCAATAGCCTTTCTCATTGGCTTTGCGATGCCAAGTACCCAACGTATATTTCAAAATAATCTGGTCAAAGGAAACAGGCTGATGCTCTGAACGCAGCACTTTTACTGTACAATCGAGAATCATAATTGTCAGGAGGCACCACCAACAGCGCTCTGTGAGCATTAGCTTCCCTTTGATGTTTATCATACCTCAAATGCCATGTGTCACTCACTCTTAAGTGCTTAATGCAGGATGCCTCATGTATAGGAATAGGGGAGAGGAGCGAAGAGAAGAGAAAGCAACACGAGAGAAGAATGTTACAGAGGAAGGGTGAAAAAGAGAGAACTAGAGAAACAAGGGAACCAGGAGACCTGGTACTGCCAGACCCCCAAATCTGAATGAGTCACGTCATGCGAGGTCCCTTCTATGCCCATGTATGGACGAAAGGGGGACAAAAGATGGACAGACATTTATCCCCATATATGGACGAAATAGGGACAAAGCCTCATGTAGGCCGACCCTCTAGGTCTGGCAATGAAAATAAGACATGGTCTATGACGTAATGACGTATCCATGACATTATGGCTCCATATTTCGGCAAGGTTTTAGACACCACTGACTTACAGTACATCTAACTATAAATTACACAAACCCCTGCGTTTGAGTTAGTACCCGTCCTTCACGTATCTTGAGAACGCTCGACTTCAAACTCACACAGAGGACTTGAGGGCGTGCGGTGCCCGACATGAAGCTGGTCGGATCAGTGGTTGTTCAGAATCGCCAATCCGACCCTTATGCCCATATATAGGCATATGTGGAATTCTGGTTGGCAAGAACCAGAGCCAGGAGAGTTACGTCCATAGAGTTAAAAATCACACCTGTGTGAAGGTAGCGGCGCCTTTGATATATTTTGTCATAGATATGTGTTTCTACTAGAGAAACAA
This sequence comes from Gymnoscopelus microlampas, assembly GCF_963454915.1. NCBI lineage: Eukaryota > Metazoa > Chordata > Actinopteri > Myctophiformes > Myctophidae > Gymnoscopelus > Gymnoscopelus microlampas. The sequence goes on along the minus strand of NC_139947.1, from coordinate 31,792,257 downwards.
TATTAAACCTCTGTAAATTTATTTCAAGGCTTCCAGTGACATCTAATTCTATATTCATGACATCATAGTGATGTCATGAATAGTAACATAGTGATGTCATGAATAGTGACCAATCAGAACGTTGATGGACCTGACCAATCAGAACGTTGACGGACCTGACCAATCAGAACCTTGGCGAGCCTGACCAATCAGAACGTTGACGGACCTGACCAATCAGAACCTTGGCGAGCCTGACCAATCAGAACGTTGACGGACCTGACCAATCAGAACCTTGGCGAGCCTGACCAATCAGAACGTTGACGGACCTGACCAATCAGAACCTTGGCGAGCCTGACCAATCAGAACGTTGACGCAAAAGCCAGGTATAGAGGGCTAATATCCGCTCTATACCTAAAGGTATAGAGCGGCTAGCGCCGCTAAAAATAATAGAGAGGGCACCGGATATCCCCTCCCATCCACTTGCATTGAGTTGCTCACACAGCACATGGGCCGAAATCACCCCTTCTATTCTTCCGGGTTGGAAATGTGATGGGCGAGGCCTATTTGGGGCTTCTGCGTCACAGAGGTGCGCAGCCCTGTGCACAAGCTTGTGCGCCAGCTTGTGAGTCAAGCCCATTGGTCGAAACCGTTTTCGCTCGTTCATGCACAGTGGTAACCTGACACAGCCAGATCCGAAAATCTGCTTCATACCGCCCCCATCTGGCAGAGTCAGGTTAGCACAGTGGCCCCAGCCGTTTTAAGCTGCAGTACCTATGAATGGCCAGTATGTCCATTGCGCTTCAATGCAAACTTAGGGTTCTGGGGGCTTGGTTACGTCACCTCCGTCCACTTATTCGGGCCAGGTAGGACATCTATTGGTGAATAGTGACAAAGCCTTAAACCGGAAGTTTACGGAATGCATTGGAGTCTGGACGTTTGTATTTCTAGTTTACATGAACCACGTGACCTACGCTGATTCTGCCCCCTCAGTGGCGGAACTCTCTAATATAAGGCTCTGGCAAGAACCAGCCGAGCCAACCGATATGCCCATACGAGCATATACTGATGACATCAGAGATCTCCATATACAGTATGGGCATAAAAGGGTCAAAGACAGACAGATACAGAGATATCCATATATGGGCATAAAAAGGACACAGACAAACGGGTACAATGGGTACTCTGACAATGCGTACAACGGCTATTGCATAACCGGGTGGGGTATGACTTCCCAACTTGCATCGTTCCCAAATTGCTTTGTTCCAGAATTCACAAAACCTCTGTCTGTTTATGTCTGTCACAACACGCTGTCCGAGTGGTTGTCCTTTAACTTGGCGGGTGTGACACAGGGGTGTGCGGTGCCAAGTGGGAATTTGGTTGGACCAACAGTTGTTGAGTCTAAAACCCCAGATGTCTGTGGAGGACACTTCACTTCACTTTGGTCGGTAACGTGTTACTTTACAGAATTGTACTGTATTATCATACTGAAACATTTTGAGTAATTATAAAGAGTAAAGAGTTGAATTACTTAGTTACCACTTAAGGTAGGGTATGTGACTTTCTTTGGTTAAAATAAGTGTTAAGTAGCTCTATATTCTGATAGCCCTCATTGCTATAGAGTGTTTGTTCAGTAACAGGAGTCTCTCCAGCTCTTTATTAACAGAAAAAGCATTTTCAGGTTGGAATACCAATGTTATCCAAACAGGATAGAGAACTCAGTCAGGATACAGATTAAACAAGTGAAATTGAAGGTGATGACACAAATAAACGAGCAGACAAAATTGGAACTGGAACACAACATGAAGCTGATAAATGGGTACTCTCTCTTGATTGGCTTAAATGTTGTCACCTACTGTACCTGAAAATGTATTTTCAGTTTATTAAAGTGCTGGGGAGACAGGGAGACCCCTGTGACTGAACAAACACTCTATAGCGATGATTACAATCAGAATAAAGAGCTTTAACCTTTTAACAAACAACTTTTTGTTTTAACAAAAAGTATCACTTACCCTGCTTTTAAAGTAATATATTACAATAACTAGTTACTTTTGTAACTAGTTACCCCCAACACCAGTAATACATCATAGATGCGTCATAGACGACACAGGCTGGTCACATGAATTCCCAGATCCACATTGGAGCAAAGTCCAAGATTCACACTGGAGCCATATGCCGTTTCTTGGTGGATCCTGAGATCCACATAATTTCCTAGTTTCACTTTACCTGTTTAGTGTCCTTGCTGTGAAATATAATTTGCACCCATTCTATTCATTATTCTGAACAAAACGCTCATTAACTAAACAAGATCTAATTATGCTAAACAACACTCAACTTCGGAACTTCAAATAAGAGCCCCGAAGCGATTGAAAATTTACACTTTTTTTTTGGTATTGTCTCATGGTTAGCTTCTGGGACCGGTGCCACCACGTCAAAATGTTCCTCTTGCTAACACTGCAACAGAATGGCTCCAATTTTCCTTCTCTATAATCTCCTCTCATTCATTGCAATGGGTCACACACTGGGGGTAGCAAGCCCAAAAATGCAAATTCACATCCAATTTCATGGATCTGAAAGCACACAGAATAGGCTGAACCCTGCCATGGAGAGGCACATGGACGTGCAGGACCGTGATAGGCTTGATAAGGGGATCCATGGGGTAGTAGAACAGCTTGCCTTGTCAGGCATTGCTGACTTTTAGTGCGTCTAGCTCGCTTACGCCCCACCATACACTAAAGGAATATTGATCAGGGGAGCTTCAGCCTCCAATGTGAGTTGAGCAAGTCTAAAATCTTCTACCGTGTTCATGTTAAGGCCTTTGCACACTAAGCCCGAAATGTGGTTATTATTCATGTTCCTATTGCCCCCTGCACACTGGAGACCAAATGTAGTTCAAGGGAACCCTGCTTTGTTTTATTTGAGAGATCCTGTATGCAAAACTGTGGGTTCATCCAATTATATTTATGCATATCAAAGTGGAAGACTGCCAGCAAAATGAGGAAGTCACTAATAAACCTCCAGGGTGAGGTCGAGGCATTACCAGTCACACACTTGTTCATGGTTGTGAATGAACCACAACAAATCATTAGTACTGTATGACTTTGCTTGTTATAATTTGACCAAATACATATATATTATATAAATATAAATATTTGTATAATATAATCTTATCAAAATGACATGAATAATGATGATGTAACCACACAGCTGCAAACATTGAGCCTAAGCTAAAATAATCGTTTGACCTTTTCTCAAAAAACACAAATAATGTTAACTCAAGTAAGATTATGTACAAGTATGAGTACAGGTGCTGATCTGGTAGTTTACAACAGTGAATGAAATAGAACATAAAAATGTTAAATGTTACCAAAGTCCACTAACAGGGGTTTGCACACTTACTTCGGTGCATGATTTCCTTGCATAACCTTTGCACATGTTTTGCGTCTTTGCATCACAAAACAAACACACGGGTCAAAACATGGAAGGTTGACCTCATAGAACACAGGGATGTAAGCAGCACAATTGCTAATAATAAAATAATGGATGTGTTAGATTTAGGTGTTAATAATGTTGACTACTGTCAATGCTTGCACATTGTCACACCTAAATCTAACACACCCATTATTTATTTTATTAACTGCAGCTGTGTTGCACAATGTACAATACGGTCAAGCCTGCAATGTTTTTACCCTTTTTAACCTGTTTAAGCTGACAATTAAGACCGTCAGAAAGCATTTCTATTAGGAAAAATAGTTTCCAGGCCTTGGAACAATCAAATCAAATTCTTTTAAATAGAGTTAAACTAATCGCCTAGAAAACCCTAAATAAGATATTCCCTGTATTTTCCATTTAAGCAGCCCCCTGAAGCAGAACTAATCACATAGATATTAGAGAAAGAGACCTACGAAGAACTGATGCTCAGTCAGAGGAAAGTAACTTTTTCTTCCAAACACACTCGCATGAGCACACAAATATGCACACATACGCACACACACATGCACACTAGGCTGTGTGTTTTCCACTTCCTGTCAATTTCATTGGATATCATTGGTCATCTGACCAGTTTCATTGGATTTCATTGGATCAAATCGACAGGAAGTGGAAAACACACATCCTAGGAAACAGGTGAATAAAACATTAAAGTTGCAGTTCACACATCCAAACTTGGTCAGAAATGTAGATGTTTGATCAATAATACCTCTGTCAAGATTTTTTTCCAACCCAAAAATCATCTATAAATGAGTTTTATAGCACCTTGAACTTTGCTCTGTCTGTGCCCTCATTAACAATTCCAGGATCTTTTAATTATGCCATTATGCCACGCCTGCAGGATATGATAATATGCCATGTCACTGGAATTAACATGTAGAACCCCCCCAATAAACAAATAGATAAATACATTAATTAATTAATAATAATAAAAAATAAGTTATAAATGAATTGCAATGTAAATATTGTAACCTAGTTTTGCCATAATGTTACAATAGGCAGTGATAGAATAAAGGTTGTGTTCTGTGCAAACTTTAATAGAATAATAACAGTGTGCGTGTGCGTCAGAAGACGCACACGCACGTCATAATGTTGTTACATTGGCCATTGACTGAGCCTAAGGGAAAAGTCAGCTGGGTTTCTACACAATCACAGCTGACAACGCGATGCACTTGTGCGCGAACACGCACACGAGCGAGCGTGCTGCCGTTATATTGTTATACAACTAGATGGCTTGGCAGAATCTAGTTACAATTAAATTATATGCAGCGATTTGCCGACTCGATTATTTCACATGCTTCTGTTTACTTCTTAGTAGGCTACCTTCCTACTTTTACTGTCATGTGGGTGGGTCTACTATTCAATCAGAACTGACATTATGCAGCGCATTGCAGGCACCGTGAGGCAGTGAGGCACGCTATGTATATTCAAGCCTTTGAAAATGATTTGATTGGCATGTCCCTGATGATGCGAAAGAAGTACGTGTCATGTCCCAACCCACGCTTTCACAGAGAGGGCGGTCTTAAGGCCAATTTTGGGGTAAAAATCTATATGATGCTTTAGAGAGTGCCAAAAACCACCAGGATTTTCATAGATGAGCTTCAAAAACATATTAAAAACTCCGTTTTGGGTGGAGTGGGTCTTTAAGGGTGCACGTTTTATACAAATCTGATCTGAAGTGATGAGAGATGTCTATTTCTTTGCAATGGGTTATGCCAGTAATTATGAGAATGGGAGCAGAAATACGGATGAATTAACAAGATTAGCATTGAGTGGCCCCATCCTTGTCTTACAGTACTTGCATTGAAGCCTGTAGTATCAATGATGAATGTGTATATTCAGTGTACGCCAAATTCTGAAGCACTGTAAGCTGCTATTGCTATTGCTGTTATGCATATTTCCCAGTTTTAACACTGAAGCAATTACTTTGGAGTTTAGCGAACCATTATGACGTGCGACAATCATCTTTTAGACAAAGACAGAAAGTGCATTAAATAACCACCATCCTTGAATTAAAGGACATAAACAACATGTAGTGTGTTCTTATTTCCAGTAATTGGGTCCTGGATATTCCTTGCAGTTGGATTTATTCATCTACATTCTACAGTATACCTTGATTCCTGGAGTCCATGCAAAGACTGGAACGAATACATTATTTCAGTGAAAATGATGCATCTATAATGCATCTTTACTGAATAGAATAGTTATTCACTTTCGCTGTGTTCATGATACAGTCCAAAACAATATAATAATAATAATAATAACAGCAATAATTATAATAAGCGTAGGATCTATTATAATGTCTTACATGGATAACCTCTGGTAAAGTTTAAAAAAAAAGTTCATATGGGGCCCCAAATGTCTATTGAAATTGGTTTAAAAAGTAATTGTCACCCTCAACAGGGCTCTCTCTCTCTCTAATGGAGGCCATTTCTCCAGAGAGGAACAGTAGCCTACTACACAGTAAAATCCTGAGTGTTAGTTCAACTCTGAGAGAGTACAAATGGAACCAAATGGACCGGGTATCTGTGCCCACTCCTGCAGAGAAAGATATTACCAGATAGTTTCCTGTGGATTAATCAAAGGTTTAACAGAGGCCCCGGCAGCGTCCACGCAAACCTGTTGTAGTCAGATCCGAGAAGATGTTAATGATCTAGCTAATGAATGTTGTCAGTGTCGGACAGAAACCTTGTATCTTTTCATTTCATCATTGTATGTTTTAGTTTTTTTTTCATAAATGAATGCCCCATCTATTTTATACTTCACCATATGACAGTGTCATGCACAATTTATTAAGGCCCATATATTGGCAAATCGGTTGGATCGGCGGTTCTGGACATCCGTATATCCGAACGACTCGACGGGCGGCACCGCACTACCTCGAGTGAAGTTGGTCGGTCCCTATATGCACATGACCATATATGGGCATAGCGGTTTTCGATAGCGGGTATCGGTTTTGTTTATAGATACAGTATGTCTGAGTCATAGTGACGTGCCTATATATGAGCGTATCGGGTTTGTTTATGGTTATGTCTGAGTCATAGTGACGTGACCGTGGTCCTGCCTATATACGGGCGTATCGAGTTTGTTTATGGTTATGTCTGAGTCTGTGAGTTTTATAAATATTTAATCAATGAAATGTATTAACAAGAGCTTATGACCAATAACTAAATTGGATCCATTGGAACACAGGTTATTTCTTTTTACCATTTCCTGTAAAGTAACCGGTTTGGAAATAAAAGGTTTCAGCTTGACAGCAACGAAATGAATTTGTGAAATAACACGGGGGCTCTCCAATGAATCATTTTGGAGAAAAAAAAAAGAAAAGCTTTCAATTACGGTGTATGTAATTATGTATTGTCCTGCCGGACACAATCTTACATTATCCCAGCAAATGCGGCAAGGAAGACGTATTTATCAAGCCGACACACATCGCACCCAATTTGTACGCAGGAGATGTCAGTTAGGAGCACCTTCTCCCTCCTCCCAATAGTTGAATTCGGTTGATTATGCTATTGTATGACAGGCGCATATTCAGCCGCAGCATCTCAGACAGCTCCGAGAGACACAGCAGGTGGGGGGCGCATAGTATTCAAGGATTGTTGCCTTGTTGTATTTTCTTTCTCCCAGCAGGTTGTCAACGAGTAATCGGCCTCCATACAAATGATGTTTCAATCTCAGAGTCATTTAATTGTTGCCGGGCCGTGTGCAATGGATGAAGCACAGAAAGTGATAACAATACATAGCTCCAATTAAATTCACTCATGTGTGACTTATACTTCAGGAATTACTTTCTGCTCCAGCCAGAGGTGCTCAGGATTTTACAGCATCACTACATTCATATATGTGGACAGAAAATGATTGCTTTGTGAAGTTATACAAAGGTGATGCATCACGTCCATTTCTTGAACTCAAGAATGGCCTACGTGATTCTATTCTACACCTCAGATGTGAAATGACCATGTAAGACAGAGAATATATTATGAACTCCTCATCAATTATTTTAGCTCTGCTGTCAGACATGTAGACATGACCTGCGTGCTTATGACTTAGTGAAGCGTGCATTGATTGATTCGCCTTTATTGCTTTTGTTTTGCGGTAAACAGACCTGGATAACTTCAAGACACAGAGAAGGAGTCCAGTGAGGGTCCGTGAGGGTCAAGGAGTGGTCCTACTGTGCGGCCCACCACCCCACTCTGGAGGTAAGAACGTCTCTTATGAGCTTCTCTATTCTTCTCTACTGTTTTGCTTTCTTTGTCAAGCATCTAGGAACACAGAAGTACAATACATAATGAGAAATAACACACTGATGAAGAGTGGAACAGCTAGTGCTCCACCATACTGTAAATTGAAATGTCTACACGGCACCCAATCACGCCTTTTCATTCTTCGCCTACTCTGTATTTAGCTTCAACAAACAGGAGACACCCCCACCGCCCCCGTCCCCAGTCCCCCTCAGAACTCCTGGCCACTTGTTTTCGTTTGTTAAGGTCAGTGGAGTGAGTCATTTTACATTGGGACGCCCAGGCCTGTCACTCTGGTTTTCAATCGGGGTACAAAGAGAGGCTTTGGCATGCAGACTGGAGAGCCTGGGGCCCTGCCAGGCTGAGTAATGGAGCCCCTCTCTGAAGGTGCATTGTTTGCTTTCACATCATCCCTCTGCATTCATGACATTATCGATGGGAGTTAGTGTCCACTGCCATTAACTCCCTGCACGGGGGTCTGGAGACGGGCTTTTCACTCATCCATGCAGCAGCACTAAATGTTGATTTTTAAATCTACTGTGGAAATGTAATGAGTTTAAGTGAATGCACATATGCTTTATGAAATGGATTCATTTCAAATTGTTCTGTCTTTTCCCGGGTGCCTGGAAAGTAGGGGGTGATTAGTTTGCTATATTGAGTGATCAGATGTTGTAAACAGGAATAGCAACTGTGTTATGGGGGGGGGGAGGGGGAGTTTATATCTTCATCGCACATGAACCTTAAATATTATGCAAGGGTATTTATATTCATAGTACATCTCACCTCATGTAGACATAAAAAAGTAGCTGGAATAATGGTGCTTATCGTTGGCAGTTTAGTTTGATATCATCCATCCCTGTGCAATGTCCAAATGCCAACAGATACTCCAGCCAGTTAAAAAGAAATGGCAGCAGTGTCACAATATGGCAGGAATGTCATGGCAGCAGTGAGCCCATCGTGCCCCCAAGTTCTGTCCAGATTCCTTCCTATTTCTGGATGCACTGTTCTGCTCTGGAACAGACCTGGGTGATGTGTATAATTTTTAGTTGGCTGGTAGGATTGCTTCCCTGGCTGAAACCAGGGCACTTGACAAAGAGCAAGCCGCCCTCCCTGGACAGCAACTCTAGTTGTGCTACCCAGCACTGGAATATGGGCACAGAAATGAGTCAGTATTGATTGGCTTCTCCTAGGATGGATTACATGTGCCTCTCCCTCATGGGCATCTTGCATCTCTTCCCTCAAACAGGCAATATGCAGCATGTTTGGCAGCCAGTCAGACAAGAACCGTGACTACTAGACCAATATACATTTTCCTGAAAACGTTTTATTGTGGTTCATATCACACCTTGTATCTGTAGTCCATAGGCGCCTCACTTTGATCAGAGGTGGGGGAGCCCAATTACCCCCCCGCCCCCCTCCCTTGTAAGTGTGTGCGCTCTCTCTCTCTCTCTCTCTCTCTCTCTCTCTCTCTCTCTCTGTCTTGCTCTCCCTTTCGTGTTCCGACTGGAATGGTGGAGTTACCGTCCGTAACACACACGCACTCGCGTGCGAGTCGCAGACACACACCTTGGCTGTTCATTCTCAGACTATCTCTCCTCTGCGGTCTGCCTGCACACCAAAAGCACATGAACTTGAGCCTAGAGGACGCTATTCTGTACTGTGCGTTGTTTTCCTCATTTGTTGCGCCGTTTAAAGCACATGCCGTCACTAGCTAAATAGTTTCTCAGACAAACGGGGGAGGTGCGATGTGCAAGTTGATATTGAGTTAAGCTGATGTTAAGGCTAGGTGTAGGTGTCATTTTGGTGAGGTTAAGGTTAGGGTTAGGCATATTGCAAACGCGTAAGGAAGAAGTTGAACACAAGGAAAAACAAGTTACAACTCTCATCACAGCGACTACCGGCCAGCGGTCAATCACAATCCCTCACCAGAATGAAGGCGCAGAAAGGAGTAACGAAAGGCACTGCTCCCCACTTCCTCTGTAGTAATGCTTTTGCGCCTCATACAGTATGTAGCAGTTAATCAGTACTGCAGATATACAAGCTTGCAGCGTGTCACTTCGTGCCACGCTGCAAGCTTGTATATCTGTTATTTATTATTTTTTTATTTAAAAAAATGTAAGATTTGAAAAAGCTCAACACAAATATTCTCTTCTGGGGGTCTTTGGCACAAAAAGGTTTGAGAACTACTGATTTAGAAGGCATTTGTAGAATCGGCCTCAGGGTTGGGTTAAGTGCAGTGCTGGCGTGCAAGGGTGAGATGACATAAGTGGGGCCCTTGCACTACAGTAGGTGCACTGCTTACACACAGCAGGTGTTCACTTGCCGCCTCAATTGTTTTTGATGTACGACAGTTTTGCCGGTATGGTAGTACCGAGGAGAGAGTGTGGAGAGACGTGAATATTTTTATATATAAAAAAAAAAAAAGTACATTTTTGAACTTTAAAAAAATATATATTCTTTCCCCCCAAATCCTCCTCCTGGCTGGATTGGACCCCTTCATGGCCTAGTAGTTGACACTTCTTAACTAAACTATTTTGCTTGGGAAATGTATTCTTTAAGCAGTTCTATTCATAAAGTCATGCAACCTACAGTATAAAATATGTTGATATGAATTAAATTATATAATGGCTTATTTGCGTTAATGAAACTGCAAATTAGTCTTTTTAGTTAACAGCATAGCATTATTATACATAATTGTATTCTGTTACTATTATAAGCGGGTTATAATGCTCTTTCCCAGAATACGTAACTTGTGAACAGTGGTGTAAAGTAACTAAGTGCATGTACTCAAGTTCTGTACTTAAAGAGGTGGTGCCATGGTTTTGCACTTTTTCATGTGTCTATGAGTTTGATAGAACTTCATTAAGGCCCCCGCTGGTGGTTTTATGGTGTTTCATGTCTTCTCTGACTATTTGGAGTTTTTTCCTGGAGGCTGAAACCTTGAGAGTCAATCCAATCCAAAAACAGGGGCATAGTGACATCACAGAGCCCCCAAAAACATACCCTCCCCCTCATTATCATAACACAACAGGTGTGGGCATGAGGAGGAGGAGGGACTAGGACAGGTGGGTGGTGCTAAGGTGGTGGAGGAGGTGCTAAGGTGAGAACCAGGCATACTTAATGAACTGGAGGCGTGTCCACATAAAACATTTTTTTTAACAATTTCTGTACACTATTTTTTTTTTTGAAAAAAATCCTTACATAATAATAATACCTTATGATCAGGTTTTAGGGTTGAAAAATATCATGGCACTCCATCTTTAAAGGAGGCGTTCACCCAAAAAATGACTTATTTTCTATCAATTGCACACCCTATGAAGCCTTGAATCCATGGATTTCTTTTTTGTTTTTGTCGCATTACTAAGCTAATAATTTGATTCCTGTCTCCTACCGGCTAATGTATCCGGTAGGAGACACAAAGTAGATTATTTGTGTCTCCTACCGGAAATACACACGGTCATGAAATTATTGTCTTAGAAATGCCACAAAAACAAAAACAAATCCATGAAATCAAGGCTTCATGGGGTGTGTAATTGATAGAAAACAAGGCATTTTTTGGGTGAACTCCTCCTTTAAGTACAAATTTGAGGTATTTTTACTTTACTGGAGTATTTCCAATTTTCTATACTTTTACTTCTACTCCACTACATCTCAGAGGCAAATATTGTACTTTTTACTCCACTATTATTTGAAAACTTTAGTTACTAGTTACTTTGCAGATTTTGAACATACATTAACCACTTCATATTTACTCTGCCTAATTGAAAATAACCGATCTGCTATTTTCAAAGGATCTTTATACATTTTATACATTTGAAAACTTGTGAAATGGGACATTCTGCGTAATGAGTACTTTTACTTTTGGTACTTTAACTCATTGAGTGCCCAAATTATTATTATCTATTTCCGGCCATTACAATTTTTATTTTTTTATTTTTTCAAAGTAAAAAGAAAGTGCTTAGGAAGCAAGATACAGCCTTTTTAAGTTATAAGTTAAACAAGGAGTGGATGGAGCTGCAAATCTTCAGATGATGATATCTTGGGTTAAAAAAAAAGAAAAGGTTTTTCTATTTTTTTCAAAAACACGTGAAACACATTAATGGCACTCAACACCATAGCGCTAAAACACGTGAAACACGTTAATGGCACTCAATGAGTTAAGTATATGTTGATGCCAATACTTTTGTACTTTAGAGAGTAAATTTTGAAGACCAAACCTGTACTGGTATTAGAGTATTTCTACATTCTGGTATTGATATTGAAGTAACAAATGTGAGTACTTCTTCCACCACTGCTTGTGAATACAGCAGTATAAGTTCCAATTCTTCAAATACCAACATTACGAATAATGCTAATAATAAAATACAAATAATGGAACAAAAAGTAAAAGGTTCGAGTGGACAGTGTCCAGACAATATTCCTATGATAAGAAACACATCATGTAAGTGAAAAGTACTGCGACCAGAAATAGAAAAGTCTAATGCTTTTTCCCCATCAGGAAAATGACATAAAATCACTATGGCAAAGTTTTCATCTCTGCTTTGTGTCTCCAGTATCATCCAATGTCTGTGGTCTATCTTCTCTTTCCCCAAACCCAAATAACAGCTTTGCAAAGCGCAAATCAGAAAATCAATCATTATGTGCAGGAAAACAGCTGTGACAACCAAAGTCAACCAAAGCAAAAGGAAGGTGAACATTGAATAGAGAGCGTGTGCACGTGTGAGAGAGCTAGACAGAGGCAGACACAGACACAGACATACAGCTTGGTATTGAGTTAAGCTATTTGTATGGTACTACGACTAGGCCTACAATACCAGGAGAACCAGGAGATGATCAATCATATGATAGAATCAGATAGGGCGCATCAAAACTTTTCTCTTGCGTCAAAGTTTGCAGAGTGTTACACCAGTGCTATAAATGTCTATTTTGCTTCTGCTCCTAAAAAATGTGTCATCAAGAAGCCTTTGAGATTCACCTCACGTAATCATGTGAGTCAGATATACATAGCGCATCGCTGTCTTCCTCCTACTCGTGACATGTTTCTCTTCCAATTGCACCAGTGTCTTTTGTTCTTGCATGGGTGATGAGGCATCTTTTTTAAAAATGTATATTGACAGATGGGAAAAACAGCAGGAGTCTCTATTGTCTTTGTCTCCTGTCAAAAAAAATCCTCAACCATTTTGTGGTATACAATGGATTGAATTATTGGGTATATGATATCTCAGGCTCAATGTCTATGTCTTCAGAGAGATGCAAAAAGATCGATTCAAGAATTCATGTTCATCTCCTCTACTTACCAAATTGCAGGCCATTTTATTTTGAGTCTCAGATCCCACTGTCATAACAGATCTCAGTGTGACAGTGATCATTTGCTACTGGAAGGATTGATGTCAGCAACTTAAAGAATTACAGTGCACCAAGCTCCCATCTGTCAGATAAATTCTGACAAAACACAAAAAAGTGCCCGTCTTAAAAAGGAGCACGATTTCAGTTGTGAGCTGCTTGCGATTTTGATTTCATCACTTAATGAAATAAGGTGAAACACTGACTGACTAAACCTGTATTGTCAGACTCGTCATTGCCCTGCAAATTACATCCTAAAAGGAAAACATAATGGGAAATATAATCAAATCTTTAACGTTTCTTCATCAGTTTCTGTCGAATAGCTGGGCCAGAAAGAACAAACACGGTATTTAGAATTAGACAGAAAGGTAGCCTGAAAACATAAAACAATGTGGCTGAAATACTTTGTCCTTGAAATACTTTTTAGTGCAACAAATACGACAAAATAAAAATAAATCCTGTGAAACAATGTTAAAGGGCTACCAAATAGGTATTGGGGTGATTTAGCGATGTATTGGCAATGTCCAACTTAAAATACACTCGTTTGACTGCTGTCCTTGATCATGTTCATTTAAACAGACACATAGTTCTCTTTCATGCCATTTCCCTCATATCAAAGCTATTACTACAGATGCAACCAGAGCCTATTTGTGTCGACCTCTAATGTACGGAATTGCTTTTATTTACACAAATAGCCCATTCATCTCCATGTGTTACAATGGATCATTGCTGTTCTCTGGAGACTCTGCACAGGGCCTGTAATGATCCATTCTCTAGTCAGGTTTTCAGCAGCTGTCATCGTAGATTATTCCTATTGATGGGGAAGCTGAGACGGCTGATATGTGCTAACGATGAATCATTTCCCATTTTCTGGAACCTTTGCTCAAAGGCAGGTCTGACCATTTCTGCCATGGTAATGATGCATCTCATTCCACTTTCAGTCGCACATTCTCACACGCTTGCAAATAATACACACACAACAAATGTTCAAGCACCAGCGACCACTCAGACATGCAGGTGTATGTGCGCACATTATGTGTATGCACACGCGCATGCACACGTGCATGCATACACAGATACACATGCACGCACATGCACACACACACACACACACACACACACACACACACACACACTTTTACAGTCCTATTATATGCATTAGACACTCTTGCCTACTTAAATTCTATGTCATTTACTTTGTTGACCAGTGACCCCTGGGGGTCCTCTCCTATTTTCCCTCTACACAAAATCTCTTTGCCGAAAGTAGATGATCTACAAGTTCCCAACACGCTGCATTGCGACACGTTGAGAGCTTGCAGCAGCTATTTTCGCCAAATGTTTGACTATTTTGACATGCACAGAAGAGGGACGCTAGCCAGTGTTTAAGGATATTACTGAAGTGAACACTGAGCAAAGTTGATATACCATGCTGGACTGTTCAGAGGCATCCATCCACTGCACTTCTTGGAACAGTGTGAAAATAACAATCTGAGGTACAGCAAGGAGCCAGCCCAAGCGAAACATCAGTAAAATCTTAAAATCAATTCCAAAACCTGTAGCGAGTAGCCTCAGTGAAACAGGTAATATCATCCAATGATCCGGGTTTAGTATAAAAATGCAACAGGATTCTGAGTGATGTGGAGCTGGGCCACGGCTTGTTGGGAAAGAAGAACAGGGCATCAAAAGCCATAAAAAAACACCTGTAATCTTAGAAATTATTTTAAGATTGCAAAAAATAACACTGCTTGTTAGTGTGTAGCTTGAGGTTTATAAATACATCAAAGATCATTCATAACTTCTTAGCTTGCTCAAGTTAAAGTTAGACATACTAGTTGCCACACTAACATTTAGCTATTTCTACCTGTATAAGAAGTCACAAATAAACCCTCTTGATTCTCGATTCTTGAAGTTCTTCTTTATTATCTTGTAACAAAGACAGTCTAATAAGAGCATGGCCTCCCTGTGGGTTTGCTGAAGTCATGTTGATGTTGTCACTGCAGACTTGCCCAACTCTTACAAATTCACAAAATGTGAAAAAAATAAAAAACATTCACAATATTTTGAGAAAAAAAAAACTTTCTTGGCGTACTGGCAGTGTGCACAAGAAATGTGGTGTTGATCGGCTCAGTAGTTCATGAAAATAGCCACGGACACAGATGGACACACAAATGCTCTTCTAGAGGGCTCACCCCCTAGGTGCCACGCCGTAAAAATGTGCTCTGACTCTCTCTGCCTTTACACAAAGGACACAGCATCCCAAAAACTAACAACTACTCGATAACATTACATATTACTAGTGCAGTGCCTGTTCAAAATGTGCCTGTTCAGAACGAGCCAATAGCTTGGCCTCTGATATTGCTGCTTGCAGCGTTCTTGAGAATTGCTCACTCGATCGACTTCACACTCAACACTGCACTCCCTTGGGTCCCCAGCAATATACAGACCAACTCGATCGGATGAGCAGTTCTCGAGATATGTGATGGATAGACAGACGAAATATACATACAGAAATTCCTTGAATTTATAGATATACAACAGCAACGTGTAGTGTTTAGGAATTAATACGTAGCTGGATTTTGATTTAAGCTAACTTACAGATTCAGCATAGCTGTGACCATGCAGCAGTAAAAGCAGATGCTCAAGAATGACAGGAAACGATCTTGAAAGGCCTGTGCCCTGTACAGTAATGTATGCATTAGACCGGTGTGAGAAGGCTGTGAATATGGTGCTCAGACAAATTGCGACACACTCCACTATACTTTGATGGTGTTTTTCCGCCCTTGTAAAGGTGAAAAAAAAACCTGACTTACATTTGAATCGAGACTCACCTTCTGGGAATAGTGAGAAACATGGCGTAATAAAATATGATAAGAGACGTGCATGGATTAAGAATAAACTGTGATGCAGCATATATGACATCATTCAGTCAACAACACAACACAACAATACCTTACGTAATATTACGCCTCGTCACCCCCTCAAAGCATGTCAATATCTAATACATAATTCAAGAGGCCATTATTTCATTTTAACGACGTCTCACAGCCCTCAAGAAGGCAGCAGCAGGAAGTAGTTAGCTGTGGGGTAAAGAATCTCAAACCTCTAGAAGGATTCTTCATTATCAAGTATAGTTGCAAGATAAAGCAGGATAATGAAATAAAATGAAACAAAGTGAAACAAATTGTGCAGACAAGATTATTTTGTATACAAATAAACTAAACGTACCAAAGGAATGCAAGAAATAAGATAAATGCATAGACCTAAAAATACCAGTGGAATAATTAACTGCTAGTAACAATTTTGGCTTTGAAAATTACACAAAAGCTATTAAAGCATGCTCGCACATGCACACAATGAGGTTGCAGATAACAGTATGACCAAAAAATAAATGTAAAAAAAGTCCATGAGGGAATCACAATGGCTTTCTTCCAGAGTGCTGTGCTGAATGTGCATTAGGTGCCTGTGTGTCATTCCTCACTCTGAGTGCGTCTCTATGACTATGTTCAGAACAGAATCTAATGCACATGACCTCTTTTGACTAATGGAAGCCGGCCTTTTAGATGTACTCAAGGCTGAAATCACTTGTTCTCTCTCCCTGAAGCAAATCCAGCCCAGACAGAGGCCACTAGCTTGCTGGTAACTGTGCACATAGCTTGGAGGCCTTTTTTCATTATTTTCGTAGAATGAACTCGTGTCTTATGAACACAGATACAAGGTAAGCCTGGTTAATGGCGATTATCTCCAAACGAAAAACTGCATCAACGTTGCAACCAGATTATATTTGCATATTTTTCTCTGATACATTACCCCAGTGGTTCCCAAACATTGTGCACTGGTGTATTTCGAGACAAGTCCAGGTGTGCTTTGAGATTTTGACTTACCATTGGTGTACCTTAATTGGGCACAAAAAGTTTGAAGACCACTGCATTACCCAATTGTACGTAAACTCACTTTTGGCTCAGTATGTCCTTGGCCTGTCATGTTCTATTTTTCCACCCTGCTCTCAAATCATTAGTGGGGAAATTGATGCTGCCTGTTCATTATGATGGCTAAATGGAACCACAATGAAAATCTGCCAGTCACTGTCATTCCTGATTGCTTTATTCCATTACACCACATCTACAGAATGCTCTCGAGTCAAATCAACCAATCAAAGACCAGGCTAGCCTTCCACTTCCTATTTCCTGCTTCCTGTCTTCGCACAATGAAACATTAACTAGTCAATTAGTAACCTCTTAGCTACTGTTGTTCCTGTTTGTCGTGCCCCTGCACCTTTGGAAGATATTGTTTCAAAAACAGACGTTAAATATTCATGGCCTCGTCAGGATGAGAGTCGGGATGTATTATTTATGGGAGATGAAGATATTAGTGTTCTCTCTCTCTCTCTCTCTCTCTCTCTCTCTCTCTCTCTCTCTCTCTCTCTCTCTCTCTCTCTCTCTCTCTCTCTCTCTCTCTCTCTCTCTCTCTCTCTCTCTCTCTCTCTCTCTCTCTCTCTCTCTCTCTCTCTCTCTCTCTCTCTCTCTCTCTCTCTCTCTCTCTCTCTCTCTCTCTCCCTCCCTCCCTCCTTGGGATGGATGAAGGCAAGATCTTTAGGTTGCTACCAAGTCAGACGCCAGAATGGAGCTCCTAGCAAGGGTACTAAGAAGAGCTATGCATTGTGATTCATATGCACTCCTCTCTGAAGCAGCCTACCAAAGTCATTAATACAGGCATCAACACACATCAATAACTAAAGGTTGTCAGTAGACATATGGAATCAACAGTGAGCTGGCAGTCGTTTATGCAAGATTTAATGCATTTCAATAGAGCTCTTGTTATGGCTAGTATACAAAGAAGTCTATTCTACATTTTGTTGGAAAACACAACAGTACACCGTTAAGTGAGTGGGACAGGAAACCAATAGGAGTGGAGGGATGAGAGTGCCTGATTGTGTAGGCTACATTTCAATTTTTAATTACTGTGAGTACAGTGTTATTACAAGGGCTGGGTGTCATCCACGTGGCTAATCAAACCCCACTCAAAACCACTTAGCCTACCCATGGACTTGGAAACAATGAGTAGCCTATCCAAATACGGCCAAAACAGTATTTCAACTTGCTCTTTCCCACTATGATACTCAACCCCAGTTGCTGAGTCAAGATATAGATACTCCTCGTCAAATATTACTCAACTACAAGAGTAAAGTTTCTCAGTCAAATGTGTACTTGAGTTAAAGTACTACTAGTTAAGTAGGCCTACTTGGTTTAATACTTAAAGGAGAACTTCATCCATCTTCAACCATATCTTTATATAATTGGTCCTCACGAATGCTCATTATAAGATGCCACAATTTCCCTATGCACACTGTGTCTCTCTCTCATTTGGGTGGGCTATGGAAGGTTCAGAAACCTGCCTACCAATGACATCATCGATGGAAAGTTAGCATGCTTAAATCGAAGCCATTGCATTATCAAAATGCATGTTAAAATTGTGCATTGGAAATCATAAATCCTGCCTACCATTGATGTCACTGGTAGGCAGGTTTCTGAACTGTCCCCAGCCCTCCTCTGAGACACAGAGTGAGTATACAGAATGGTACATATAACGGTATGTAAAGAAAGTTAAGTACAGATCCTCAAAAAAGTGTAAGTACAGTACTAGAAATGCACTTTGTTACTGTCCACCGCTGGCAATAGGTCAGAGCCCACACACATGCTTTTGCCTCCAAAGACCAGGTTGTGAAGAACACTGACTCAGTAGACTGTGTATGGCTCACGTCTCAATTATTCCCCATACTGTAGTGCAGAGTCATCGCTTAGACAACTTCTTACCCACGGCTAAGATTGCTTTTGGGACGGGGATGCAATATGGTCCAGAGCAATCTATCCTTGTGTCAATATGTCAAAACATCATCATTCCTTTTTATAATGTTGCAGATAGTTAGGGCAAATCCTCTGACTGCACTCCATTTGGCTGATGCAGTACTAGAAGTCTTTTCCAGAAACTTGTTTTCATGGATGATGAATAGTGTAGACTAGGTGGTACTGTACCCTACTGAATAGTGTGATCCTGAATACATTGATTTTATTGGGCATTACCTAGTTTTTCATGCTACATCTGCAGTTTAGGGTTGATTTAAAGCCCTCCGCTACTGTGTGACAACCACAAACAGAGATGAACAGCACAATGCTGCTTCATATTTTTTTATGTTCAACTCCTCTCCCTCTATGCATATTTCCTTAATAAATTCCAATAATAACCCCAAAGGAAAAGATAAAAAATAGACTAAGAAAAAAAAGGATGCGGAAACTAAACAATACCCAAAAACCTCCAAGGTTTCTGGGGTAAGACAGAACACACCCAGCTTCATGACACTGTTATAAAATCCTCTGAGAATCACAGCCAGCTTTATCACTCCAATATAGTAAAGCTGCAGGACTTCGAGCATCTTAATGACATTAATTTCAGCCCAGCAGCTAGTGGGATAAATTACTCTTCATTCATCAAGGTTTTTTTCTTTTTTTTTATAGTTACAGTGGTATATTGATTAGGGGGAAAGAAATCAACACAGGCTGATCCATTCATTGCTTTACCACTGTAGGCTAGGCATCCATAAAAACTACAATGGTACAGTACAGTCACTGAAAGACATTCTTTGCTTTGGGGTATTGGTTCTCAAAGTAGGGTCCGGGGACCCCCGGTGGTCCTTGAAGGTGTTCCAGTAAAATGTGTTAATACAGTATCAATATCAGTTCAACCACTTTAAATCTACATACTGTATTAGATATTTTGAATATATATTTGAAAATAGCGATCTAGATTGTCTATTTTCAGACTACACAAATCTTGCATGGGGATCCCTGGCACTAAATGTTTTCTGATTGGGATCCACGGCCAAATACATATTCATTTGGGGGTCCCTGACATGACTAGAGGGGCATCTTGCGTTTCACCTAAGGGAGGTTAACTGAACTGTTGCACTAGTAACCTTGCTAGTGCAGCAGGGGGTGCAAGCAGACGAGGAATATATGGGTGAGGGAACATGATGTAGGTACGATGTGATTCAAGGCATGATGGGATTCACGGTGAGAGGGATGTCATCGACTATGGGTCCTCCAACTTGTGCCCTTAACAGAGTCATGTATCTATTTGTGCATTTGTTCACAGAACTTACCTTCACGTGGATCTTCAACACATACCCATCATTTGTGATTCAGGACACACGTCGCTTCGTGTCTCAGAAGACTGGAAACCTGTACATCGCCAAGGTGGAACCGTCTGACGTGGGAAACTACACCTGTGTGGTCACCAACACCGTCACCAAGACCAGCGTTCAAGGGCCCCCGACTCCCCTGGTCCTGCGGATTGACGGTACGATTGTTAATACTCCCCACTGGTATTTTTGGTTTAAAATAAAAGCGCAGTGATGATATAAGATCGGAAAGATGAATGAACAAAAGCAACAAACATCTGACAGCATACGCCCCCCCCCCCCCGAAAAAAAAAGAAGATGATAAGCAAAGGGACAAATTAATTTGAATCCAAATATAATCTGAATTATAACGGTACATGTCATGATGGAAAATTAGATGCATAAATTGCAGATTGCCGATGCAGAAAATGAAAGTAAATCTGTGTTCATTTCAGTGTATTGGTGCATGTATGCGAGTACATACACCCAGGATCCCTCTCTTTAACCATCAATTTCATGATCTGAATGTGTGTTTGTCTTTGGTGTTCAGTGACGTGAAAATCAAAGCTGGCACATTCAAATGTCAGGGTTTGAACAGAAAGATAGCTGATCAAACAACATTAGCATTAGTGATGTGTTTGGCCCTGTAAGCAGATACATGATTGTATCTATAATGATGATCCTGACTATTTTGGTAGACAACTTCTATCTTCTTTTTTGTTGTTTGTTTTTTTTGTTGATGGTTTTTGGGACACAAACAAAATGTTTATGCTGAAAATCCAATACTTTTCGCAACAAAGAAATGTAATTGTGTCAATCATTATTGTGTAAACTTGAATTGTGATATACCATCAGACATGATTAAATTAACTTTTAATTTAACTGCCAGGTGTGATGGGTGAATATGAGCCCAAGATTGAAGTGCAGCTTCCTGATGTTGTTCCTGTTGCGAAGGGCTCCACGGTCAAGCTGGAATGTTTTGCACTTGGAAAGTAAGTCCCTCCATGTATCATTATAGCCTGGAATCCAGACTGATTCGCTACGTTCGACTTTTTCTCACTTCGCTACTCAGTCTGGCCAGGGTCCTATTTGACTCGTATTTCAATTACGTAGGCAAGTCAGGAAGTGACTCGCGAGTTTTACATTGGAAAACACTGTTCCCACACCCCCCACCCCAGCAATCAGTCTGGATTCCAGGTTAGTATTATTACCCCTGTACTCTTAACCACATTAATCCTAGTGACCCTATTTGCTAATAACAACAATTTTCTAAATGTTTCTTTTTTTTATTTTACTTTTTAATGTATTTCAAAATCACACAATGCATAATGATGCGCCATTAACTGCACCATTAGCTTTGAATAGTTGATTTAAGCTGCAGAATAACCCTTGAAGACCCTG
The DNA here is from genome assembly GCF_963454915.1 of Gymnoscopelus microlampas. Classification (NCBI taxonomy): domain Eukaryota; kingdom Metazoa; phylum Chordata; class Actinopteri; order Myctophiformes; family Myctophidae; genus Gymnoscopelus; species Gymnoscopelus microlampas. Next base: position 31,770,633 of record NC_139947.1, on the reverse strand, counting down.
TGAAGTGATAACAAATACACCAAGCTTCACACCATAATGAGTCCTTCTTGTACTTGGACTGTACTGTATTTTAGTTTTAAATGCAATCTACTGTACTGTGATACTTTTCATTGAAAGGAAAACAAATAAGAGTTGTAATTTTGACTGACCTGACTACAAAACTGAGAGAATTCATATATTGTACCAGTGAATGTGCATTATGTTTGCATTTCTTCAGCCCTGTGCCAACCATCAGCTGGAAGAGAGCAGACGGAGCTACATTTGGCAGGAAGGTGGACATGAACAAAGCTAGTGGAGTCCTAGAGATCCCTTACTTTCAACAAGAGGATGCGGGGCTGTATGAATGTGTGGCTGAAAACTCTAGAGGAAGGAATTCTGTGAAAGGAAAGCTGTCTTTCTACGGTGGGTGGGAGGAGACTTTCAATGTGTTTGTTCTCCTGTGTAGAGCACATCACATCATCTACCGTATCTAGGGAGGAAAGACCTGTCAGTCTTCTTGTTATCGTTCAGAAAGAAAACCATATCCTCCACCCACTGCACTCATTTATTTCAGGAAATAAACCAAAAGACCTCACCGCTACCAGACACACAGTGAAAACTTCACCTTCGTTGGTCTAGCTGGGGGCCCAAATGTCTTTCCCCCCCCGACAGAAGTTATATTTGTTGTCATGCATTCTATAGCTTTTATTTGGACCATATATAACTGCATCATACAGTGGAATGAGGTAGTGAATTAGGCTATTACCAATAGTTCATTCTTGACAAGCTCTTTATTGGACCAGGGGCTAACCTGGGGCTGTACAACGTGCAGATTTATGCCACCCTTCAGGGAGAGGTGATTTTTTACCCCCAACAAGACTGGACTTATGGCCCATTTACTGAAAAAGCTTTTAATGGCCACCCGATGAAGGATTTTTACGGTTTCTCTGCCCCATTATTTGAATGTTTATGCATTGATGATGGCAGTCCATTGGGCCCTGTAGGGATGTGCCTGATTGAAATCGTCAAATCCACATTTTTCTTTCCTCCCAGGGAGATGCTTTGATATGATAATAAAGCCCTTTTTTCAGCACCTGTGGGTAGGATGAAACGCTCACGATACCAGTAGGTAGGCTGATGATTAAACATGCTCCATTTTAGCGAGAAGCGCCCGTCCACAGGGCAATACGGCACTCACAGTAATGGGACTTCATGACCTACAGGCCCTAAAACAATAACAAGGTGGGATATTTCCGGAAAACAAGATGACGCCTTATTAACTTTCCTTAAACTGAAACAAGCAATAACTATCACCGTCTCGTCACCCATTTGGCGTGGCCTCAATGCCTTCTCGTCACTGCTGTTGTCATGGGGAGTCGTGTCTGTCCTTGTAAGCCTTAAGTCTCGTCTTTTCTCAAAGCCCAGCAGGCTGGCTGGACGCCAGGTGATAAAAATCTCTGTAATCTAATTTTAAACTCCCATAGACGAGAGGTTGTGGGACATCCATCAACTCCATAGAGGAATAGGAGAATCGATTTAGGGATCTAGTGTTCGCAACATATAACCAATGCTGGCACAAGAACAATAAGGTGGGCCTTCTCTTTCAATTTCCCACTTAATTGCCCTTTCCTAGTTCCAAAGTGATTTATGAAATTTGATCGCGGTGCAGCAGCACTTGAATGCATTTGAATAGGCCCACAGAAGATCGGATTGACTTGAAAAAGTAGCCACTTGTGTCTACATAATCTTATCTTTGGCGGTCTCATTCTTAATATCTTTGGCTGGGTGTCACATTGTATCTGTTTTTTCTGTTGTAATGTATTTTCAATTCAGTATTGTTTACTCACTTCCTAGTACATTAATCTTACCATTTGTCAGTGAAAAGGGAATACAGAGAATAATAAAGTATTACACATATTTGTTTTATAGGGGATACAGAACTTGTCTTTCTCTTGAAAGGCTTTTAAATGATAATTGAACTAGAGCGCAGGTCTCCACCAGGCCGGGTTGTCCGGAGATTAGCTGCTCACAGACACAATGACGGACACAGGGAAAACACAAAAACGGAGACGGAGAGAGCATTCAGGAAGAGACAACAATAATAATGATATAATTTCTTAACGGTAATAACTTCTCACATTTTATCCAACTTAAACATGAAAGAATCCCTGTATAGCCTTGCTATGGCTACATATTTTCTAATCACAGGCAAAGCCAGACCCTCTGAACCACCTCAGGTCTCCTTGACCCTGGCAGGGCGGACGGTAGTTATATTGTGTCTCCAAAAGGCCATAAATCTCAGCCCCTTGTCGCCAGAGATAAGGCGCTAGTCATTTATGTGACGCCAGGACCACCATCATAAATACACAGGCATTTTCTCTCTGGGTTTTTTGACTTTTTTTGAAAGACAAAAGGCAGAGAACATCCCTGCTATAAAATGTGTATCTCTCAAGAAATACAACCCTTTGACACTAAATCGCCACCGGATGTATTTTATGCTCAAGTAAAACATGTTCCCATAAAATATCTGTGTCAATATGAATTTATCTGATCTAATAACCTGGGGTTAATATCGCTCAGATATTATTTTTCTTTACAATAAATGGTTTCAATAGATGGCTTATTGAATCTAGCTCATTTTAAGCTTTTACAGGGATTTGTATTTATTTATTTTTTGTGCAGAGGTCAGGTTTCTGTTGGAAGCAGATTGAGGAATGTGCTTCCTTAATGAACTAATTGCCTGCTTGGGTGGATCATTGATTTATTTGCCATAACTGCAACCTATTGATAATTTTGACCACTGGCCAAACGCAGGTATAATACTGAGTTGTTGATTAATGGACATAGTCATTCTGCTCCTTAATGTGTGCTCGAGTCGTTTGGTCCTTCCCCAAGAGGAATTGCTTAGAAAATCTGGTTTTCTTCATCTTTTCTTTCTTCTTTTCTCCCTTTGTTCATCTCCATCTGTCTAAAGTAACAAGCAATGGTAACTAGTTGGCTGGCCAAAGATTCTTTTTTTTTTTCCTATAACACTAGCATTTAGCAGGTGGTCTTATATAGGGCGGCTTACAAGGTACAACGTCAGAGTACGTGCCAAGAACATTTATCAAACAACAAAGCCAAGAAAGTAGAAAGCTAAGAGAACATAGATATGCTACAAAGTAAGTAGGGTAACAAGTAAGCAACATCCTGGTACCTAGAATCTATCTAAACAATTGACAAGAAGGATGTGCAGATGGAAATCAAGCATTAGAGGATAGTTGCATTATGGTATACTAATCTGGTGGTATTCCATGATGTTCAAGTATTGCACCCATGGCTGATGCGGGAGGGATGCATGATACTTGCAAGAAGCAGGTTTTCTGTAATGGCTGTCAATAACTGTGTTTAATATGGTACCACTTTATGTGACAGCAGCCTTTCGTCCCACAGCTCCCCCACACCTGATTGAGAAGCCTCAAGATGCCCAGAAGCCCATTGATGACACCTTAGTGTGGGAGTGCAAGGCCAGTGCCAAGCCCAAGCCTTCTTACCGCTGGCTGAAGAATGGAGAGCCCCTGGACCCCATGGAGGTAGGAAACGGTTTGAAAATAGAACATAGCTGGAAAAAGTGTGAGGAGCACAGGTCTCTGCCAGGTCAGGTAGGTTATTGTGGGCCATCAGTCATTATAGAGGTGAGTGGAATCTGTAGAAGATGAGGGATTAATGTTGATGACGTTATTGTTCTTCTTGATCACATGACTATAGACATAATGTGTACTGATATGTGTGATGTTTCGACAAAATGTGTAGGAGTAATATACTTTTTTTTTTTTTTTGCAAAAATCCTAGTGGCGCTATAATAGCCCAATGTGAAAAGGGTAGCATTTCTTCCTCGGCCTTTCACGGCAATCAGATGCTGCTTTCACGATTTCAGGCATTTTGTTCAAAGAGAACCACTGCTGCAAACTTGAGATGCCAATCTTAGCCAATCAGGATGGAATATGAAAAATCTGACAGATCTGTCTTGATCACATGACTATAGAGATAATGTATACTGATTTGCATGATGTTTGGACAAAATCTGTAGGAGTCATATAAAAAAAGGTTTAGCAAAAATCTGCCTGCTGGTGGGGCTATAACAGGCCGATGTGAAAAATGTGGGGCAGAGATTCTGCTCTGGCATGGACTGGGGGCAGAACATAGTCTCGGCCACAGCTTCAGCCTGGCGGAGACATAATAATCAGAATATTGGCTCCTGTAAAAGAGCCCTGACTGACTAGAGAAGATGCTTCCTTATAACATAAAATAGAATACAATTAAATAAAATGGGGAAACAAAACTGTGAAGAAGAGAGGTGTGATGCTGCTGTCTCCCTTAAAATACACAATAGCATGTTTGTTGCTTTTATTGCTTTTTGCTATTTTACAACAGCTCTGATATAGCCTCACCTACCTAGACCTTGCCTCACAAAAATACAATTGTCCAGGGCAGGTTACTGTGAGTGTGAAACCCATATGCACCGGAGTCTAGACTGGTATGATACAGTACAATATTAAGTCAGTGTAGGTGAGACAAAAAAAAAAGGATTCTGTATGAGATGACTCCATCCAAACATTTCCATGATGAGTGGGCACTATAGCTTAACGGCTGGCTGCGTCGTTATTGTTATAGGGGGATTTGAAAAGGATTGCACGAAGAGCGTCTAAGCCTGATCTGATGAAGGTATGTCATGCTCAATCAGGCATTGTTAGGCCTCTTCCTTTCCAATATAAAGAGCCCTGAGCTGGCTTCAGGCAATGTACTGTATGTCTGGTCCTAGAGAGTAGCAGTGATTAAGGATTTAATCCAACCTACCAAGATACAGCAAAGGACTACTTCACCCATTTTCAACCTACCAGTATATTTATATAATTGGTCCTCACTAATGCTCATGATAAAATTATTTAAAACTACAAAAAGTGCTCCTCGGAGTACAGGTCTCCGCCAGGTCAGGTAGGTCATTGTGGGCCAGCAATATTCGGAATTCGCCAATCAGGATGGAATATGAAAAATTGGATGAATCCGTCTTGATCACTGGACTATAGAGATAATGTGTACCAATTTGTGTGAGTAATATAATTTGTAGGAGTAAAATAACTAGAAAAAATGCTCCTCGGAGCACTGCCAGACCCCTAGTGGTTGAAATCTGAATGGCCGGACTTCGCATGACGTGTGTGCAGATGAAAAGAGGGACAGACCGACCGACCGACCAAGCCTCATGTAGGCCGACCCCTAGGGTCTGGCAAAAAAAATGTGACTCTATAATTGGGCAATATTAAAAGGGTGGCATTTATTCCTCAACGTAGTGCCAATGTGCATGCACATTTTCACAACAATCGGACACTGCGTTCATGCGGCATTTTGTTCAAAACGGGCCACTCCTGCAAACTTTAGATGTCAATCTTAGCCAATCAGGAGGGAATATGAAAAATCTGAAAGCCGTTTTGTTTTAATGACTATAGAGATACTGTGTACCGATTTGCGCGATGTTTGGATAAAATACTTCAGAGTACTGTCAAAAAATGTGTTTTGCAAAAATGGGCCTCCTGGTGGCCCTATAACAGGCCCTGGCATCAAACCAATGGTGCTGGAGATTATCAGCTGTCCACAGAATGACTGGCGGACACACGGACGGACGGAGAGGGTGCAAAACATAGTCTCGCCATGCCTTTCGGCCTGGCGGAGACAAAAATCTTATTAAAAAAATGTTATACTAACTTTCCAGGAATAGAAATCCTGCTGTTTTTATTAGCTTGGATTCCCAATCGATGATGTCAGTGGTAGACGGGTTTCTGAACTGTCTACAGTCCTCCTCTGAGACACAGGCAGGGTAGACAAAAATGGTACCATATTATTATGAGCATAAGTGAGGACCAATTATATGAAGATAGGTTGAAAATGGGTGAAGTCGTCCTTTAACCACTTAAGCACTATACGACGAATAACAAACATAGATCTGCAAGCTCTCAGATCTATTGTGATGTGTTGTGAGCTTGTAGATGGGCAAGTTTAGAAAATACATTTTTCTTAGTTTTTTACATTTTAGATTTTTTTGAATATGTTCACCTAAAATGACCCTCCAGAAATAGGAATGCCAGGTTTAATGTGGTTAAACATGGGTCAATCTGAATCGTGAAAGCCCACCACAGACAGCATTTGTTGCACAGCAGATTATGCAACAAATCTTGATATCAGTGAGATGCCCAAGCTCTCATAATGCCCAAAACCTCTCATAATGCTGTCTCAAAATATTGTCCAATTGGGCTGACTGTTATCTATGTGAGCAGATTGCCAGCTGATCCATAGATTTCAAGGTGGTATCTTGAAAACCAAGAGGTTGTTCCTAGTCATCAAACTATGTTGTCACCCAGAAAACATATTACATTGCCAGAACTTTGCTGGAGTCTATACATTTGGCTACACGGCTACTTGATTAGCCATCTTCCATCTTCCTGCCATCCCAAAAAAGCACTCACAACATTCTAACTCAGATGGTGAAATCTCAACAAAAAATCTCAATTGCTGTGTGCTAACGAAGTGCAAACATGCAGATTTCCTGAACTTTTACTTGAGATGTAGTGTTTAACCAAGCCGTTTGTTGGATTTATTTATTTTGCTTTGAGAATCAGTGGTTCTAATTCAGATGCTTCTGGCAAGAAAATAGCACTTTGAAATGGCTGCACTTGCCTGTGACCAAAATTGGCATCCTTATTGGATGTGGGTGTGTATGTGTGTGTGTGGGGGGACTGGGAGTTGTTTTGCAAAAGAGCCAAAGCTATGCCATTTTCTGCCAGCCATCATACAGGGGTTGTATTGGTAATCTAGCACTCGATCTATCCTATCTGCAGCTCTCAATTTTACCATTAAGTCTCTTCTCTCTGGGGGGGAAGGGGGAAACACGTCTTATCATCCAAAATACATTTCACATCCATGCAATTTGCCTTGTTGTTGTGTTGTTATTCCACCGCTGGAGCGAGTGTGCTCTTAGCCTGAAGGAAATGGCTCTAGTGAATCATAGTCACTGATAGTGTCAGTGTTGGGATTGGGTAATGAGCCCTAAACTGGGCTGTTGCCGTTGTTGGTGTTGGACATGCCTTTAAACAGGGCAGGTTGTGTTGGTTTTCCGTAGCTTGGGGGCACTGTAATTAAGAATAGGAACGAAACGCAGACCCCAGTGCAGAGGATAAAACATTTGGCTCTCAAATGTGTGTGAAATGATGACACAAAAAAATGTTAATGGACTAATGATGGCTATTTCCATTGGTTACATATAAGCAACGTTGTCATGAACATTTTGCTCAATTTCTCAGTTCTCAAGGATCAATTGACCACATTCACACCACGACCAATTTGCTCTGATGTCATACTCAGGGGATGGAAAAACCCACCCCATCAGAGTGAATAATGGTCAATAGCAGGTTACATCCTCAAGATGCCACTCATCCGTGACCATATGAAACCTTTATCCCTCCACCTGTGCATCTGCAGCAATGATTTGTAAATAACATTTTATAAAGGATCCTTTGGTGGTGTGCCAAGGTAACATATTCTCTCTATATGTGGCTATATTAATGAGGCGGGGTGTTACCATTTTCAAAATGCCACCATCAACAGCGGCAACAGTAAATCAATTTCCAAACCCAAAGGTCAGCAGTGTAGCGAGGGAAGAGGGAAGAGAGTGAGGCCAAGGGTGCCATTTGTTATTCCTCATTAGAATGGATCAGTCCTCCTCCCTCTAGTTGCCCCTCCCTCCCTCTCTCTCTCTCTCTCTCTCTCTCTCTCTCTCTCTCTCTCTCTCTCTCTCTCTCTCTCTCTCTCTCTCTCTCTCTCTCTCTCTCTCTCTCTCTCTCTCTCTCTCTCTCTCTCTCTCTCTCTCTCTCTCTCTCTCTCTCTCTCTCTCTCTCTCTCTCTCTCTCTCTCTCTCTCTCCTCATTTTGGCAAGGGAATTAAATGGCGTCGAGTAGCGCTGTCACTTCAAAATGTCACCCCAGCGAAACAAGGACCCACTCACGCTTGTATTTTTCCACTCCAGTGCCAAGACCCCCTTGTGTTACATACACACACGTGCGTTTTTGAGCTTTTTTCCCCCTTTTCTATTACAGAAGACCTCCAGAGTCAGACACATGCTTGTTGTGGACTCACTATTGGTTCAGGCACCAGCACAGTCTGGTACACATAATATGTCAGAAGTTGGATAGTCACATAACCGGCATGCAACAGAAGGTGTAAATCTGGGCAATATATATATAGATATCGTGATATGACACTATAGTTTCATGGCAATCGGACGCTGCGTTCGTGATGTGTGGAATTGTGTGCTTGAATCTGAAAAATCTGACAGATACAGTACATCTTGATCACGTTACCACAGAGAATGCATACCGATTTGTGTGACTTTTGGACAAAATCTGTAGGAGTAGTAGCAAAAAGCTTGTGCGTTGAAGAAAACTCTTGCGTCATGATACAAGGAATCCAGAAAAAAAAAACTATTTTGATTGTACAACCTAGTAAGATTGGTTTCAGTGATATTTGGAATGACCCTCTAGTCTACCATACTGCAAAGTTTCTTAAAAATGTGACTCTGCATTTGTGTTGGGGCAGAAGAATAATTCTCATAAAAGCTTCATTTTTTAACTTAAAAACATTTCAGTACGTTTTTTTGTCGGTATAGGTCCAAAATTCATGTGTAGAACGTTTCGTGCACATTGAGCACAAAACCCAGGAGGAGATAGATTTGAACTGTTTTTCATATAATTCAAAATGGTGGGAGATCTAAAGGTCAGAGGTCAAAAGTCAAAGTGTCAAAGTTGTTCGGCATGAGGAGACGCATATGTGTATTGAAGTTCTATGGCAATAGCTCAAACAGGGCATGAGTTATACCTGTTCAAAGTTTACATTTTCAATAGGGCATCGCAGTTGCGGCCACTTCCGGGTTCCACTGCAAAATACTCAATGGATTTTTCCCATTGACTTTTCCAAAAATATTTATATCAATTAATTTAAGCCTAGAATCAAGCTATCCAGGCTCCTGGTGAATCATGACCATTAAACATTTTTTTCTGTGATTTGTTAAATGTTATATTTAATTATATGATATACTATATATTTATATATTTAATAAATACCCTTTGTTTTGCCGTTTTCAATTTTTTTTTCTTCACAGAATCAAACGTTTTATGGTCATGATTCACCAGGAGCCTGGATAGCTTGATTCTAGGCTTAAATTAATTGATATAAATATTTTTGGAAAAGTCAATGGGAAAAATGCATTGAGTATTTTGCAGTGGCACCAGGAAGTGGGTGGGAACTGCGATGCCTTATTGAGTGCTATAGCGCCACCCTTTCATTTCCTATGACCCATTACGCAGAGTTTCGTAAAAAACAACTGGACGGTTAGGCCAGAACTGCGAAAAACGGCGGAAGAATAATAATAAGTAGAGAAACAAGAAGCGACCATTAGCACTACATGCTTGCTATTATTGAACTTTTTTTTATATATAAATAAATAGAAATGTGTTCCTCGGAGCACAGGTCTCCGCCAGGCCAGGTAGTAGAAGTCAATCTCAGTCAATCAGGATAAAATATGAAAAATCGGACAGCTACGTCTTAATGACATGACTAAAGACATAATGTGTGCCGACTTGCATGATGTTTGGACAAAATCTGTAGGAGTAATATCAAGAAAATATTTGTTGCAAAAATCGGCCTCCTGGTGGCGCTATAACAGGCCAATGTGAATAATTGGCCTGTAATAAGCAGAGGTTCTGCTTTGGCCTCCAGGGAGTGTGTGCGCACAGTTTCACGTCAATTGGGCGCCAACGGTGCCGGAGATTAGCTGTACACGCACGAACGGACACACACACGGACGGATGGAGGGACGGCCGGGGGCGAAAACATCGTCTTGGCCATGCCTTCGGCCTGGCGGAGACAATGAGATATTGTCACAACACAATATTATCTTCACAAAATCGATAGTGGTATTTGGTCAAAAACATTTTGATATTTGAATTTGTCCATATCGCCTAGCCATAAGAAGGTGCCTGAATTGTTATCCTATCTCGACTTCAAATAATGCTGATGTTATATGTGAGGCGAGCACAATTAATGAACACCATAAGGCAGATGTATGCTGCCATTTGTCTCTGCTGCTGAAGAGATTATCATAGAGCTCCCACTGGGTCTCTGAGGCTGTTTAACTGGGCACTGGGCACAGTGTAGCGTAGCGTGGGCACTAGCACTGCTTTCACATCTCTTTTAACTTTTTCATCCCTCAGGGCCGTTGCACCGCGCAACCTAAGAAACGACCATCTATTCAGTCTCTCTCTCTCTCTCTCTCTCTCTCTCTCTCTCTCTCTCTCTCTCTCTCTCTCTCTCTCTCTCTCTCTCTCTCTCTCTCTCTCTCTCTCTCTCTCTCTCTCTCTCTCTCTCTCTCTCTCTCTCTCTCTCTCTCTCTCTCTCTCTCTCTCTCTCTCTCTCTCTCTCTCTCTCTCTCTCTCTCTCTCTCTCTCTCTCTCTCCTCAATTTCTACCCGTCTCACCGATTCCTCTCTTTGTATAAAACCTTCACTCATCCTGTCCTAGCCAAAAACCTTGGGACTTGTGTGCCAGTTGGAAGATGCTGTATGCACACCAGCGGTCCCCCTGTTCCCCCTCCACCCCGTCCCCTCAGTGCCCTGGCTTTAGCGTCGGGTCAGCCACTTGCCTGTCACATGACTGGCACTAAGAAAGGACCCCGTTTGAAGTGCCTCGACAGGGTCAATCAGTGATGTTAAGGGACAGTCCTTGTCTTTTCAAGAGGCAGTGCTGTAATGCTTTCAGACAACAGACAGACTGGCGGCAGCACCCTCTGGACTACTCTTGTCAATGACATTAAAAGGACCGGCTGCACTCAATGGGGAAAGATCAAGGGCAAGAACAATGAGCACTGGCCCGCACTTTAAATTGACAAACTATAAAAAGGGTGCAGAAAGCAGTGCCAATCCTCATAAAGGCCAAAAGAGATGCAAAAATAGATGAAGATATTGGACGTAATTCAGTTTGTGCAGTCGTTTTATGTGTATGTGTTCGAGACATTTTTTTTTCCTCTTTTGAAAAATTCCACATCTGAAATATTTTGTCCTTGCATGGAGACTTCTGACAAGGTTTCAGTGCTATGTTGAGCATAGGGGGGTTACATCTAGTCACTACAGGCCTATTAAGACTTCTGTAGTGTTTCAATTATCAACAGCCGGGCCCCCCCACATGCACACACACACACATGTACTGTACACACATAAAAGCTTGAATTAGATTAGGCTCTTCATCAGAACCAGCACAGTTGACATATTACTTAAAATGTCCACATGTAGCCCTAATTACCCATCTCAGAGGTGTTTTTAGCACAGCAATCTCATACAGTATCGACTATTTGCCATTCGTACAAGGTGATAATTGGGCTGTTTGTAACCCTTCTCTAATGAAAAACATCAAAATGCTATCAGCATCTTTTAAGATTTGAATACAGTGGTCTGAGTTTTACCAGGACAGAAGCTGTTCATCAATCAATCAATCAATAAATTAATGTATTTTTATCCATCCATCCATCCATCCATCCATCCATCCATCCATCCATCCATCCATCCACCCACACACACACACACACACACACACACACACACACACACACACACACACACACACACACACACACACACACACACACACACACACACACACACACACACACACACACACACACACACACACACTACTGTATATCAATTGCTGTCAGTGACCCAGATTTTGGGTCACTGACAAGGGTTGGATTGGGGGTAAGTCCCTGTACCGTGACATACTAACATCATGTCCAGGGGGTGTACTTGTATATCATGGCTGGGGGATGTACTACAACAAGCAGGAGAGGCTCCTGCCCTATGGGTCACATGGCTCGGCAAGGCTTACTTGGTTTGATAAAAGTACATTACAATTTAAAATTTAGGCATTTAGCAGACACTCTTTATCCAGAGCGACTTACAGTAAGCAGAGTAGTGGAAAGAGTAGTGGGAATATGCCCTGATATTTTTGGTGCTGGCCTTTCAAAGGGTGCTGGGTTCATTACGTTCTCGGCTGATAAAGCAGAATGAAAAATGACTCTGTCTTCCAATGGAAACTCCATGGGGTACTGATACTGTATACCACACAGTACTGGTAGAAAGAACAATGTGGGGTCCAATAACGGCGTGGCTTCATGTGAATCTCAGACATCTTGTGGCCAGTCTGTGACGTCAATCACCTATGACGCATCTACATGTATGACGTATGACTCCATGTTTGAGCAGGTTTTCAGGCCAATCTGACTGCCAGTGCAATTAAATATTCTTTTGTTCCTTGCTCCCTATGCTCCCCCCGTGGTTCGTCTGTTTGACTGTCGGCAAGACGCCCTGCGGCCTCTCGCATCTCGCTGCTCTGCTCCGCCGTGTTTAGTCTGTTTAATTGTCGCTGTCCCGTCGAAGCCTCGTGTTCCTTAATGCCTGTGCACTGTTGTGGTTCTCTGGTTGATTGTCGGCGTCCCTGCACGGTCTCTTGTGTTTCTCGAAGCCATGGCTGAATGGGTAGAGGGGCCGTCTGGGAATCAGAAGGTCCCTGGTTCGCCCCCCTGGCCCCCGGTCTGTGTCTTAGTGTTCCTGAGCACTTAACCCCTAACTGCTCCCCTGGCGCTGTATTAATAGCACCCACTGCGCTTAACTGTTATGGGTTAAATGCAGGCGACAAATTTCACGTTCTGTATTTGCAAATGTACTGTGACAAGAATACCACTTTTCCACTTTCCCTTACCTTTCCCTCACTGACTGTGGTCCTGCCGTGTTTTTTCTGTTTGACTGTCACTGTCCCTGGACAAGCTGCCCTGCTTTTCTGCTTGTCATCTATCTATAATAAAAGTTCAAGATGTTGCGGGCAGGCAGTGTTGTTGTCTGTGTGCCCGCAATCCAAATATGGACATGTCTAACGTCAGGGATCTCCAAATATGGACATAAAAGGGTCCTCGGTGAAATTGATCAGTTGTACAGGTCTTGAGTGTGTGCGTGTGCGTGTGTGTGCGCGCGCTCAATGCATTTATAGACCGATAAAGTTGAAGCATGTATGTCTGTATGTGCTGTAATTGTCACATGCACACACCCCAGGTCCGATTGAGCTGAACTTTGACATATTTATACATTAAAAATGTTTGCAGTGGTTTAGGGCAGTACAGTTGCCATACCAGACAGTGATACAACTGGTCAGGATGCTCTCAGTAGTGCCTCAGTAGAAGACGGATCTTGAGCACCATGCCAAATTTCTTCAGCCGCCTAAGGTGAAAGAGGCGTTGCTGTGCCTTCTTCACCACGTGGCCGCTGTGCTCATTCCAGGAGAGGTCCTCGTGAGCTCACTGACCCTCTCCACTGTTATGATGTCCATGTACAGTAGATAGTGGCATGCTCTCTTCTGCCTCCTGTAGCCCATGATCAGCTCCTGGTTTTATCGACGTTGAGAGGCTGTGCTCCTGGTACGATTGTGTCAGGTTTTCAACCTCTTTCCTCTAGGCTGTCTCATCATTGTGTCAGGCCTATCACCAGGTTGGAGCTGTGTGTGGCCACTCAGTCATGAGTGTAGAGGGAGTAGAGGAGGGGGCTGGCAGGCTGCATTCTGACAGTTGAGGGTCAGTGGGACAAAGGAGCCCATCCTCACTACCGGCCGTTGATCCAACAGAAAGTGCAGTATCCAGCTGTAAGAGGAGTATTGGTGAATGGTCATGTGCTGGAAGTATTTTGGTAATACTTTCCACAGAGACGCTTGGTTGAAATCCCCAACCATGATGACAGCAGCCTCTGGATGTTTATTCTCTGCTATGCTAATAGCCTTGTGTAGCTGTTCGTTAGCCTGGTCGGTGTTTGCCTGTGGCGGAATGTAAACAGTGAATAGAACAATAGTTGTGAACCCCCCTTGGGAGGCAGAATGGTCTATACAGTAGTGAGAGATAACAGAAAGACTGGAGGGAATGCACATTTTTGTTTGATCACACCATTGTAATTGATCATAACCCCCCCTCTCTTTTCCCGGACAGCTGTTGGTGCCTGGCCGCCTGAAGCAAGGTAAATCCCCCTGGTGAAATGGCAGCCGGGTCTCTGGGAGGCACATAACGAGTCCTTAGTTTCCCGAGTTCATCCAGTTTCTTGTCCAACAAATTCACGTTGGTCGATAGGATACTAGGGAGGGAGTGGTGGTCAATTTGATCTCCAACTTAATTGCACCAGTGCCACTAACAATGGCTCTCCTTCCCCTTCAAGTCCCCTGTGTTTCATGGGAGTAGCGGATCCCAATCAAAATTCTGCAGGTTAGTGCAAGTCATCGTCGAAAAGCGTCGCACGTAATTTGGGGCAGCACTTCTGGGGAGGGGGAAGGGAGACGGGGGCGTCCCTTTCTTTTTTGTTTAAGTTTGAGTGTATTCTTTTCATTTTACCTGTTTATTTTGTGTATATGACTGTTTGTTTTGAAAAAAAAGGAAGCCATGTATGTGAACGGAAAATGTATAATCCTATCCTGTGCTTCACAATAAAAATATGTGAAACAGAAAAAAAGTAATAGTGTACTGTATGTCATACCTTAAATAGGTGGCTACTGTAGAGGTGTAAAAAATATACAAGAAAAACTAAAACTAAAAATAAGTAAAAAGCCATAATGACGGAGAGGGGATCAACAACAGGATTTAGCAACAACGTTGCTGTATGTGGTGCTGTCCATGGTGCTTAAGGACACATAGTTGTAGTCTACGGGATCTACAGTACAGTATACACTGTTATTTTACTGTAATTATAGTGTTTGTGTCAAAAGAATGCATAGTGTTCCAAATGGTTTCTTAAATGGGCCTCCAAATGGCAAAGGCTGCCACTGTGTGTTTACAGTTTCTCGTTCTTATTTTGCAGTGAGCAATTTAGAAAATTCCTTGTTGTGCCTCCCTCCCCCAAGTTGCAATGCGATCTGCAGGCCTTGTACATAAGTAGTTAGAGAGAGTTAGAGTAGAGAAAATATGCAGACTTATGTGGATACAAAGATGCTATATGTAGAAGAGAAAATCCTGGTAGGATGCAAGACTTGGCCAGCATGGACATAATTGTTTCAGCATCAAGAGTTGTTACTACACTGCATCTACTGTGACTGTCAATTATATATATAATAGAAAAAAGCGGCCTTCAGGCGTGTGCAGAACTTCCATGTGGTTAACACAGCGTTTGTGTTTATTGGTGCAAAGATTTAGTAATTGTGTACATGTAGTGAGCAATGAAGGTGTTGTTTTGAGTAGTGGGTATGATTTATGCCAGTTGAGAATGTTGTATATATATGCAGAAGGGTAGTTGATGATGGAAATGAGATAGCATTTGCTGTTAGATTACATGGTTGTAATAGAGAACAGTAAAAGAGAATTTGGCAGCAATCTGTAGCACGTAGCAGCATAGAAGCAGTGGTAAAAAGAGAAATGTAATTTTATGTTGCATCAGGGGGACAATTTTCAAAGGCAATGATATAGATGACAAGACATGTTCAAGAATGAAGCAAATTTGTCACTATGCATCCAGGTACATACTGGCCAGCAACAATAAAAAAGTGTTTCATGTGTTTCACACACACACACACACACACACACACACACACATACACATTCGCACACGTGAAGTTTGTGGGCATATATTTTTTTTTGTGCGCACGCATTGTCATTGAAATGCATTGAGCACTGTAGCCGCGTTTGGCAAGCAAAAAAGCGCATTTGCAAACGCTTTTTTTGGTGGGTTCGAAGCAAGACATACATGCGCACACACCCTGTGTTAGTACTGCCTGGCATAACAGAGACATGGGGAGGAGTAGTCACTTTGCAAGTCACACACACACACACACACACACACACACACACACACACACACACACACACACACACACACACACACACACACACACACACACACACACACACACACACACACACACACACACACACACACACACACACACACACACACACACAAACACAAACAGGCTGAAAAAAAAACAAAACTGCAATAAACAGATGTTTAAAAAAAAACAAACAAACAGGCTGAAGTCCATGCTGAAGTAATCAAATAAGCAGCACAATTTCTTATCAAGTAAAGAAAGTAAGGCAACCAAATTAAATAATTTGCTGTTGCTGCTGCTCAAACCTAGCGTTGATTCCCGGCTTTGCGTGTCCAAAAGTGCAGTGATCTTTTTGTCCGTGGTCCCATGCCTTTATACAGTCTGTTTGGATAACAGACCACGTTAAAAAGTATAGTTGTGTCCGTGACGCGTTGGTTATTGTTCCTTGAACAGAGAGACATCAACAAGTGTCCATGTCCACCCAGTATGTTTCCAAAATAGAGCAAAAAGTACCATTGTTGTTTGTTTTTCCTTGAACAGCGTGTCCGTCTCGACTGATGCGCTGTGTTAACCTGATTATCAGACTGAAGCTGCGTGGAGGTTCAGTCTGAAAATGGCTGCACTGTAGTCGATTACTTGGGGGAGGGGATTAGCATTTCCCTAAACCAATCACAAGAGATCCAAGGATCCACCTACATGTGACGTCATGTGACGCAGTCGCAGGCTAGTGTCGCACAGCTTGAGAACGCCCCATGGCGCTGATTGGCTTGTCGTTAGACCCACCCCCACCTCCGACTCTGATTTGACAGGTATTTCTTCTACCGTGAAAAGCCATAGGCTCACATTATGACACCAGACCAAGAGGAGCCCCACTCAGAGAGTGGGCGGGGTCTATGGTCTGGAACCAGGCTAGCGCTGTGTAACTCGAAAAGAAAAAGAAAAAAATCGAATTGATTTATTCGATTTTGTTGAGTGTGCAGTATGTTGCTATATCTGTACCGTACCTTACTTTGGATATTATATCTTCATAACATATGTATTTGTGTGTTTTTCCAGGACAGAGTTCAAGTAAATAATGGGGTGCTGACCATCAGCAGCCTAAAGCTGGCCGACATTGGTATGTACCAATGTGTGGCAGAGAACAAGCATGGGCGAGTCTTCACCAACACTGAGCTCAGAGTCATAGGTAAGACTGGCACTATTTTTTCCAAATAACTGAAACGGTTCTTAATAATAATAATAATAATGATAAATATTAATTAAAATGTTATATATAATTGTAACTCATACAATACTGCGCTGTTCTTGCAGTGCTACAGGCTTGTTCTATTTTTCAAAGTGACCATCTGCAATTCTACTTGATTTAACACATTAATTAAGTCTGGAAGTGCTTGTTCTAATGTGGGACACATGCTGCTGTTTTTACCAGCTTGTGTGAAGCGCAAGCTGGTCTTTATTCAGTCCCTGTGCTAGTAGTCACTTTCTCCTCATCGACTGTAAGCCAATGGGGAGTCCACATTGCCTTCCCATACTCTGAACGGGCGTAAGTGCATCGTCACTGACTGAGCAAAACGTTCACCCGAACGTCCTCTCAGGCTATGGCATCACAACTGCCAGTGCTACATAAAGAGGGAATTGTGCATCAGTTGGTTCAATAATCTAAATGTGTTTTAATTGATCGATGAATGGCCCAAACACAGATTACCGAGAGCACCCCTCCCCCATCTGACGACGTTGTCAGCGGTCTGTCTGATACAATAGCCTAGTTACATTATTATAAACTCTGCAGCCGCAATGATCATCACTCAGGTCAGGATTATATTACATAAAGATGTAAGAATGAAATTCACTATGTCTCTGAAACAGTGTTCAAAGGAGTTGAATATGTTACTCTTTACTGTAGTTTTTATTAGAAGCCTAGTAGTTGTAAATTATTTTTGTTTATGTTTACAGTTAGATGTTGGATTGTTTGTGCCTGTAAGAGTGCATGAGTAAATCCACTAGTGAGCTTTAGATGTGAAAGGCACCTTAATTTAACTCTTGAGTTTAATATATATATATTTTTTGGGTAATGTTTAGAAAGATGCTAGTACTTTTCAAGGGTTTTAGCTTGCCACAAGCTGGCGTAATACTCTGTCATTTATTTATCAGGGTAGTAGCTGAGCACAAGTGCTCATTTTCAGTAACGCCCTGCACATTGACAGACACACACATTACGGGCCTTAATCACAGCCATGCTGTGATATACAGAGTCATCCATCTGACCACATAAGTGGTCGGATGGGTGGCCCGCAAACACTTTTGAGATTTTCAGATTTACAAGTGGACCCTGATCCAGAAAAGGTTTAGAACCACTGTTTTATACTACAAATACAATACTACTACTGTTCTACTACAAAATAATTATCAAGTAACGTGAGACAACTATTTATTATTGACTGCCTAGATCGAGTTAACTCGATTTTAGCTTTTCATCACTTGCCTGCCAAGATCTAGCAAAATTTGTCAAATTTTCTTTTTTTTTTTACTTTAAAAAAAGAAATTTGACCCACACTGGGTGAAAAAGGTGATATACCTGGATACATGGGCAAGGTATACACCCACCCAACATAAATGATAGGTGGGAGTTTTTCAATGAATGCGGGAGAGGACTGTTTACCTTAAAATGCCTTTAAGATACCTGGATATACGTCTCTCTTTTCTCTGCTTGGGAATCTTCCTTACACATGTAAATTAGAGGTTTGTTCAAACAATGGGAGGTGTGGGGTTCATAGAGGGGGGGGCTCAGAGAGAGAGAGAGAGAGAGAGAGAGAGAGAGAGAGAGAGCGAGAGAGAGAGAGAGAGAGAGAGAGAGAGAGAGAAACACAGACTATTGCACAATTACTGATTAAAAAACAATGAGTGAGATGTCTGTCTGTCTGTCTGTCTGTCTGTCTGTCTGTCTGTCTGTGAGAGAGAGATATATACACACACACACTCACACACTCACACACACACACACACACACACACACACACACACACACACACACACACACACACACACACACACACACACACACACACACACACACACACACACACACACACACACACACACACACACACACACACACACACACACACAGATCAGGTCTTGGGTCTAAATATCAACTACTGTGCACAGTGGTTTAACTACTGATACTTTCTCTTTGATCTGGCTTAACTGTACAGTTGTGGCACTGTAAACACATCTGTATGCTATTCTTTCAATCGGTAGGAATGATGGCGCACAATCCGTCCGTGTACCTTGCAAATTCCAAATCTCGACAGGCCTCCCAAAGAAATGCCGGTCTGGGTGAGGATGCAACTCGGCAGTTGGGTCCAAACGGGGTACCTCAAAGCTTGAGTTGCTAGAACACCACTTATTGATACTTTTACTTAAGCAAAACAGTTGAGTACTTGTTCCACCAATGTCCCTGTTTAAAAATGATTGAAAAAACACTAATAACCAAGGTTACTGTAGTAACAGAGGTCCTCTCTGTTACACAAGGTGCTGTACAACAAACAGTGGTGTGAAGTAACTAAGTACATTTACTCAAGTACTGTACTTAAGTACAATTTTGAGGTAATTTTACATTACTGAAGTATTTCCAATTGTCTATACTTTTACTTACTATTTTATTTACTATTATTTGAAAACTTTAGTTACTAGTTACTTTGCAGATATAAATGATTACATTATAAAACATACATTAACCACTTTAGCCTTATTTTATACATCAACAAGCTCACACGCTATTTTCAAACGTATTAGCACTTTTACTTTTGGTACTTTAAGCACATTTTGATACCAAAATGTGTTGTACTTTTTACCCATATCACAAACAAGGCTACTTTATGTGTGTTTTCGTTTGTATTTTGGGGGATAGAGATTAGATTACATGCAGACACAACATTTGCATGATAGGTGTTGATGGTTTCAATGTTCCTATTGTTTCATGTTTCACTCCTGAGCACCGCCTCTTCACACCGTGTCTGTGAGATGTCTTTGAGCCAGTGTTGCCAGGTTTTTTTTATAATAAATTTGCACCAAGAATTTTATTTGAAAATAGCAGTCTACAAGCTCACAACGAGTTGCATCACGAGTATATCTTGTATAGCTTGTATATCTGCCATCTTCAAATAGCCGATGTATACAGTAGGTAGGTTTAAAGTGCTCATGTGAGTCATGTGACCCATAATCGCTTCTATTGGGCTTTTTTTTCTAGACCTGCTTGCTTGTTTCTCTCACAGAATCTGGCAACCCTAGCCACAGCACGGGGGCGTGTATTAGCCAAGGCACCAAGTTGGCTTTACAGGATAGCAGTTTGTTGTTAGAGAACTCTGCTTGGAAACTATTAACTGCATGATGAATTTGTTTAATTTGTGAGTAAAATGGCAACAAACACGAGTAGAGATTTATTTTATGCATCGGGTGCTGCTTCGAGTCCTCGCAGACGCCAGCCTTCGACTCCGAGAAGAACAGAATTATTAGGTGGTCCTCTTAGCTGGTCGAGAGCAACGCTGCTCGGGATGATGCTTTGTCTACGTTGCTGCCTCTGCCTGCACCAAAGAGCAAATAACATCAACCTTGCGGTAAGTGAAATTATGTCTGACTATATAGGCCCTGTGTCTACTATCTAGAAAATTCTTTGTATGAGTTGCTTGTAGAAAAATAAGTGTAACTAATGTTCTGGTGGGCAACCGGAAGGCTCACCCCAAAACACGATCGCCACCATTTTAGGGGGAATACCAGGTAGAGATTTTATCGGATATGTGCTGGATTTGTGCCCGGGTGACTGTGTTTGGGGCGAGTGTTTTGGTATTCCTTTGGTGGTTTGCCAAAAGCATTGATTTCCTCAAATTGACCTTTTATAATCATGCTGTTTACAGGAGGCTGTGAGGCGTCTACACAACTCGGAGAAGAATAACCACATTCAATCCAAAAGAAGTGTAAGTAACCAAATTCAACTATATCACAATCATGCTTTAGTAAGAGGGGAGACCAAGCCCCACCAATTTGATTTGTGGTGGGGGATAGTGGGGGGAGGTAGGCCTGTGGATTGAGTTCCTGTCCTGGTGAAATGTTTTAACTGATAAAAAAATTTGCACATGACTAAAAACTAACACGGTTCTTCTCTTCCAACAGGGTAAATTCTCCACATAGTATTGATGTTGCAGCTCATCTTTTAGGAGAACTAAGCATTAGTTTCTGTAATGTTGATCCTGTTTTTATAAAAGGTAAGCGCACATGCATAATACACTCACAGTATTCACATAAGCTATTTGCATCTTAATAGAGTGGGCTAGACCTGCAGAAAACAGCAAACCTGTATTTCTTATTGTAGCCTACTTACAGGGCATTGTTTTGTCTTTTTGTATTCAAAGACCCCTGTGTTATAATTGAAAATAAATAATTGTAATTCTTTTTTTCTTCTTCTGTTTTTCTTCAAGGCTTCAAGGACTGCCATTTTGGATCTTCAGCCCTCCAGCAGTCCAAAGTTCAGGAGATCATCTCCAAAACCTCATACCAAACGCTGCATTCTCCAGGACCCAATGCTTGAGGACACAGAGCAACTCCAAAGATGTACTTCCATTTTGGATCTTCAGCCCTCCAGCAGGAAGAAGTTCACAAGATCATCTCCAGGACCTTGTACCAAACGCTGTGTTCTCCAGGACCCAATGCTTGACGACAAAGAGCTTGAGGACTATGTTTTTAGTGCAAACTTGTTAACTCAAATCTTTGCTTCTGGGTCCCTGGAACAAAATATATTTCTTCCTGTGGATTATACCAGGGACACATGACTTGGATTTAGCTCTTCCTTGGACCCACCCGTGGATTACATGAGTAGCCTACAAGTGACTTTGTTTTCCTTTTCCCGCTATTTTTCTTTGCTCCTCCTCATGGCACTACTTGCTGACTATATGTCAGTCTATGTGGATTATGCGGTCGACACACACTGACATTTTGCACCGTAATCCTGTGTATAACGCACTGACTTTTGACTTTTTTTTCCCCAAGCACCTTAACTAACGTCCATAAGTATATCATGCACAGTATACATTGCTGCTATGTTCATGCACATATCTTATCTCAGGTAGCATACTAGTGTGAGTATATAGACACACATTTCACCCACTTTTTTTAATTAAACCTGTGATGTGACAATAAACCTGATTCTGATTCAGAATATTTGAATATATATATTTTTAGAGTGAACATTTTTAACTCAAATCTTTGCTTCTGGGGTCCCTGGAACAAAATACTTTTCTTTGAAACAGTTTACCTTATCTGTGTGCTCCTGTTCCATTGTTTGTTTTGTATAAATGTATTTTTCTTGATCAATAAACATAATTACATGAGTTCTGCCTATGTGTTTTTCTATATATATATATATATATATATATATATATATATATATATATATATATATATATATATATAAAAAAAATAAAAAATTAGTGCAGGTAGTGGGGGGGGACTATAAACCATCCCTCCCGGTGGGGGGGGGGGGGACAAGCCACAGCCCCTGGGAGGGGGGGGGGGGGGCGCTATAAACCACCCTTCCCACTGAGGGGGGGGGGGGGGGTATAAACTAGGGGGTTTATACAAGAATTAGCATGCAGAATGTGGGGTGGGTGGGTGGGGTTATAAGCCACAGCTTCCAATCAAATGTAGTTTTCTGCACATGCTCAGAAGTGGTTGGGGTGGAAGGGTGAGAGGGGTGGGAGGGGTGGGTGTGTGAGGTCCTTGCTGGCCAGACACCACAGGGGGTAAATGCAAATGAAGGTCTCAGAAATGGTACATACACCTGAATATGTGGGAGGTATGTGGGAGGTGGTACATTAATGAATGAGGGCAGCATACACACACATACTCCCTTAAGTATCAGGGGTATGCCTGAGGGATACCCTCCCAAAATCATTGCTTTTCACCCAGTGCCAAAGACCAAGGAGATATGAATTTTCAAAGATCTTTACTCTCATCCACTTCCTTGTTAACTTAAAACTTTAAAATTTTGTATCTCGGCTCCTGAGTACTTTTTTTTTTTTTCATTGAAAAATCTCTGGCATGAATAACAATAGGCAGTGAAAATAATTCAGGCAGTCAATGTGTTAAAGTGTTTGACTGTACTCGTGCTGTTCTACATTTCTGTCTAATAAAATATTCAATCCAATAATAATTAATGGTAGCTACTGGTGTACTGTTGTGTAATAATAAATGTGCAATGTTGCTTTTGGCATTTCAGCACCCTCTGGTGGACAACTTTTTAGACCGTGATATATTATCATTAATCATATTTTATTTGTATTATCCGTTCCCAGAGCTTAAAATTGCTTAACAGAAATACAAACACCACAACAAGCAGGTAAAGCATTAAAAAGAAAAGGCTATGAGTATACAGTATGTACAGTTATGAAAAAGCTACCCTCAACAAGCATAGGCCAGTTTAAAAACGTTTGAGTTGAGATTCAAAAGCAGACAGTGTTGTACAACAGTGCACCATAATTCAGGAGCAGTGTTAGTAGGCCTAGGCTAGCCCTAGGCCTTTGACTGATTAATGGAATACTTTATCAACATGTTTGTTAATAGAAACAGTAGAAACTAAATTCTTCTTGGTTTGATTGTTGTAGCCAGGAGGATATCCCAGTCATCAATTTAGAACATCCTCTTATAAACTGCATGTTTTCATTATGCCAACAAAAACAACATCAATAGGTTCAGGGTATTGACATGTACGATTTTTTTTTGTCAACGATCGTAGTAAAGAAGCGTTTATTCCTCTCACGGCCAGCTCGGCATGTTATACCTCAGGCTAGGGGTTTAATGGCAATATCTGTTGTGCTGTTGGGATTAGAAAAAGACGTGGCACTTCACACCCTGTGTCAAGAAATAATTGTCAGGTGCGTGCGTGCGTGCGTGCGTGCGTGCGTGCGTGCGTGCGTGCGTGCACGGCTATGGCTGTGCATAGAAAATGTGCATCTGCAGGTGCTCTGTGCTGTCACTAGCACCAGGGCGCCTCGTTGGCTTTGAAGAGTATTCTGCTGAGTCAATTCGCATACAAAACAGCTCCAGATGACGGCGCCTCAGTAATTAAGGCCTAAAGAAATGGCAACAAAGCCTCCCTTTTGTTTTACATCTACACAGTAAAATCCTCAGTGTTAATTTAACTCTGAGAGTGTATGGGTCCATTTGGTCCATTTGTAACCAAATGTAGAGTTGGAACTGGGATAAATTAACACTGAGGAATTGACTGTGTATTTTTTCATGTATTGCTTTGGAGAGCCCATGTCTGAATGCTTGATGCATTGTGCCCTACAGGGACGTGCACAGATAGACTCTTGGTGGTGCTAGAGCACCTGCCCTTTGCCCTCTTGACCAGAAGTGCCCTTTTGAAATAAAGAAAGTTTACAGCAGGGGTCTTCAACAGGGGGTCCGGGACCCCTAGGGGGTCCTCAGAGTTACTACAGGGGGTCCGCCAATTCTTTATGTGATATGATTTTTCTTTTTACCATAATCACTCGAAACCTAGCATCCCTCTAGCATCCCTTTAGCCAAAAATAGCAGATCTACAAGCCCACAACGCCTCGCGCTGCGGGCTTGTAGATCGGCTATTTTTGGCAAAGAGGTATAGGTGTAGAGGGAAAAAAGAGCAGACCAAGTCAACAAAAAAAAGTATAATTTACTTGAGCACCTGCCCCTCAAAATGTCTGTGCACGCCACTTGTGCCCTATCAAGGAAAATGGCAAGGAATTGGAAAACAAACTCTTTTTGAATTAATGTTTTTAAAGGATGATTGCTCTGTGTCTGCTGTCTCAGCCATATGATGGCTGAGACAGCAGACTACGAATGTGCTGCGTGCGTGCGTGCGGACAAGGATATATGACCTGACCTTCCTAATGGACACAGTGAACTGCATGTCTTTCGATGCTACTTTACTCCCGCATGTGCTCTCTCTCTCTCTCTCTCACTCACTCTCTCTGAGGACATTGAGCTTTCTCTGCCCCCCCCCCCAGAATATCACACTGGAGGCTTTCTCTCTATCTTCTATGCCTCTCTTTTAGCTATTGCTCCAGATTTCTCCCAAAATCTGCTGAAGGCCCAAACTCTGGCCCGTCAGGGTGGTGATGTGCTGATCGAATGCAGGCCCAAGATGTCTCCTCGGGGCATGATTTCCTGGAGGAAGGGGAAGGAAGCCCTGAGAGAAAACCACAGGTATGTGGTTTTACTTGCATTGCAGGAAGCAGTGTGGAGCCATGGATTGCAGTTGAAAGTCCCAGATGTAACTATTGTTGAAGTCAGACTTTTTTCTTTTTTTTTTTACTGTGAGCTTGATGTACTACTGCTGTGCTTTCGTTCCATATCAAAGCGTTTCATGCCAAAGTTTTTCCTCAAACTGAACCTCTGGAAACTGCAAGGAATGTTCTACTTAGTAGCTATGACAGAACCATTCGAATTTAATGTAATATTTGTTATACAGTATAACGGTCAAGACAGCTTTTTGTGCTGTCCCACAAGCTGATCTTCAAGCTCACAATGTGTAGCAATCGAGACATGTTGTGAATTTGCAGATCGGCTATTTTCAGCACGGGAGACCTTCAAACGAGAATGGCTTAATATAGGAAAAGACGTGGGGGTCGGAAAGCAAGAAAGAGGACTTCTACCATGGGTATAACTGTGAAAATGGATTTGGGCCCCGACGCTTTATTTGCAGTTTGATATTTGACCAGCTTTTACCACTGTAAAAACGGTTTAGGTCGAGTGCTTTATTTGCTTTATCTGCTATTTCAGCAGTTTGATATTCCAGCATTCCACACTTGATATTCATAGTGACCCACTGTGAAGAACAGAACCACAGCACGACACAATACAATTTGAATTGCATAATGCATTCGACACTCCACCACTCTGCCCAGCCATCTACATTTCTCCCCCCTCTTCTGTGCTGTACCCTTCTCTCTCTTGGCTGCATGTGGAGCTGTTTTCTCCACTGTTTACTTAAGGTAATTGGCCATTCCTAGTCCAAGGCACATGGATCGATGTGCTGATCCATCCGTTCATTAGCAGTGTGTAAGGCCCAGAGTGTTGTTACTAGAGCACTCTACAGGCTATGATCCAGGCTACCATTGAGATATGGAAGACACTGGTGAATACCCCAAAAGCAATAATCAATTCCTGGCTTCAGCATTAGCATATCCTCCCCTAACCTCTTCTGCCTTCGCGGTGGCAGTGACACTAGGGAACCTAAGCGAACATCTTGTTTCATTACGATCCAGGTTAATTGTGGAATAATTCATTATCTCTTTGTGACAGACGGAACCGACAAAGGGACAGGTCAGACTGAACAAGAAAGGAGGAGATGTTAAAACATTATAATGAACCAGGAAAAATGCGTTCTGCTCTGCAGGGGTGATGCTGGTCAAGACAGCAGTGGGTTGTCATAGTTATATGGCAAAAGCCCTGAACTACTGTTCTTACTGTAGATGTGCTATGGCTTTCTGAAAAGAATGGAAGCAATGTGTGATAACCAAGAGATGACACACACACACACACACACACACACACACACACACACACACACACACACACACACACACACACACACACACACACACACACACACACACACACACACACACACACACACACACACACACACACACACACACACACACACACACACACACACACACACACACACACCTATCTGTGAAATGAATGGGAGTATATTCAGAGTCATACATAAAGTTATAGTACCAATGTAATGGCATGACTGACATGGTGAAAGGGCTGGTCGTGGAAACTGTCCCCTCTGTCCGTTCGGCCTTGGATACTGCAGTATTGCCTGCCTGATGGTAGCAGTGTGAACAGATTGTGGCTGGGGTGGAAAGTGTCTTTGATGATCACGACGTGCTGCTGGGCCATCCACACCTCCTCTGTAGTGCACTGCGGTCATAGGGCGGTGCAGTTCCCATTCCAAGCAGCTTGTCAGAATGCTCTCGATGGTGCTACTGTAGAACGTCTTCAGCCACCTGAGGCTGTACAGATATTGTCGGGCTCTTTTCACCACGTCCATGGTGTGTGTGGCCCATGTGAGGTCCTTGGAGATGTGTACGCAAAGGAACTTGAAGTGGATGGCCTCTCTCCACTGTGACGCCATTGATGGAGATGGGGCGTGCTGTCTTCTCTGTTTGCTGTAGTTGACAATCAAGCTCCTGGGTCTTCTTGACATTGAGGGCAAGGTTGTTCTAATGACACCACTGTTTCAGTGATCTGACCTTGTCCCTGCAGGCTGTCTTCTTCTTGTTGATGATTACACCCATCACTGTCATGTGGTCAGCATACTTGATGACGTTCAAGCTGTGCATAACCACAAAGTCATGGTTGTACAGGGAGTGGAGGAGAGGGCTCGGCATGCACCCCTGTGAGGCTCCTGTGTTGAGGGTCCCATTCCCACCATCTGGCTCCACTATCCAGCTGCAAACGGTCAGGTGCAGACCCAGTCTTGAGATTGGCAGGAACTATTGTATTGAATGCTGAGCTCTCCCCGCCAGAGGAGAAAGGGCAGTGCGAAGATCCAAGGCAATTGCATCAGTAGATCTACGATATGCAAATTGCCATGGGTCCAGCAAGGCAAGGAACATGGAACAAAGGAAGTCACAACCTCTTGAAGCATTTACTGTCAATTGAGGTGAAGGCGACAGGACTCCGCTCCGTTTATTTCTCGTTCTTCTGGCGATGTCGTTCATATCCCAACCACTGTTCAGGTTAAAGGTTTTCTGTGGTGCTTTATGCTATTTTTGATGGACAGGGACATTCAGATGTTGTGTGTTGATGTTCAACACACTCTTTATTCAGACACTCATTCAGGCGTCACCGTGTGTAACCACAGCCATGCACTGCACAAGTTGTCCCTGACATGACTAATAGACTTGTAGTGTTGACGCAAGCTCACTGGTGTCACTAGCGATCTGGAAGTCACAAGATAGCACAAGACAGCAGCACACAGAGACGTGTGCAATGGTGCCACCCTGGGGGAGGGTTGAAAAACAATGTCTATAGTGGACATCTTTAAGCCCACGGGAACAATACCCTGGAAAGAGGTAGAGGTTGAAATTATCAGCAAACATTCCCACCAGCTGGTCTGGACATGCTCTGAAGATACGGCCCGCGATGCCATCAGGGCCTGTAGACTTAGAGTATAGTATGGTTGTTCACCTGCTTGAAGCCTCTGTGCACGTCAGCCACAGAGATATTTAGTGGGCTGGCCTCCTCAGATGGGGCTATCTCCGGCTGGTTGTGTCTGTTTACATCGAACGGAGCAAAAAAGGTATTCATCTCACAAGGGAGGGAGGTAGAGGGGCTTTCTACACAGTTGGTTCTCCCTCTGAAGTCTGTTATTGTCTTTAACCCCCGCCACATACTCTGCACACCTTTCTTATGGTTCTCTGGAGGACATACAGGGATATCAATGAATCTGCCATAATCCCATCCAGGAGCTGTATGCAATATTGCGCATATGAAGTACTGCAACAAAAGTCACCGTTAATTCATGGTTTCTTTAGGATATATTATAACTGACTTTGTTCGAACAATGAAAATGTTCTTCCTGATAAATCCTGTGACTGTGTAAGCTACTTGTTGACATTATTCTCAGAAGCATGCCATAACATCTCTAAGGTTGAGTTATTTGACCACAATGCCAAGCATCAAGTTTAGTGAAAACCTAAAACTGCCGTTGGACAATATAACATAAATACCTAACTGTAAAGCATGGTGGTAGTAGTGTTATGGGTTCTTGTTGCTCTGCTGCTTCATAATCTAGCCAGCTTGCCAGGAATCCTCCATGAATTCTTCACTCTAACAGAGAATACTTGAGATGCTGGGGTATTTGTAAAAAGAAATGAAGCATTCGTTGACCTTTCAATATGACAATGCACTAAACCATAACAAGCAAATCCACAAAAGAATGGCTGAAATGAAGGAATAGAGGCTTATAGAATTGCCAAGTAAAACCCTAGATCTTAATGTAGTTGAAATACTGTGGGGGGAAATGCAAGAAAGCCCTCAAACATCACATGGTTGGAGGAGTTCTATACTCAAGAGTGAGCAAAAATCCCTCCCAGTTGATGTACTGTAAGATACTGAAGAACTTATATCTGCCAAAGGCCTTAAGTGTGCTTATATTTTCCACAAAGTGGATACTGTATTTCTCTTTATTCCTGCAGATTAAATTGCAAAGTATGATTATCTATTGTGTGAAATAGATTTTTTTTTACAGTCAATAGTGTTGAAATTATAATTAGGCTGCCATAAGTTGCGCGCGCGCGCGCACACACACACACACACACACACACACACACACACACACACACACACACACACACACACACACACACACACACACACACACACACACACACACACACACACACACACACACACACACACACACACACACACACACACACACACACACACACACACACACACACACACACAAAATTGTCTTTCCTTGTTCCCTGGTTCTAAAATGTCATCACTTATATTTGCACAGATACCACAAAATCCCCACCTACAGTAGTATATTTCTGCTCCACTGTCACAGAAATGTGAAACAAACAGGAGACAATGGTTTGAAAACATGCAGTGGGGTTATGCATTAGTGGTGGAATCATTCAGACATGATCCATATCAGCTCTAATTGTGCCCAGAACTGCGCATGCTACACAGGAATTTACCTGATGCAACAGTTTCCACATTCTGTTTGATAACATCTTTATTTGTGCAGGCGGAAATCCAAGCAGGAGGCAAGGCACACCTGCTGGTACATGCAGTGAGTTAGCGGGGTTCCGAATTTCTCATTTGATCTGGGATTAATTGTTCAACGGGCTCAGCAGCTTTTTCAGTGCCTTGCCTCACGGATATCCATCTTCACCACAGTGGGGGAGCAGGAGACTTAGACGACCCCCCCCCCCCACACACACACACACACACACACACACACACACACACACACACACACACACACACACACACACACACACACACACACATCCCTCCACCCATACATTAGAGAAGCTAAAGAAAAGTGAGGCCATGGTGGAGCAAAACTCATTCTTGGTACAGCACCAAGGCTGAGACATCATGGTTAACAGGAGGGATACATTCAGTGTGCTGGGAAATCCATGGTCCCAGGCCAGCATAGAGATTATTTGTTGCAAATGCAGGAGTAAATGTGAGCCCTCGCTAGCAAATATAACACTCCTCTGAAACACGGAAAGAAAAATGCAATCCCACACCAATTTCATATGCTAAAATCATTCTAAGTCTGGGATTCGATCTCCAACCAAACAGCCATACAGTAATGTGCACCATCAATGGTACACGTGGGAGAGAAAGAAAAAAACCTTGTTCGAGATTTGATTTAACAGCCCTGCCCTGAAGAGGGTGAGCTGAATATAAGATGTTGGGGGCTTAGCATTATTGCAGCATCTCTCACAAACCAATTCCCGTGTTCCTGGCTCTTTAGCATTACTTTTCTCCACATCGAGATGGGCGCTGCTACCACTGCTATTACAGGAGTGGCACAGCACTAATCCATCCCACTGGTTCTACTAAAATACCCATAATTCCCTCTAATCTTCCTGGGATAATGTTTACGAGGATCTGCAGGAGAGGAGAACAAATCAACTAAGTACAAGGCGGGATCTGATTAGTTAATCAAATCATGTGGTGGTCCTAGCCACAGTACAACAGTTCATATCCCAGGCATATATAACAGGATAGCCTTATAACAGGATTGCTGTGCACTAATACTGGGAGTGGCAAGGTTAACAATAATATGCTTACCATAATTAGATTGTGGCACTGACCGCTGCCAGCTCCTAACAGATATAGGAAGTGGCATAATATTGGCAATTAGATTGAAATGGGAAGTGGCACAATATTGTCAATTAGACTGAAATATTGTGACTAAGTTCAGTGTTGTAGTCAAGTCCTTTGATACCGGAACACAACCAAGACTTTTGGTGGTTAAGAAGACCAAGAGTGGCAAGACAAAGAGCCCAACTAAATTGAGTCCAAGACTGAAAGGAGACTCAGATCAGGACCTATTGGTCTGAAGACCAGACCAGAACTACTACCCTGATTGTTTGTTATTTTTATTTATTTATTATTTAAATGTATGTAATCAATGTATAATCTTGCAACTAAAACCGGTCAAAATGTGTAACATTCTTTTAACCGGTTCAAAGAGTGCTCTGCCAAAAACGTGATCAGATGGATGAGCAATAATATAAGACTGAATGCTTCAGTCTGTATCCTTTTGAATATCGCAATGCTTGTGAATATTTCCAAAGTCTTTCTATTTTGCCTTTATTGCACAATCTATCCTGTTCATTTTACGGCCACTTAGTTCTTTGTTGTACCATAGAGAGACCAACCATGGTGTGAGATTACAGCCTGTAGCTCACTTTAACACCAGCCAATAAGGTCGGGAGGAAGGAAGTGCTTGTTTACTTTATCTCACTGCAAGGGTTTTATGTACCCCACAAATTTCTACCAACACCTTAATTGCCACAGAACACCCCCAGAGAGAGAGAGAGAGAGAGAGAGAGAGAGAGAGAGAGAGAGAGAGAGAAAGAGAGAGAGAGAGCGAGAGAAATAAAGAGAGAGAGATATGAGGCATTTCTAAAGAGGAAACAATCCCTCTATCTCCCTTCATCTCCAGCCATTCCCTTCTACCTTTGATAAGGAGGAAGCCAGACACTGGTGGCCGCGTGGTTTAATGCCAAGTCTAATCCGTGTGACATCTCATATCCATAACTCTTTATTATGGTCCATTACAAAAGGAAGCCCTTGGCTCGGTTAGGAGAATATACTTCCTGCTCCCCTGGGGATGGCCGCTGTAGCAGAGGGCTAATGTATTTTAATTCTTTCAGCCTTGTAGGCTTAGCAGACCATTCTGATCATCTTGGAAGGTCTAGGCTGCCTCCTAGGGATCTATTTAGAGGAGGGGTGCTGTAAGATCTTTCTTAAAAGCGTGTTACCGTGTCTGAAACATTGGCTCAACCACATCACACCCTCCTGAGCAGTTTAGAAGATGAGAGGGGAGCTTAAAGTCAGGATTTGCTGGTATATGCATTTTCAGTGGACTAATTAATTTTGAAGGATGCTAAGTATAGTCAGGAAATTCAGATAAAACTACAGTTGATAGGCAATATCAGCGAATAAGAATATGGTCGTGACATACCCTTTGTAATTGGTGAATTTTACAGTGCATTCTTTCTCAGAGAGATAAACCTTCCTCGGTTTTACCTCTGCTATTATTCAACATTTAGAGTCCAGATTTTGAAAGGCTATCTTTTCCTTTCTTGAGGTAACCGTTAGTTCTACTAGATGAAAGGCATCACAAGACATGTTCCCATGGCAACCATCATGAATACTGTATCAATCTTCTTTCTGTTTACACATCATACTGAATGCCAATGATGCCACGCCATTATGCCTTTCTATCAATTATCTCACGCCGTGAAATGGTAAGTCACCATCTGTATTCATGAATCAGAAATGTTAGCAGTTATTGTTTGGCATAGGCCAAATTAATTAGTAGCACAGCACATGTCCTCATGGCTGTAGTTAATGGCTTGTAGGGTAGGTGATGGGTGTTTTAAGCAGTCACCTGAGTCAAACTAATTCTGAGCAGGGTGTTATTACACACCTGTTGTGCATGACGTTAATCGATGCACACAGGATAAATCAGCCGTCCCACACATACTCAGGGAGACCCTTGTTCCAGCTGCTCTGTCTGTCTTGTAACTCCTTATTTCTGGGGTGATAGCGACTGGGATTATACTATGCATGGCATGTTGTCACTGTATCTTTATGCTCTGAAAACAAAAGTGATGTTGATCTAAAAGCCCGCTGTCAAGTGTTCTCTCATGCCGAGAGCGCACTGTTATTATGGCTATAAACTGGTTCTACATCAGGACCCGAATGTTGCATTGAACAAATTCAGAGTCAATATGATAAATAAGAAAATATCCCTCCATCATACTGCAATGTAAAACTTTTTAAATGCTGAATCCTATCGTTCTATTTTGAGGGGGACAATTGAAAATGTGTTGAGAGCTTGCTTCAAAGGCATTGGAAATCTACACCAGCCTATGCAAAAGGACACATTTTGACACACAGAATGCATTGGGAAGTATTATGTCAGATTTTATGTCCTCCTATGAATAATAAGATTCAGGGGGGAAAATCAGCAAAGTTTCACTATAGTTATTCTTTCTCTGCACTTTTTCAGAATATCTGATGTATCATCATGAAGATATACAGTAGCATCATCCCATACAGTGTATGGCCTAATGGCCAGCATCGGAAATTCATTGTATTTTGATAACTTATGGGCCTAACTACCAGTATACAATTATAACATCAATTCGATCAAAACAGATAATGGAAACTAGAAAAAGTGCTCCTCGGAGCACAGGTCTCCGCCAGGTCAGGTACGTTATTGTGGCCTCCTGGTGGTGCTATAATAGGACAATGTGAAAAGGGTGCCATTTATTCTTAGGTCGTTCACGGCAATCGGACACTGCATTCATGATTTGAGGCATTTTGTTCCAAAAATGTGTTTTGCTAAATTAGACCTGCTAGCGGCGCTATAACAGGCCAATGTGAAAAAGGGTGGCATTTCTTCCTTGGCCTAGTGGGAATGTGTTTGTGAAATTTCACGGGAATCGCAAGCTGCGTTCAGGATTTGAGGCATTTTGTTCAAAATGGACCAATCCTGCACATTTTGGAAGCCAACCATAGCCGATGAGGATGGAATATGGTAAATCGGACAGATCCATGTTGATCACATGACTATAGAGATACTGTGTACCGATTTGCATGACGTTTGGATTAAATCTGTAGGAGTAATAAAAAAAAAAGGGTTTGCACAACTCGGCCTCCAGGTGGCGCTATAACAGGCCCATGTGAAAAATTTGAGGCAGAGGTTCTGAATTGGCATCCAGGGAGTGTGTGTGCACAGTATCGCAGCGACCGGGCCAACGGTGCCGGAGATTAGCTGTTCACAGACGGACGGGCACACACACACACACACACACACACACACACAGACGGACGGACGGTAAAACATACTCTCTCGCCATGCCTTTCGGCCTGGCGGAGACAATTATGTGCTGAGCATGATATTTAATGCTCCTTATATTATTCACCACACAAGACTACAAAGATTAAGGGAGATTGAAAATGGAAAATGTTTTCTGATGATTTAAAGCGCCTTGATAATAAAACAAAAGACAGGCTTCAGGTGTGATCAAATGTGTACACTAGGCATAAAGTAATGAATACTTGAGTGAATGGATCATATGAATCATAGTTTGCTGGCTTTTAGAGATGCTTGATGTTTTATCTATTAGACAGTGTCTTTGAGCATTGCATGTGCTTCATCAAAGCATATGTAACATTAAACAAATAATGTCTTAATCAAACCCTCTGCAACAAGAGTCAAGATTTGTATTGTATCTCATAAAACAAGAGACACAAGAGTAAAACTCTTTGGTTTGGATTAATAAAGAATATTAAGAACAATCACAAAGTATGTACACACTAAGGTGCTTGAAGGTGCTGTGTGCATAGCTCCTACTTTGAAATATTTCCCATCTGTGGGATGTCTGCCTCTATAGAAGGCCCATAGACCTTGGGCCTCATGCCAAACCTCGCCTGAGGTGAAAGAGCCTTTGCTGAGCTTCCTTCACCACACAGCCTTTGTGCACATCCCGGGTGAGTTTCACAGGGATGTTGGGAAGCTGAGGAATTTGAAGTTGGTGACCCTCTCCACTGTGGTGCTGTCTATGAAAATGGGGGTTGGTGCCCTCCGTCCGTCCTCCTGGAGTCCACGGTCAGCTCTTTGGTCTTGTTGATGCTGAGAGACGGGGACATTCTCATGGCGCCATTGTGTCAGGTTCTCCACCTCTCCCCTGCTGTTGGTCTCATCTATAACTGTCGAGTCGTCCGCAAACCTGTCCACTGTGTTGGAGCTGTGCATGGCCACGCAGTCGTGGGTGTACAGAGGGTAGAAGAATGCAGAGGGGGGGGCTCCTCTGTTGAGGGTCAAGGGGCAGAGGGGTTGGAGCCCATCCTCACCAACTGGCCTTGCGGCGCTCCAAAATAGAGGTGCAAGGCAAGACTCGGTTGACCGTTTTGAATCTGACACACGTGGCCTTCGTCAGAGCGAGTTGAAAAGCTGGGCAATGGGCATGGGCAGTCTGACAAGCGTAGCGACAAGCGGGGGGCAATGCCGTGAAATGATCGCGTTACGCACACGCCCATCCGCGTCACAAGTTGAATTGTGTTTAACCTTTTTCCTACGCAACGAAACACAACGGCAAACATAGTGTCGCTCCCTGTGAGAAAATCTCTAAAACACATTTCATCTCTGGCAGCAGGCAGACGTGTGCGTGAGACAAGCCCAATCTCGCCTGTGTGTCACTAGGCCTGTCAGACTGCTCGTCAGTGGTGGAAAAAGTACTACATTATTTACTTAAGTAAAAGTACCAATACTGCAATATAAAAATACTCTGTTACAATTAAAAGTCCAGAATGAAAAATTGACTTGAGTAAAAGTACAAAAGTATTGGCATCAAAATGTACTTAAGTACCAAAAGTAAAAGTACTAAATATTTGAAAATAGCAGATCTACAAGCTCACAACGCGTCGCATCGCGACGCGTTGTGAGCTTGTAGATCGGCTATTTTCAAATAGCCTAGGTATAAAATAGGGCTAAAGTGGTTAATGTATGTTTCATTATATCATAATTTATATCTGAAAAGTAACTAGTAACTAAAGTTCTCAAATAAATGTAGTGGAGTAAAA
Organism: Gymnoscopelus microlampas; assembly: GCF_963454915.1. Lineage (NCBI taxonomy): Eukaryota > Metazoa > Chordata > Actinopteri > Myctophiformes > Myctophidae > Gymnoscopelus > Gymnoscopelus microlampas. The sequence continues at coordinate 31,734,826 of NC_139947.1, read as the reverse complement.
GTATAATATTTGCCTCTGAGATGTAGTGGAGTAGAAGTAAAAGTATTGGAGATTGGAAATACTCAAGTAAAGTACAAATACCTCAAAATTGTACTTAAGTACAGTACTTAAGTAAATGTACTTAGTTACTTTCCACCACTGCTGCTCGTGCCTCCCTACCTGCCTCTGCCTACTTGCTTGCCTCTCATTGAAAAATGAATTACTAGACGTGTCAGTCGCTTCTTGTGTAAAAAGGCCTTAATTGAAGCAACAATCTGTAGTTTAATCACTGTCTGATCAGCATTTGAAGCTTGATGTTGAAAGTGTGTCATGAAAAATTGGAGGCAGATGCTTTACTTTAAGGAAAGGCGACGAGTAATACAATTAGACGTGGTCTCTGAGCACATTTTTGTTTTTGCGGTTTTACTGATAATTAGGCTACATCACAATTAACTCTCTCAGTGCCAATGAAATAAAAGAATCACACCCAGTGTGAAGTGGGCGGTGTGTGGTCATCACAACATGACTCACTTAAAAAAAACATAAATGTGTTTGAAGTCCATACTGCTATTCATAGGGCTGCACATGTGTCATGTGTTTCGCTAGCCAATCACAGTCCTGAAATCACATTACAGCTAGTGGTGATGACACTAGCTGTAATGTGATTGGCTGACTTTGCAAAAGTATAGATTTGCATTGACTGTGGAAGGGTTAGCGTTGTAGACTGCGTTGTAGACTATTGGCCAATCACGGTGCAGGATTGGTCAGTGTCCAAACCTCACTTATAGGGGGCGGTTACACCGCCCCAAAAATATGTTCATACTGTGCCAGTAATTTTTTTTTTTTTTTCAAAGTAAAAAAAAAGTAGGAAGCGAGATACAGCCTTTTTCAGTTATAAGTTAAACAAGGAGTGGATGGAGCTGCAAATCTTCAGATAATGATATATTGGGTTCTGAAAAATTGTTTTAAAAAAAAAAAAAAAAAAAAGGTTAATTATTATTATTTTTTTTTAACTCGGGATTTTTCGTTCTGGCACTGAGGGCATTCAGAAAAAACTCGGGATATCTCGTTGTGTGGCACTGAGAGAGTTAAGACCTGAGGCCGATTGTACAAATGATGGACCCCCATCTGAAAAGGTTTTGTGCCAGGGACCCCCCAGAAAAGATTTGTTAAAAAAAAATCTAAATTATTCAACATTTTTCAAAATTGTTTCCAAAATAGCAGATGTACAAGCTCGCAGCGCAGCACAAAGTGACACGCTGTGAGCTTGTATATCTGCTATTTTGGAGAACCACTGTTCTAAACCACTGTTCTAAATTCTAAGAGTTATCTAAAAAACATATGTTGCTATAGTATATAATATAGCTAAAATGGAAAATCTTTCCCGGTTTTAATGGGTTAACACTTATTTTAACAACAAATATCACACCACCTTTAATCAGCTGGTTCTTAGAAATGAAACACTTCTATAGACTAAACGGGTCAAATGTAATGTAATGATTAATTCAATAACGAATATGCCAATGTAAGGGGGGGGGCAATACAATTTCAATTTAGTATGGGATAATTGACGATTATTTATAATGTTATAGTAAAGCAAAGTTAGACAAGCCTATTCAATCTTTTAAATTAGGCTATAACTCGCCCAACCTTTTCAAATTATTCTTATTTCACCTGTCAGGCTACTATAAAACATGGATAATCCCTTGCGTGCTGTATGTGAACTCGTGCACACCTGGTGGCTATTAAAATCAAATGATATTGCGGTAGCCTACTGTGCCTAGAAGACTTTCAGTATACCATTTTGAACTAGACCTGATTGGATGTTGAATAAAGAATAAAAATGGTACATTAAATTAAGTGTGCATTTTGTAGTGAGCATAGGCTTTACATATTTCATTGTAAATACCACGCACAGTAAATCAATCAGGTTTGGTGGCAATGCAAGAATTTAGCATCTTGGCAATGTTGACATTATGGTATACTTCCGCACAGCCAGGCTGGTGGAATTAATTTCAGTACAGAATTACTCCATTTAAAATAATGCATTGTAATAATTGTAACCACTTAGTGCACATCACATATTTGAGCTAATTTGCATATTTGTCCTGGGTTCAAATAAACTGAAGACCCATGTCTCACATCATCCCTGCTCTCTGCCCTCTGTTTCCTGTCATTTGACACTTTAATGCTTTAAAAACAGAAATGCTTTAAAAAAAAATATATATACTATTATTGTCAGCTCTATGCAGGGACTCTAATCAAAATGTATTGCCAAAGCCTGCTGTGGTCTCCCTATACAGTACTTAAGCAATAATGGCACTGTTAAGTCACATTGCGTGAACATAATGCACCATAAATACAACAGTTTCAATATTGCCACATATTTATGAGTTATTTCATTATGGTAAAGTAGCTTAGTCATACTTGTTAAATTTCTACAGTTCTCAACAGCAGCATTATAGAGAGATCTCATTCAAGGAATGAGAAGTCTAAAACACGCATCACTGCTTGCACTGAAATGATCATATTAAAATGATTATTATCTGAAGTCCATGCAGCCTAGCTTAGGAGACAGCCAATTCATAAGGCTAAATAATAACTTTTCCATTTTATCTTTCAATAGTTTCTATTCATTTGTATTTTTACTTTAAAAATCACACCCAGTGTGAAGTGAGCGGTGATATTTATGAGTTATTAATTTCATCATGCATCTCGGTAGCCAATCACAGCACGTCCTGCGAAGTGACGTGCTTACATTTTTTACATTATTATTAATTTCATCATGCGTCTCGCTAGCCAATCACAGCGAGTCTGCGAAGTTTGAAGTTAATTTCATCATGTGTCTCGCTAGCCAATCACAGCACATCACACTGGGTGTGATTTCTTTTTAGCCTATGGGCGTGTTTTCCACAGCATGGCGTCACAGCGAAAGACAAATTTTCACGACGGAAAGAAAAACTTACACCACGGATGGGTCCTAAACCCTCTTATAGGAGCGGTTGCACCGCTCAAAAACAGACATTGCTTACTCCATAGCATGCTGAAGCCATATTTCAACTTTCAAATTGTGAACCCTATGACTATTAGGAAGGGAGAGAGAAGGAGGCTCTTAAGTGCCGATCAAGGAAAAAACCTTTTCAGAAGTAACATTCAGAAACATTTTACAGCGTGTCATTAACACTGGAAATCACAGTCATATTAATTGGATTATAGTGAATTGGAATAGGGAGAATATCTTCCTACATCGATATTATAGTCCACATCTGGATCCTCAAAGTATGGATACAGTGTTTGGTCAGGACCCAAAACTAGGATGTGACATGGGTCTCCGACAAAGAATAATTTCAGTGGCAGGGCTCAAAGGACAGCTGTCAGTCAGTCCATTCGCCATTTTGTTCCCAAACAACATATTGATATCTACTGGCTGGATTGCCATGGCATTCTCTCGCCTGGGGTGCACCTTCGTGGACCCCAGGCGATGGCCTCTTCTGATCTAGCGCCACCATTATGCCATATTTTCAACTTGCTAGTGCTTTTTGCATAGAAAAAAAAACTTTTGTAGCTACAAGCTGTTGTGCATACCTTTTTCTGCACCAGCGACAAATGGATGTGCATAACTTTTTCTTTGACATTTTCAACTTGCACACTAGTTATCTCAAAATATAATCTAATTGCCATGAAGCTCACTGAATGCATTTGCATTCATACTACTGTACATAGAGGATGGCCCCTACTGATGTTGGTGACCCAATGGCCTTTTTTCTAATGCCACCCATAAGCCAACATTTCCAATTGCGTACATACATGATATCCCAAAATCTAAGCAGCAGTTTACCATGACACTTAATGTGGTCAGCAAGGATGCACCCTGCTGATTTTATAAACCTACGCAGGGCCTTTCCTCTAGCTAGCACCACCCTTCGGACAGACTTTCCACCTGCACACGTTATCTCAAAATCTAAGGGTCAATTTGCCTTTTACATTTTTGAGCACATTCTTGCTCCCTGAGAGATGAACCCTAAATATTTGAATGACACCATGGCCTATCCTCTAGTGTTAGGCAGATTAGCTAATAGGCAGATTGATATGATTTTGGTGAAGTCTATGGCTTTCCCTCTAGCACCAACCTTAAGCAAATTTCCATTCGGATGTGAGGAGCAGCACAGATTCTAGGCTTCTTGCAGGCTTTAGACTCATTGTATCGTTTAATTTATTGGGCCCTTGGCTAATGGTCAGGGTGAAACCATTTAGGAAGCACCGGTGGTGAATGGGCTATGGTACAGTTTCTTGTGTCAGTGTGCTTTTATTAATGTAAAAAAAAAGTGTGTGTGTGTGTGTGTGTGTGTGTGTGTGTGTGTGTGTGTGTGTGTGTGTGTGTGTGTGTGTGTGTGTGTGTGTGTGTGTGTGTGTGTGTGTGTGTGTGTGTGTGTGTAGGTGTGCGTTCATTCCTATTGCATATGCATCATTTAAACATGAGGTGCCCAAAAAAGTGCTGAAGAAAGGGATCGGGAGAAGACTCTGCCCCCTCTGTAGCGTGATCTTGCAGTATAGCGCTATCAAGTGAAGTGCTGAGAAATCAAAATGCAACTCTTCACACTAACACTCTACTCATGTCTCACTGAAGCACAAGGAGCCAATTCACTGAGATAAACTTTGCGCTAAACTTTTTAATGCTTTAGCACAGGGGTGGGAAACTTTGATGATGGAGAGGGCCACTATTTTTCCACACTCACTCCAGAGGGCTACATTGCATACTCTTGGGCAGACACCGAATTGTAACTTTTTTCGTAAATGAATGCCGTACTTCGCCATTCTATGTCACACAAAAGTAGCAAAAATAGCCAATCTAGAAGCACAAAACGGGTTGCAGAGTTTTGAGCTTGTAGATCTGCTATTTTTTCCCTTGTTTTTTTAATTGAAATCCTGAAGAGTAACATTTGTATTTGATTTCAAATGCATTTAGTTATACCTATGTTAACTTTATGAACTTAAATACAAATACATTGGACATAAAAAAAAAAACAATAGAATTTTTATACTAGTCATTAAGCTACTAATATAGACTGAAGTAATTAAAGTGGGTCATGTTTGCATGTTTGGAATTGTAACAGCTGAAATCAATAATATATCAGTATTCCGATATTAACCTGCAGGCCTTATTAAGTGAAGGTGGGGGCCGCATGTGGCCAGCCGCCAGTTGCCCGTGTATGCTTTAGCACATCAAGCTTGCTTGTTTGGAATAGATTCTCATTCTCTCACTGGTTTATGGGTGCAGATGCATTGGTAGCTGGCCTTTATTGGGTGACTGCCCTATATTGTGTTGTATTTTCCTTTAATTGTTATTCTGATGTTATGCACTGTGAACTAACTTAATCCATTAAGACCGGGAACGCATCTGTGTCATTTTACAGTATAGATTTCTTTGGCTATTCCAAAAATAGCAGATGTACAAGCTCACTGTGAGCTTGTAGATCTGCTATTTTTGAAAAATTTGTGCAAATATTTGAATATATATATAAATAAATATATTTTAAAGCAAAACATTTTAACTTCGAACTGTGCTTCTGGGGGTACCTGGAACAACATATTTTGAGATGAGGGTCCGCGGCCAAATACACAAAATCATCATTTTGGGGGTCCTTGACATGGAAAAGTTGGAGCACCACTGATATAGCAACATACTGTTAGGATTTATAAAACATTTTTAGATATGCATTTGGCCGCGGACGGTCCCCCATCTCAAAATGTTTTGTTCCAGGGACCCCCCCCCCCCCTCAGAAGCAAAGATTTGAGTTACAAATGCTGGCTTTAAAAAATATAAAAAGATTTGCACACATTATCCACGTTTTTTAAACAAAGCAGCAGATCTACAAGCTCATGCGCTTATAGATCTGCTATTTTTGAATACCCAAAGAAATCTTAAAATGACACAGATGCGTTCCCGGTCTTAATGGATTAATTATTATTCTGATGTCATGCACTGTCAACTAACTTAATATGGTGATAAATTCCCAGTCTCTTTTTTTAACTCTAGAGTTTCGGTCTTGGATAATGGAAGTCTACGGATTTCCAATGTTAGTAAAATGGACGCAGGCCTCTACACATGCGTGGCCAGAAACCAGTTTGGAGTGGCGAGCAGTGCCGGCAGCCTGTTGGTTAAAGGTGAGCAGTTCTTCTGTTGGTTTATCTTCCAACTTTGACACTGGTTGATTTCCACAGTGAGTGGAAACTGCTTTTGATTCTGTATTGTGGTCTGTAAGAGGGGATTGGTTATTTCCTAAGGCTTTTCGTGTTAATCTGATGGATTAGTGATTCCAGTGTAGGCTTAGCTATTCATTCTGCCCTTTTTATAAACACAGAAATAATTGCTGCATTTTAAGTCAGACATAGAGCAGTGTATGTTCTGCTACTAAGGCTACTCTTCATTTACATGACAGAGATACAACACAATTAGTTGATTTGCAGCGGTTGAGAGTAAGTACTATATGCACATTTCTATGCGTTAATGTTTAATTCATACTTTTTGCCCATGTGGCTAAAAGTCATCCTCAGTTTGTTTAAGATTTGAGTCCATTTAAATGACATGCGATCTGCAAGGCAATGAATTTTCAAGACCTTTCTAAAGAGCACAGTCAACAACAGTGCTCTATTAGAATGCCTTTCGCTAATTCCCTCTCACAAATTTTGAATTGCAAATTGGTTCGTATACTGTAGCAACCCATCTCCACTTTCTCTTTTTTCCCCCCAAAGCCCCTTTTCCTTGGGGAAACAAGAGCCTTATCTATACATATGTGTACATTCATAGCTAGAATTGTTCGACTATATTCATGAAATTTCTCCAGTACCAAGTCAAAGGTTGAAATATTGTATTAGCAGTCTCCAGTTCATCCCAGGGATGAAATACCAAGCATAACAGAAATTCAAATGCAATCAATTTAGTAGAAACCCAGAATTATCATACACCAACATTGCCAACAATTCTTATTCTTAATCAAGTCCAAACAGCAACATAATCTGACCTTAAAAAAAAGAAGAAGAAAGTGAGTAACCCGTATCATCATCAATGATGGAAGGAAAATAAAGGAATATAAAGATGAAACATTTGCCACAATGCCAAGACGTGAATACCAATATTTACTCCCAATATTTACACACAGGCTACTGTATGTTATCGCGCCAAGAAAGAAAACACCATACGGACCAAATTTGCTGTCATTCTTAACAGGAAATTAGTGTAACAACTGTGGGCTGAGATGGGCAAAGCTTTAGCAAAAGCCCATCTCTTGTTTCGCAGCCTTGTGCCAAACTTTCCTGTGGCTTACCTGAAATGTACCACTTCAACCACGTCAGTCCCCCTCAAAGGGGAAGAAGATAAACAAGCCAGCTTGTTTTGACAGAGCCGAATATAGACCTTTACTCCCCCTGACATGCTGTGTCTGCTTGCCTGTCCATTAGATGCTTATGACATGCATGCATAATTCACAATGGGCCTGCTGTATGGGCCTCTCAGCCCCCATTCTATACTCTCTGCACTGTGCTGCTGTTAAATGAGACACCCGGTGGAGACAGACCAAAGATTATGTTGATGTGCAACACGCTGAGGTTGAAATAGGATTGGCTCTTTGTCTGGCCACACACACACACACAGAAGCAAATTATAGACTCTGCTCTGACCTGTGGAAATGGTAGATATCTCTCTCTCCCCTCCACCCCCCCCCCCCCCCCTCTCTCTCTCTCTCCCTCGCCCCCATGGGTCTTTAGTGACGCAGCCAACCATGCTTCAATTTATGAAAATTGCCCAGAGAGATGCAATTTAAATAACTGGCGGAAATGAAATTAATATATCCTGAGATCTGTCATTATGTTGTGCTTAACAGCCAGCGCCAGACACTTTTACAAAGCATGTTCATGACACTGGCTTTTTTGTTGTTGTTGAAAGTTGAAATAACAAGGAAACTATGAGTGGAACCATGGCCAGCCTGTGGAGAAACCGGTACATTATATACTGGATATAATGCCTTCCTCCTGCTGTGTGCATCATGGCTGCCCTCATAACCCTGTCCTGTTTACGACCATGTGTTGTCCCCAGAGCCGACGGTGATCACCAGTCCAGCGGGGCACCTAGATGTCACAGTGGGCGAGAGCATTGTCCTGCCCTGCCAGGTGTCTCATGACCCCACACTGGAGCTCAAGTTCACCTGGTTCTTCAATGAGCAGCTCATCCACTTCGGAGCTCACGGAGGCTATTTTGAGAAAGTCGGCAGCGTAGGTGCTTTCATACAATTTCGTACTCTTTTTCTAAGGTTATTTTTCAAAGCCCCTCTCGGAGGGAATGAGAGGGGGGGGGGGGATATGTAACACAGCTCATGTATCATGATGACATGGTCTGTGTCTACAGTTGTATGTGCCTTGATGCTTTAACCCATTAAGGTTCCTGAGGTTCCGATTCTACAAAATATTAAGATTTTGTTTTTATTAAAAATATATATATATTCAAAGAATTGCACACATTTTCCAAAAATATCAGATCTACGAGCTCATAGCGCGGCACTCGGTGCCGCGCTATGAGGACACACACACACACACACCACAGAGATGCGACGCAGACACACACACGGCCGTCGCGCGAACACACAGGCACACACACACCACGCAGACGGTAACACGGCAACAGTGTGTCGCGAGCGAGCGCGCGCACCAAACACTCACGGCAACAGTGGGTTGCGCGCCCCAAGACACCACCGCCACAGAGGTTAGTCAAATTATAGGAGGATGATTAACACATTTGGCTTTCATTTCACCTGTCTTTCAATCTCGCTTTCTATCAACCGTATCTTCCAGGAAGTACAGTACTGAATTGTTGTTCATTATGAATAATATCAAATTAGTTTCTTTTTTTCCCCTCTTTTAGAATCAACAAGAGGGTTGTTACGCTTGATAATACCTCCTCTGTTGACAAAAGCACCAGCCAAGGAATACATGATTCAATGCTCAGTCATGCGCTAGATTTGATCATCTAGCAGCAAATATATTTCTCTTTTAATTAGGAAAAGCAATTATAAGGTCCTGGCTTCTCATCACCTCAGCTTGATTCTGCTTTCACTCTGATCACAAGCAGCAGCAAGTGCTTCATAATTGTGTTTACCTCCACAGTTCAGTTGAGCACTTGACTGTGCACCATACACTTGACATGATGTTGACATGTTGTGGTTGGGGAGCCAGTTACTCATGAATTGTGATCAGTCGTCCAACAGTTTAAATTGACTTTCATTATCTGTTTGGCAGAGGCTAAAACAGAGATAAGAGTAATTAATGTGTTTGTGAGCAGAGATATTTTTTTTTGTTTGTTTTTCGCCTCTTCTAGAGCAACTTGGAGGAAGCTTTTCAGTGTATATTAATGAGCAGATGAATGCAGGTTACTCAGTTTCTAAGATACTGTAGGCCTTAATTGTTTAATGTCGTTCCAAAGTCAACCCCCCCCCCCCATTCATATCAATTCTATACTTGGGACATTTGTTATTTTTATAATAAGTAACATACTGTATATGCTTGCAATATTGCTAGCCTTTAATCTACAGTACATGGGGAGCGGGTGGGCTTCACTAAGTCGCACATTTTTTATGTATCAAAACAGCACCTGGAGAAGATGAAAAGTGACTATATGATACCGTCTGGCCATGGTGCTTATAGACTGTATGTTGCTCGGGAGTAGAACAAACAAGCATTACACATGCAATATAGGAAAAACTGAAACAGCGCTTTCAATGTAAAGCTGCTGCGAATTACACTAAGTCCCAGTTTGCTGGGGCAGAGGGCAGAGTCTTTCAGCTCTGTCCTACTAAATTAATCACTCCCACTCTTACTTCCCACTTTATTACAGCAAAATGAAAATCTCTGTGTTGCAGACACAGCCCCTTTATGAGAGTTTACATCTGGCTTCCTGAAGGACACGATAAACAAAATAAAGCTGGAGAAGACAGACAGACAGACCACTCTACCTGTTCAGTCCATATAGAACTAGAAGTCATTCACCCCACTATGGATTAACTCTGTTAAACGTGTCAATTTAGAATGAAAAGAAACGCATACAGTTGTAAAAAATGCGTCATTACTTTCCCATTTGTTGCCATTATGTTGAGGTGCTCATAAATGGAATCATAGTTTTGTGCAGCTGTCAAATACAATCTGATGGGGCCAAACATTGTACTCTTTCAAGTCCGCACTGAACACACTTGTTTACACTTGTTTGCTTTTGGCAAATAGTTTGTTTATTTTTGTACATGTAAAGAGTCCTTGGGTTTTTGAAAGGCGCTATATAAATTCTAGTCATTATTTATTATTATGAATATGAACAATCACACAAACAATCTCAGTAATAGTCCATATGATGCATGTCTATGTCTACAGAGCAATTGTACTTCCTTGTTTACTCTGTATGTGCTGAAAATAGTACCCATTCAAATAACTAATATCAGCAAAAGCTTAAATGTCAGTAGTAGTTATTATTTAGTCACACGCTTGTATTAATATTTAAAAATAGCAACCAAAAATCACAGATCTCCAAATAATAATGTGTCACATCGCATTGTGAGCTTGTAGATCGGCTATTTTTGCAACTTTTGAGTGACACTGCAGTATGACAAAGTAGGGAATGAATTTACTGGGGGGGGGGGTACTGAGATACAAGGTTTCTGCCTGACAGTAACGATAGGCAGATGTACTGTACTTGAAGTGTTTTAGCCAAGCACCCACCCACCCTTTCGTCCTATCACTTATCCACCTAAAGTTCCTTATTGATAAGACACCATCATACTCCTCTGAGGGTCGACCCAGCCGCCCTCTGGTTCCCAGGGGTGGGTGGGTGGAGAGTAAAAACAGCTAGGTGTGCTGAGGTTACCACCTCAAACCACTTATCACCGCTGCTCAGTGACGTCATTTTGTAGTAATCCACCCACCGAGGTGGGTGGGTACTGCAGTGGTGGATGGCTAAAATTGGAACATGTATAGGAGGCCTTTAGTGTTGAAAGGAAGTGCTTTACCGATTCATGGCGCTCGTCTGCTTTAGCCTCCTCATCAGATAGTATTTGATAGATGCATGAAGCCTTGATTCCAGTATGTGAAACTTAACATTAACCCTTTAAGAGCTGGAACGCATCTGTGTCATTTTTAGATTTGGCCAAAAAGCATTATTTTACACTTTGGCTATTCAAAAATAGCAGATCGAGCTTGTAGATCTGCTATTTTTGAAAAAATGTGAAAATGTGTGCAAATCTTTGAATACGTATATTTTTTAAATCGAACATTTTTAATTAAAATCTTTGCTTCTGGTGGTCCCTAGAACAAAATATTTTGAGATGGGGGTCCGCGGCCAAATACATATACATTTTGGGGTCCTTGACATGAAAACGATAGTATCATACATAAAGATGTATCCCAAATAACTCCCAACAATAAGACGTCTACATTGATCAAACGCCTAAAATAAATGACAGTTACTGAAGTTCTGTTTCTAGTTTACCTTTTGGGGGTTTTGCCACTGTGGCTCATGTTAACAATAGACGTGAAACACCCCTCAATCATTTCTGAGGAGTAATATGTTTATCCTGTGTGGATGGTGTGGATGGTGCGGTGAAATCACTAATGTCAAATCATTACAGTATTCTGGATCTTATCCTGTATGTCCGTCCACGGCTGGTTTTGCACTCACAATCACAACCATGGGTGTATTAAGTTGCAGCTGGTTCTTTGTGAAGTTTTGATATTTGATATTTTCTTAGTCCATATGGTATCGTTGCTTGTGCTATTTAAAGTTTTCAAAACGTATTGTATGCACATTCCATTCATACAACTGTATCTACCAGGTGCTTGGTGCAATGCAGACAATATTATAGGCAAAGAAAAACACCTGCATCATATGCCTGATGAAAACATGGCAAGTTAAGGAATAAAAAACAGCATAAGATAAATACAGTACCTTTAGACCAACTATGGAAAAAAAGTAGTTTAAAAAAAGCTGACATGATGGAAACAATTAGGAAAATGGGTCCCACGTTGAAACTAAATCCTTTAATGGTCCATTGTTTTTAAATTATACAATTCTCTGGTGAATATTTCCTACAATATTTTGTTAATGTAGCCCATTCCTGTCAATCAGTCAAGTCAAAAAGTCAGCCAGTCAGTCCTGTCAAGCATTCCTTGCATTTTATCGCATGGATGCACTGCTGCACAGACTTCCACAGTATACTACAGTATGCACAAACCTACTGTGTGTCTGTGCTGTACAGATAATGAAAACAGTACGTGCACTTGTAATGGAAAGGAAATGTTATTCTATGTATCTAAGTACCACACTACTTATACTGCAAGTATGAGGTTTTGTAAAAGTTTTTCAGGTCTTAGTTGGTTTAAGAAACCATCCAATAAATCTTTATGCCTGGAAAATGAATCAAACAGAGTTTTGAAAATCATTCCATCCACCATTAAGACATTTTAGGGATGTCATACGATTCCGAAGATAATTTGTATCTCTCAAAAATGTCCCTGGCTTTACATCAAAGTAATTATTGAATCTTACAGCCTGTTTCACGGTAGCCAACTCTCCTAGATGAGACATAAAACTTAACACTAGCTGTAGTCCAAAGCTAATGGGATGAGATGGAATAAAAGGATCTGGCTGAAAGGAGCCTTTTAATTCTACACAAAAGAAAGTCCTCATGATTCACCGGGAACACCTGCAACTAAGTCATTTGTCGAGTCCTTGGGTCCTCGCCATAACATTTTCTTCTATTATTTAATCAAACAAATGCCAAAAGAAATCACGCATGGCATTGTGCTCATACTTGCTGTGCATTCATTTCATTTTTGCAATTATTGAATAGCGAGGTTGTGACAGGTTGTATATTTGGCCCACACTATCTACCCTTATGTGGACAAATTTTCCTTTGTGGATCTACCATGTGGATTGCGTTGCGTTGCCACTCTTTTGCACCTTAATATGTCTAACCTAATGTATATGAAGTGAAGAAAAAAGGATTGTCCGCACATGATAAACTGCTCTCCCGTCTCTGAACTTGATGAAGCCCTGTATGGGCGAAACGTTGTTCACTTGTGGTTAAAATAAAAAAGACGGGGGAGCAGTTTATCGTGTACGGACATCCATTTTTTCTTCCCTTGATTATTTTTGGGTCCAGCACCGTATTTAAAGAACTGTGGAGGTGTGCATATCCAACCTTTTTTCATATAGCCTAATGTACTGTACAGTATATACCTGCTGCTTATTCATGCTACGTGTATACAGTATAGTACGTAGATATCTTAGATTTTCCTTTCCACCTGTAAACCTGTGATGTGACAATAAAACTGATTCTGATTCTTCTGATTCTATGTTGACAGCGCTCAGCGGGTGACATCATGATCCGCAACATTCAGCTAAGGCATGCTGGGAAGTATACATGCGCCGTTCAGACCAAGGTGGACAGTGTTTCCATTGCTACTGATGTGGTAGTCAGAGGTATGTCCACTCAGCCCTAAGTAAACACCTTACAGATCCAGTGTATACATTAAGAAATGAAAATGTTAAGACCACATCTAAAATCATAAAAGTTAATCAAATTAATCTGCACCGACTTTGATCCGGTGTGTTTTCGTGGATGTGGAAAAGTTACACCCCCCCCAACACACACACACACACACACACACACACACACACTTCTACCACCAGCGTAGCAAACAGGTGGTGGTATTGTTTTTAGTTCAATACAACAAAGTACCTTAAGAAATTGTAAGCAGCTGTTACATCCCTGAGATATTGCCTGCCTAATCATTCTATTACAGCAGCTGTAAGCATGAGTAATTATACTCCCATTATGCGTCTCTTGTATTGCTCATCCGTGCATTTATATTTTGGGCATGTACTGTAGCTGACACTTTTATACAGAAACAATTAGAATGAGGGCAAGAGTAGACACAGCAATATCCGTTATGTCAATTTAATTCTGAAATTAAAGAAAAAGTTTAAAAAATGTTAATTATGGCCTAGGACCCCCGGGCCCCCCTGTGGAGTTTCAGGTGACGGAGATGACAGAGTCCACTGCCTCTCTGTCCTGGGGGCCTGGTCTGGACAACCACAGCCCCATCCTCAGTCACACTATCCAGGCCAGAACGCCATTCTCCCTGGGCTGGCAAGCTGTCACTACAGGTAGGAACATCCTTGAATTGTGTTTAGCTAACTGCGGTAGCCAGTGTGTGTACATGTATCTTGCAATACAACAGTAGAAAAATATTTTCTTTAAAAATGCATAGCTGCATCATATTAGTGTATTGCAATTGTCTTCTAAATTATTTTTGCAACCTTCCGCGTCTGAATAGTGAGAAAAAGTTAATCCTGGGTATACAGCAAAAACACATTAGCTCCTGAGGCATGTAGTGAAAAATGGGACTTCTTCTGTTGTTACAGGGGATGCCTGGGTGAGATGCCGCCAATGAAATAATATCCTAGCATATTTTTCATAACATAACATAAAATTAGGTGAATCGCATCGCCTACTTTCTTGGGTGAATTACAGTGGCAGAGCATGCACACAGTAAAATCCTCTGTGTTCATTTATCCAGTTGCAACACTTGAGATTGTACAAATGTAACCAAATGGATCAATTTGGTTCCATTTGTACACTCTTGAGTTAAATTAATGCAGAGTATTTCACTGTGCAATCTTTTGATGAGAGTTTATTTGTGTGGTGTGTCTCAGTGCCAGAGATGCTGGGGGGGAAGCAGCTGTCAGCCACCGTCATTGACCTGAGTCCCTGGGTGGAGTACGAGTTCAGAGTCCTGGCTACCAACGCCATAGGGACAGGAGAGCCCAGCAAACCGTCCAAGAAAGCCAGAACCAAAGAAATGCGTACGTGTACAATTCTGCTTACATCTTTAAACCGATATCTCAGAACACTTTGAAAGTGGTTAACCCCAATACTAATACAAAATGCACATACTGGTACAATTTTCAACTTTTGGTTTGAGAATGATGATATTGAGGATATTAAGGCTGATTCTGATGATTTTGGTGGTGATGATATTGTGAATTGACAATAACTAATGATAAATAGGGGTGTGCCGATACACTAATTTCACGAAACGATACGATACGATATTTGGCTCACAACTTCGATACGATTTCGATACGATACGATACGCACTTTTTTTATTATGAAAATATATGGAGGAGAAAAAAAGAAAATGCAAACAAATAATTCTGTTTTTGCATTATTCAGACATGCAAACTTGTAGCTTTTCAGCTACAATAGCCGTTTTGAATCCAAATAGTATGACACCTGACCCGAAAAAAAAACATGTTGTCACTCTTTTCACTTCGGGGCCGTTTGCATGCCTGATTATTATGATTGTAAAAAAAAAAAAAAAAAAAAAAAAAACGATACATATCGTCGCGAAAACGTATCGCGATATATCGCGGGACGATATATCGGCACACCCCTAATGATAAATTATCATTACCATCATCATCGTGATCAACATCTGCATCAGAATCATATGTATAATCAAAATTACGATGATTTTGGTGATTGTGATTATGATATTGATAACGTGGAATAAAAACCATACCTCCCAAAATGATGCTTGATCCCTCAGCTCCAAGGGTGACTCCTGCCAGAGTGAATGGAGGTGGTGGAGGTCGATCAGAACTGGTCATCACTTGGGAGGTAAACTTGTCTTTCTGTGGAATAATAATAATACTTTTATTTATAATATATTATATTATATTATTTATACATTTGCATAAAAACTAGCTCTGGTCCATAGCGATAGGAGTTCTCCTTAACGCTATGCGACGCTTTGCGCATTTTGTCTATGTAATGGAATTGGAATGACATTTTTCAATTGACAAGATCTGGCGCACAGGAGTAACAAAAAATCTTTATTTTCTGGCCAAAAAAGTGTATTTTAGTTCCACCGAGGATAGTAGGCTTTCCAACACCTTAAACCCGTCTTTGTTTTGGTGAGTAGCTGAAGTGTATTTTTTATTTTTACTAAAGTCGAGAGACTGTGCTATGGAGAACTCCTAACGCTATGGACCGGAGCTACATAAAAACCATCACACCACTGTACAATGGAATATACAGTGTGCCATTTGCAATTTTCAATTAAGCTAATTTCACTGTCTTTGACTTTTGGTGCCTCTTTCTAGTGCAGGAATATGTATTCTGGGTGCAATACAATTAGTGACTATAATGCTACTGTAATTAAACTAGAAGTTCGGGCCGCTGCGCAGCCCGACCGTCTAGCGTGACGCGTCGTCCACTTCGCATCGCAGATCCACCTATTGTGTGAAAGTAGGGCAAAGTCGCTTATGATTTTGAGACATGGCAACGCTGTGGTGAAAAGTAAGGCAAATGCGCGTATAATCAGAGGACATGTCAACGCTGAGTGTCCTGTGCTCCCCTCTGTCCACGGACCCCTTGGAGTCTTGGGACACCCGCGAAACATCGTGGAGCCCTTCGGACCCCCGCGAAACATAGCGGACCCCTTGGGGGTCCCACGAGACCCTTGGGGGTTCCCTGGAGACCCTTGGGGGTCCCTGGAGACCTACAGACACGGCGAAGGAAAACGGAAAACTGTAAAGCCACAGCCACGCATGCAAGAAGTTGCACATGAACTCTGCAGCCGCACTGAGGCGCTCCAACATAAACACTCTGACGCTCCCCTAAATCCACTCCAGGGTTTGAAAATACCCACTTCACAAACGGGTGACGTGCATCACCGTTCCAATGACCAAAACTCCACTTCGGGATTTCGCAAAGACCCACAAAAGCGTTCAGTAGTCCGTGTCTGTGTGAGAATGGAGCACAGCGTGCAGGAAACAAAATGCTTGCACACGTCCGCACATGGGCAGATATGCCAATTGTATTATAGGATAGCTCCATTGTGAATAGTCATTTTAACCTCAATATGAATACACTTGATCGGGCACAATGCTTAATTTGTGATGTAGGTACATTTTCATCAATGACAATTCAGCCATTGACAAATATCCCGCACACAGCGGGGAGCTGAACTGAGAAGAATAGTGTGTTCCTCTGCATGCGTTATGTCCTCCCGGTAAGGCTCCTCACTGGCAGGTGAAGCGAACTGTTGGTGGCACGTGAATCGGAGGAGACACATGCTTGCCTACACCCTCCCTAACGAACCAACCAGTAGGGGTCAGCAGCGACAAGGGACTACAGTACAGTACAAGGGGAATAGGCTCTATGCACAGCAGCCATATTGGAAATAAACTGGGCCTCTTCTTACTTCCTTCACGGGTGTTACCAATGTTACTAATGAAGGCTGCGTTCCATTCTGGTCAAACAGAGTCAGGATGCTGATATTGTGCATTTTGGCTCACTGGAAACACTCCACCAGCTACACCAGTGGGTCTCAAAGTGGAGTCCAGGGACCCTAGTGATTCCGTGAGGGGGTTCTAAATGGCCCGTTACGGTTGTGTAACTCAGAGTGTACAAATGGAACCAAATGGACCCTTACGGGTCCATTTGGTTCCATTTGTACACTCTCAGAGTTATGGGGATCCTTGAAATTAAAAAGTTAGTATCATTGGTAACACCAATGATACTAAGGAAGATGCCCAATTTCCTTCCAATATGGCTGCTGTGCATAGAGCCTATTGGCTCATTTCGATAGGGAAAAAAACGATTTACACTAGACGTCCTGAATCATTGCTCTGAGTCATTTCACACCTTCCTATAGCCTGTTCCTGAGGAACAACAGAGTGGCCCTGGCTTCGGCTATGTGGTGGCCTTCCGCCCCCATGGAGCCCAGGGCTGGATGCAGGCAGCCGTCACATCCCCCGATGCATCCAGATACGTCTTCAAGAACGAGAGTATTCCTCCCTTCTCTCCGTACCAGGTCAAAGTAGGGGTGTACAACAACAAGGGAGAAGGTCCTTTTGGGCCGGTGACAACCATCTACTCAGCTGAGGAAGGTACGTGCTTCATGCATATCTTCAGTGAAATCACTAAGGATTTTGCTGTGTAACGCTACTTCAATATTAGGCTAGCTGTGAATGAGGCATTATAAGGCATCATGATTGTATAAGCACATACTGTAAGCATATTACACATAGGCTGCACAGTTGCATCACAAACGTAATGCTTAATGCTTTACAAAACATTACCAGGATGACCATGAAGGCCGCTCTTATACAGCATGCAGAGGGTTGGACGTTCCACTAGTTAAGCAAGTCTGTGATGTAGACCATCTGAAATATTCCAACAGGTGCAGGATTTAGCAGTACAACATTTGACCTCAAAGTGAGGTTGAAATGTTGTACTGTACTATTAAATCACTTTGGGAGAAGAACAAACTGAGCGGACATAATCTCTTCTACTGTAGCTCTATATTCTAATAATGTGAAACATTATAGCAATTCTTCTAAACACATTTGCAGTGCAGTAAAATATCAAACCCATTTTAAATTAGCAATCGCCTATTAGAGTTTGCCACTAGCTAAAACTATGTTAATATGTTCAGTAAGCCTTGTCTATTGTAATTGTCCTAACTTAGTCACACAAATATTAAACTATGAAAATTAAAAAGGCAGATACTTCGTAGCGGATGAGTTTAATAGCATTCAGGTGCAGGTTTTACTCAAGTCATCCAAGTTAAATATGCCTTCAGCCGTTACAAAAAAAGAAAGAAAAAGTGTATATTCCCTGCTTGTTAAGTACTGTAACACTGTCATCTGTCACTTCACTTGTGATCAAAACATGGCAACTCACATTCAAAGGTGTGCTTTTGGTTGGCATGCCAGCTTCAAGATATGACTAATTTACAATGTGCTTTTCTGGTGTTGATGGCTACTTAAGAAAAGAAAATAAACGTAAAAGTATAAAATTATGCAGTATGATGCAGTAATGAAGCTTGCACACTTACAATAGGCTTATAACACAACCATCTCTAGGTCGTCCTCAGACAGACGAGCCCAAACCATGAATCTGTGTAATCTTATGCACAGCTGTCGTTTTCAAGTGTTTAATTCCTTTAGTTTTTCATTCCTTGTACAGTATGTGCGAATGCACATGGGCCAAACACAGATTCAGAGAGTGTGAAACAAACGCTCTGCCAGTACACATCCACACCTTCAGAATTAACTTAACACAACACTGAAACCATTAGGCCAACAAACTGTGAAAGCAACATAATTACACTGTACTCATGATTTCTACATCTCTCCTCCTCCATGCTGCTCAGAGCCCAGCAGAGCTCCAGGGCGACTGAAGGCGAAGAGTGTGTCAGCGTCCGAGGTGGAGGTCACCTGGAAGCCCCTCACCTGGAGCAACAACCGCAGGCGCATCCTGGGATATGAGGTCAGGCCAACATATGCCCACACATAGCAACAGTTGTACTAACGCTACATGCAGCCAGTGGTGGAAAAAGTACTCAAATGTTGTGCTTAAGTAAAAGTATCAATACTGCAATGTAGAAATACTCCATTACAAGTAAAACTCCGGAATTCAAAATTGACTTGAGTAGAAGTACAAAAGTATTGTCATAAAAATGTACTTCAAGTACCAAAAGTAAAAGTACTCTGATGAAGGTCTAACGGCCGAAACGTTGCCGCTCTAATAACGTGTATAATACGAGTTTGAGAACAGTGTGCGGGAGTTCTCTCTTTTATGGCCTATGGATATTTCCTCCTACGCACCCGTCTGCAAGGAACTGAAGGTGTGCATGAGCCTTCACGGTCAAGAGATGCAACATAGAAATGGACACAGCCAACAACATTTGTGATATTTAGATTTTTTTCTTCTTCCCGCAATAGCAATTGACCTTTTGAGACATTGTCTCGTATACGAGTATACATGGGAGCCAGTAATCAATGTGAGCACTTTCAAGCCCCCACAGGACGCCCAATGCACAAGTCTAGAGTTGGTGTGATATGTGATAACAGTATGCTTCCAGTAATATTATTTACGGACGCAGCCAACCAGCCATTTCAGAATTACCATTTTATACTTGCCTCTAGGAGGCAAGTACAGTATTTCTCTCTCTTTTTAACTGCCAAAAGTTACAAAATTGTCTGGTAACTATTTGGTTGTGACTCACTGGAGCTGCAATACACTAATGTAGCACTGCTGTATTACATTCAAGAAAAAATAATTTGAAGTAGTGTGCAGGATAGAGGCAGCATAAATGTATAAAAGGGGAACATGTACAATGGCTGTCACTGTACGCGTGCCAAGGAAGGATAACCTGTATTTTCTGTGCTGTGTTAAAGCTGCGGTACTCGAACGAAAGAGATAAGCAGGACACAGCCAGTGTGATCAGGACTGTGGGGAACAGGACGTCAGTGCTCATCAGGGACCTGGAGGGCAGCACTACCTACTATGTCTCTTTGCGAGCCTATAACAGTGCCGGGGTGGGCCCACAGAGTGCCGTCGTCAATGTCACAACCAAAAAACCACGTAAGGACCGGTGCTTAGACATTGTGATCACAAAGCAACGCACATAAGGCTGTCTCCCTTATATTGTACTTATCTAACCCATTAAGACCGGGAACGCATCTGTGTAACCACTTTAACCATTGTCTTATACTTTGGCTATTCAAAAATAGCAGATATACAAGCTCAGAGCGCGGCACAGAGCGCCACGCTATGAGCTTGTAGATCTGTTATTTTTGGAAAAGCGTGAAATTTTGTGCAAATCTTTGAATATACACATTTAAACTTTTTTTACTCAAATCTTTGCTTTTGGGGGGGCCTGGAACAACGTATTTTGTGATGGGGTAGGCGGCCAAATACATATCATTTTGGGTGGTCCTTGACATGAAAAGGCTTGAGAACCACTGACTAGAGCAACAACATCCCATAGCTTGGATTTAGAAGATATTTGTAGAATCCCCAGAAGCAAAGATTTGAGTTACAAATGTTCGCTTTAAAAAATATATATTCAAAGATTTGCAAAAATGTACAAATCTACAAGCTCATAGTGTGCCGCACTACATGTATGAGCTTGTATATCTGAATTATTAATATTAATATTTTTGAATAGCCAAAGCATGAAATAATGGTTACAATCTAAAATGACAGATGCTTTCACGGTCTTAATGGGTTAATAATAGAATAGCTAGTCAGTCAGTCTTTGGATAGTGGTTGCTGATGTTTATTAGAGGTGTCAAGGAGAGACTGAAATGACACGCGTCTCTTCCCGTTGAGCTATATGATTTTGCAGCACCACGGAAATGGTGGTGTGCATGTTTTCTCTGCTTTTATACCATTCCCCTTCCTCCATGAAAAAAGAGACAAGCAAAAGGCCCTTTTTCATGTTAGTTCACATGCAATTTGCCACTTCCCACCACTCTCACCTCTAAACATTCTGTGACATACTGTGGACTACAGTATATTGCCACTGTGCAGCCACTTTGCAACCAATTAATGTCAGTATTTAGGGCACTATTACTTTATTATGGAACCAAAGTAACTTTTGCTGTAAAGAAATATGGACTATCAACAGAAATTGTTCCACTATGTCTCGTCCTCTCCTGTACCCAGCACAAACAGAGACAGACGTGTAGGAACCCAGCTCTTACACCCACTCATACAGTAACTTCAGACTGTTGCTGCCAACTCCAACAGTGGGGATGATAAGCTGATAATGAGAAAGCTCCTTCACGCCGAGTCAGTTCTGGATGTTACTGTATATTGATCGTTTGTTGTTTTTCTGACTCGGCTCTATCCCCTCTGCCACCCCCCCCCCCCAGCTCCCAGCCAGGCCCCAGTCAAGATCATGTGGAACACATCCAATTCCAAGGTTATCCTGAAATGGGACCAGGTTCATGCCCTGGAGAATGAATCCGAGGTCACAGGATATAAGGTACAGTAAAGGAAGGGAGTTTTGCACGGCTTTAGAGGATTGCCTACTGTGTGTGCTTCATTGAAGATATGGCTGCAGCTCTGTGATGAGTGAATGGGACTATGGATTAGACTGTAATGGGGAATGACCCATAGGAGCCTCGCAGCCGTGGCAGCCTGTAAAGCGATTCACTGCCTTGACCAGGTCAAAACCTAGTATATGGTTAGCCTGTATGAAAGGCTGGAGGGTTTTAACATGAAATGACAGTGAACAAATGTAGCCCTCGCCAACTTACTAGTAGTTGCCGGTACGGTTAAGTGACTCGCAACAGGCTGCCTGGTCGGAGACAATGGAAGGCGACGTCCTCGTTTTGTAATTATCCAGTTCTTTTTGCAAATAGAGCCTCAAACACAAGTGTAGTATGATCTCTGCAAGCAAAGAAAACCACCAATGAAAATGTGCACAGCAGCAACCAAAGGAAATATGCACAGCAACAGTCAATGACGTCTAATTATCACATGGATACAAAATAAATAAAAACAATATTGCTCCACTTATCACACATCTTCAAGCTATTACAATATCCCTCAATGGGGCAATGTGCTTGTAGGAAACACTCACGGCAATCAAACAATCACCTTGTTCTCTGTACAGCTACGCACATTCCCAAATCAAATAAACCCATATTTACCACACAAAATAAAACTGTAGCACAGGTTACTCACATTGTTATTCACGCACAACTGAAATTGAAATTAAGCTGTTGAGTTACAGGCCCTTCTACTACAGTATGCACCAACTCCACCAGTGCCAATGAGCCTGTTAGGCTGGCCCAATTAGCGTCTGGAAATGAGTACAGAGGCATGGTACTGTGCAAACAAAAGGTGTGTTTATTCACCAACACAAAGATGACGGAAAATGGTGACATTAAGACAGGCGCTCCAAAACATGATGGGTGGGGTACATCTCTTTCACCATGTCCTACCACCAGCTCAGCTATATGATCACTGGCAGCTTTTCATACTCACCTGAAGGCAATTAGTCTGGACTCCACCATGTTAAGGGTTAGGGTTAGCATATAAGGTTAGGGTTAGGGTACATATAGAAAAATATATCTCCATGAACTACACAGGTAAGTAATGATTCCTTCTTCAAATATTCCTTCTTCACACTACTACCACATAAACAATGTCCTTAGCAATTCCAAAAGCACATCAAAACCCCCCTCTGCCTTTCTATACTATGGTCCAGCCCAATCACACTGGAAAGAGACACAACAGTTACAGGTACATGTTAAGCATGCAATCAATCATATACTTAACATTAGATATTGCACTTTTGCACAAAAATAGATGTGCATAGGTAACAGAGGATCCTCTCTGTTACGGAGCCAATTAATGCTACTGCTTTGATTGTCTGATGGAACAGGAGAGAGAGAGAGAGAGAGAGAGAGAGAGAGAGAGAGAGAGAGAGAGAGAGAGAGAGAGAGAGAGACCTGTAACTAAGCTTTAGCACAAGGGTTGGAGATAACTCACCCAGTGAGTCAGACAGACATTGGCATGGTCCTTGCTTTTGCAGTCCACACTGGATGTGTTTGCCTGTCGGGACAGTGCAATCAAGGGTAGAATACTTTCACAACATGTCAACAATTGCAAGTATAGGGAATGTGCATCAACACATTATGTGGCTCTTGCCTTATACACACAAGACTAGTGTAATCTGGTGATGTCTAGCAATTGTATAATAATTGATGCAACAGTCACCCTTTAGGTGTTTTACGTCACAAATTAGTTAAATACATTGGAAATTACATACATACAGACAGATGAAGCTCGATACGTCATACCATGAAACCACCCCCAGTAATTCAAGTTGGATCCACAAATAACATTTTTGACTACTGGAGCAGTTATTTTTGCATCCTTCCAGTTGATTGTTTTTTATCTGGGATTGAGTGACGTTCAGCAATCTCAGTAAATATAATTGCTGTCCCTTTCTAAGCAGATTATGTTATATTGGACAAGACAGTGGATCAACCAAGTTGAATCACAAGACAGCCAAAAATAAAAAAAAATTGGATTGATGCTAAATTGAATTGGCATTTTCCTCCTCTGTCCTTCACCCTGTCCTCAGGAGATTTAACACAATCATGTTAAAGCAGAGATTCACTTTTGTCCGTTACAGAAGCAGTACAGTACACGCTGCCCTCATCATGCATCACAGCCTCGTCTGAAGGTGACAGGACTTTGAGCTTTTCATGACGCATCAACAAGAACGCACAAGTTCTGCCCACATCACACAGATGGAGGCGTTATAGCAGTCACCGTTTTTACTATGTGCTAGCTGAATGAATGTTACATTTTTACTCTACCCCCAACGGGAGTTTGTTTGGAGGATGGAGGATCATCTGAAATGACAAGTATTGGACTGAAACTATTTGGTTAGAGTTATAAGATCTTGCACTGTCAAAACATCTCGAGGGCACGGAAATTACATCCAACCACATACATAGTAGCAAGCACACAGTATAGTATCTGCTGTGACTTCCTCCCACTGCATGCTGCTGCCATGTTCTCATAGTGTGTCTCTCTCTCTCTCTCTCTCTCTCTCTCTCTCTCTCTCTCTCATACTGTAGGTGATGTACAGGCAAGACAAACACAGCCGTCCCAGCGTGGTGGAGACCAACACCACCTCCCTGGAGTTGTCTCTGCCAGTCAACCAGGACTATGTAATCCAGATCAAGCCCTTCAGTGAGGGAGGGGAGGGCAGCAGCAGTCGCCAAATCACCATCCCTAGAGGTGCAGGTGAGGACAGTAGCACACCGTGGAAAATTGAAAATAGTTATCGTGGAGAGCTTAAATTGTTGAGAAACCCTGCATGTATGCTGCACCATACTGGTTTGGTCATTTTAGTGTCGAGAACAAGAAGCATTGAATTGTCAAGACAGCACAGTTGCTCTCTGTATTCCTTTGCAGCCTGAAAACTGAGCTCATTACAGAATAGTCTGCCTCTCTCCCTCTGAATGACTTCAAGTTTTCACATATTTTTGTCCTCTTCCTGCACTAATAATATGGTCTGTTTCTTGAAGTAACAAATATCACCATTTCTACTATTCATTATATTCATAGCTATTACTTGGCATAACAAATTTCTGTCCACCATGGTCATTTTATTTTCTAAGGAATATCATTTACATGCATGTTCTTTAAAAGACTAAACGAAATAAACAAACAAACAAAACAGTGCTGGTGTGTATTGCAGTAGCTCCTTTCAAGTGTACTTCTTTGAAATCCATGTAGGGCGAAGGTAGATAGCAGTAAGACAGTGCCACCTACTGATACATTTGTGTATCGCCAGATACCATCATTGTCCTGCATCCATAGATATGACTTATATTTTGTCTGTATTCCAATTATCTATACGGATCTCTGTCTGTGTATGTGTCTATGTGTCACACAAAATGTATGCCCGTCATAACTCGGACAGTGTCTGACCGCTCGGTCTCAAACTTGGCATGTGTGTCTCATATAACCCTGAGGTGTACAAAGCCGAATGGCAATTCTAAGCCCGTCCCAGAACCTGCACGGGATGTCTTCTCAGTTCTCCAACATTCACACAGGGAAACTCTAACTTGCACTTCAATGTCTCAATGTACATTCCAGGTGCCGTCGCCATAGCCGCCGCAGCTGCAGCGCCGCTGGTCTCATCCCTGGTCCACCTTTTGCCCCTCATCCTCACAGCCAGGACTATGATACTATGACCAACGCCTCCGGGGGCCCAGTGCTAGAGCTGCACACGAAGAGGAAAAGACAAACTGTCCCACAAAGACAAGAGAGGCTATCTCTTTCCACCTGCTCCCTTCCTCTCCATCTCGCTCTCTCCCTCCTCATCCGCCTACAAAAGCCTCTTTGTGTAGGAGATCTTTTCTTTTCCCTTACTTTTATAAAAAGGAAATATTGAAAAGAACTGTCTCTTTCAGAGGCTGCTTTTATGGAGCTGAAAAGCCGTCGTGACTTGACTGCAGTCTCTTTGAAACAGCCCCCCCCCATACCACTACCACTCTCTTAGTACCAATGGATTTTCTTGTAAGGTTTTTTTCCTCCCTCCGAGGCAAAGCGATACGTGACACACAACAGGATGTGTTTCCTATGGGAGGATGTGTGAATTCTGGCAGGTGGATGTGTAACTATTATCGACAATTCTTGGATGACTATCAACAGTGATGCTAACTGAGGAATAAAGTTACATGGACTATAAACAGAGGACATACAGTACATAACTCGTACATGTGAGATCACATTTAGATCTGAACTTCATTCAAGACATGTATGCAAAGACACGTGTGAATGAAGTCATTCCTTGTTCTTCTTGGACTTTGGGAGGCTTACTGTTCTGAGTTAAGAAACCAGAGCGACCCTGACATGAGCCTCATCGCTGTATGACCATAACATATTTTGGGACCTTCATACATTTACCTGGAATTCCTCTCTTGCTTTTATGAGACACCCACAGCTCATATCAGAACTTCAACATTGTGGGGAAATGTGACTGGAACCAAATGTCTTTCTTTTTCTTCGTTATTATTATTTTTTACAAAATGGTTCTGCCTCACCTGTTGGGACATTATAAGAAACTCGCATCTAAATGGCTTCCATCGAGAACAAAGAGTTGTGTTGATTGATTGATGTCTTTAATGTCTAATGATGTCTGACAAGCCAATTGGAAGTCATGGTGACTGGTGTAAGCCACCTTATTGTACACTGTATGTATGGAATCCTCAGGTCCCAAATGAGCCTTAAGTCTTTGATTATTTTCCATGTTATAATTTAATTTCCTTTTTTCTTCGACCATGTATTAAATATGGATCATTCTATAATTTAAGAATATATGGCCATGTGTTTGGATATATTTGGGGGGGGGGGGGGGTTATTCATATTGGGCCCTTTGGGCTCAGCAATGCCTTTTTCCTGTTCATCTCTCATGATCAGCATTGTAACGGTACAAATGGCGGATAGATTTTTGAGGTGGTGTTTTACTGTCAACTGCTGTTTGGCATGAGAATGGTCAATGTATCTACGTTGCTTAGGATGTCTGAATGGATCAACCTGCTTTTAATAAAAATAATGCCATTTTTCACATCTCCTCCTTTGACGTGGACATAAGGCTAAGGGTTAATGCATTTCAAACTGTCATAACAATACATAATTATACCATAGCGTAGCCAAAGCTAACAATTTCCTTGCTTCCTTTTCCTTGTGAGCATTTTGCTGTGATGTTCATCTGATCTTATGTGAATTTCTGCACATCACCAGTATGACGTTAAATAATTTGAATGCTCAAGCCAGTATCATTTATATTGTCAGTGGTTTGTTTTCCCCAAAAAAGTTCACAGCCAAGCTAAACTATACAAGTTACCGACATGATTTGTTGCCATAATGGTATTTCTTTGGTTTGTCGATGAATGTTGCTTGAAAATACTGTCATGCACATAAAACTTAGTTAGCTTAATTAAAGCAAAAGGTCAAGCTTCAAATAGCCATTCCAACAAATGATTCTGACCTTCAAGCTACTGACAGTACCAGAAGTCCTTTTTGTCTTCTACTGTATGTTCTAAATTGGCATTGGTGGGAGTCCAGTGGCAATCAAGTCTTAGGCTGCACCGAATGTAAGGAATCGCAATAAAATGTATTCTACATTTTATCAATTAACATTGATAAGATGTGTTCCAGAAGCATTCCTTCTGGTCCTGACTGACTTACTCAGAGATCACCTTCAATAGACCATTTTACAGTTGCCATGTTTATGGGTAAAATACAGCTGAAAGTAATAATATCAATTGTGGTTGTGTTTTATTTGGGTGTTAGTGTGCCGGCATGGACAGCTCCTGTACAGAGAAATTAATGTACACAGAAACATAAAATGAAACCCCACAACAACTAACATTTGATCTTTTTAAATTAAGTATCTTGGCTGCTGTGAAAAGTTTCCATTAATATGCAAAGTTAAAACTTTCACTCTAGGCTTTGAACTCCTTGCAAACCAAACAAAATCTTCAGTGAACTCACTGGAGTAAAAAATAAATAATAATACCATCCAATATAAAACAGTTTGTTTGGGAATACAGCCGTCATAGGTTATCTATTTTACATTACAAGGTAGGCTACAACTATTCACTACAGGGAGAAAGGGGCAAAATGTTTGGCCTGTGTGACATCTGTACCGTACTACAGCCATATTGTATGACTGTGATACTGGATACATTTCATTGTGGCTTGAATATCTGTAATCACAAAGAAATATACTAACACCATTTTTAGTAAAGGAGTGGTATTACATTAGCCTGGTAAACCCTCCCTCCGGAAATCTCATTTCCATTTGATTTCAAATGGAAATGAGATTTCCGGAGGGAGGGTTTACCAGGCTAGCATTACATGGCATCTTGAACTATGTAGGAATTTTGTCCATCTCCCTAACCATGAACAAAGTAGCAGTGATTCCCCTTTGGGTGAGTGGTAGCACTGGTCCATAGCGTTAGGAGTTCTCCTTAACTAACGCTATGGACCAGAGCTAGATATTTTTCCACAGTACAGTATGCCACTCTTACCTTGAAGACAATGGTTAGTAGAGGACAGCAAAGAGGATTCCCCTCTCACCTCATTGTGTATTTTCACTTGTTTATTCATGTAGAAGGAATGCAAGTACACTGTACAGCAAAGACACAGCACCAAGCAATGGGGAGCGTCGCACAGCTAAAGAGGAGGAGACTGCAGAGGAGAAAGCAGGTCTCTACAGTACAGACAAGGGCGGGCTAGGGGGTTCAGCTAGGTTCACCGGGGTCAGGCAGTGGTCATCCCAATCAGGATTTGGCACCGAGTATCTCTGCCACAGCCAAGTGTCTCTATATATCACAGTCTGGTTGATTAGTTTGTCAGGCTTCTTCTGGCTAGACGACTGTAGATTTGCCCTTAAATGTTGATCCAAGGTTGATTTAAGAATTCACGATTTATTTTCCCTCCTTAGTGACCGATGGTAATGGAAGGACTTATGCATGTTGCTGAACACTGTAGCAAGGGCTCTCCTCTCTTGGGTATCTGGTGCCCCCTAGTGTACATCAGTACCTTTGCCACTATTCTGAAACCAGTTCACATATTCACAAGAATGCACCATACAGAACCATTTTTGCAGTACAAAGTATGCTTTGCTACTGACCTGTTTTCTGGTTTGTTACAAATGACACCCACATATCTTTTGAGTTAGTCACACTTGAAAGGATTTAAAAAATAAAATATGACACAGCTTGGCTGTCCACAGATAAGACAACATGAGTTACACACACATCTGCACTTTGACTTTGAAAGGTGACTGAAAGCCAATGTAATGTTTTCATAAACCTGAAAGGTCCAGCAGTTTCTCAAAACAGGCATTTTCTCCATTAATTAGCTGACAAGTAGAAATGTTGAAGACATTAATTTAGCCAGGGGACAAATATTTGGCAAGTAATGTAATGCTAGGATCCTTGAATTAAAGGGTAACTTTACCATGTCATACTTATGCCAGTAACTTAATAACCCATCAGTCATGAAAAGTATCTTCTTAATATAAAGTTGTTGGAAGAGGTTGATACAAAAAACTGTTTGTACAATGTGACTGCTACTTACATTGGCACATTACAAAGTCTATGGCATCCTTCTAACATTCATGTACTGTACCAAAACACACCACAACTGAAGATAATGAAATATCCTGCTCCCAGATATCACTTGTAACAATTTTGTGAATTATTTTAATGGCTCTTATTCATAATGTGCTATGAGAGTAATCTTGGGCATCTTGTAAGATGAAGACATTTTTTAATTCATAGTGTGAAAGGTTTGATATCAGAGCTAAAATGAATGAATCATGAAAACAGGCACATAAGAGTCTAACCAATGTTTCCTCATAACATTAAAAAAAAAACATTATAAATTATTTATATATATATATATATATATAAAATTATTATTATTATTTTAAGTTGGAAAAACACACTGGAACATCAACAGCTCCAATAATTACTTTCTGGAGGAAGATGTGCACGATAAGGACTAACATGTACATGTCCTCTTTTGACATTGGGGTTAACAAAACGGAATCTGTTGTGTGCCCACTTTCTGTGATGATTTCAGTTTCTGCACTAAAGATTTCAGTTTCCTGTTTGGGAGGCTTAATTTCCTGAACACACACCAGAGCTCTCTGAGTTTTCTCATTCTCCATAATTTGTACCTTCTTCCTTTTTTTTCTCTTCATGTTTGCAATGGACGTTATCAGTCTACCATATTAATCCAAGAAGTTCTGATATCATTTCTTGTTCCACCATTGTTATGAGTTAACATTAATATCACTCAAATCTAATAATGCAAGACATTATCATGCAAACGTTATGTCAAATAGTAGTGTCTGTGATGCAGAAGCGCATTTGGCAACTTGAACAAGGAGTGTGAGCCTACTCTATGTGTTTGCTACACAAAATGCCCATTATACAGTAGTACTGCATCCACCTGAATCTGAGGATAACTAAATAATATTAAGGGATAAGGGAGGAAACCTGGACTCATTCTGAAGCAGCAACACGCACATAAAACCACATGGCCACCATTTGATTAAAGTATATCAAGAACACAGCATGTGCTTGCATTGCCCTTTAGCCACACACCATTTGTAGAAATCCCTCAAAGTGACATTCACCACTCGCATCACATTGGATTTTCAAAACCATCAAGGAAGGTGAAAGGGAAGTTTGGTCATCAGGATGGTTGCTTCTCCACCTAAATGGTAGACTTGACTGACTCAGCGTCATTCAGTTCACAGTTCACTGTTGAACTGTTATACATACATAACTAAAGTAATTTCCCCAGGTAGTACTGTAATGGGTGAAGCATGAAGCAAATGTATCGATTTTGCTGGCTGCACAAGTATGAAAACTAAGGGTAGGTTTTGCTGTTCTACCATCACTAAAACCCTGCTTCACCGCATGCATTTCAACAGTACTGGACCTAAAGTCTAACGGATACTAGTGTCTTTACAAAGAAAGGTCTTTATATGTAATCGCTCACAGATGGTTGCTGTGGTGAGGTGTTTGAGTTCTACAGTTGGGGCTGGGGTGAGTGAGGTCGCCATTACTCACAGCAGGACATGCGTGAGCAGTTGAATTTGAAGTTTGGCCATCGATTTTGTCTAACTGTTTGATCTTCCAGTTGGTATTGTCAACATGGGATGCAAGGCATGGCCTCAGAGGATTTTACATTGACAAGAGTACAGATAATCTTTAAAAAAAAGTTCCCAACCTTTTCCTCTCCAAGATAATTACAATGAGGCAAGTGGTTTAAAAACCATACTGTATAGGTGTGGGAGTATTTAGTTGGCTTATCCCTTAAGCTGCTCCAGACATTAGGGATTCTTCTGGATCCACATTGTCAGCTAATCAAGGATCACAAAAGGTTGTTCAGGATAATCCCTTCCACTGCAGCATGTCCATCATGCTAATCAGCATCCCATCATCTCTTGTCACTGGAGCGATGGGGAAATATAAATAAAGCACAATTTATATTGGTTTGACAATGGTGGTTTTGAAGGCGTCCAGTTACAGGTTGAACGAAGACAAGGATTTTGAGGTGTGTGTGTGTGTGTGTGTGTGTGTGTGTGTGTGTGTGTGTGTGTGTGTGTGTGTGTGTGTGTGTGTGTGTGTGTGTGTGTGTGTGTGTGTGTGTGTGTGTGTGTGTGTGTGTGAGAGTGTGTGTGTGTGTGTGTGTGTGTGTGTGTGTGTGTGTGTGTGTGTGTGTGTGTGTGTGTGTGTGTGTGTGTGTGTGTGTGTGTGTGTGTGTGTGTGTGTGTGTGTGTGTGTGTGTGTGTGTGTGTGTGTGTGTGTGTGTGTGTGTGTGTGTGTGTGTCAGTCTCCGTCACTTGGGCAGTAATCTGTTGAAGGGCAATGTGTGGCAATCTCAGGTCGGGCACTGACACATCTGTTCCTAAAGAGGGCACTCTCACTCTTGACAGTAGAAAATCAGGACTGCAGATCAAACAAAAGAGAGAGAACATCAACCTTAATATCTTGAAATCCATAGGAGACAGTCAGGCTACAACAGTGGTTCTCAAACTTTTCTATGTCAAGGACTCACATGTATTTAGTATGAAAATATTTTGTGGCAAGGACCCCATACAAGAATTAGTTTTTTTTTACAAATTATTACACTTCTTTCAAGACTTTTTGAAAACAAGCTCACAACGCGTCGCATCACACGCGCTGTGAGCTTGTAGAACGGCTATTTCCAAATAGCCGATGTATTTGAAGTGGTTAAACCCATGTTGACGCTGTATTAACACATTTTACCTGGGGACCCCCTGGAACCCTCTCAATGACCCCTGGGGGACCCCAGACCCCACTTTGAGAACCACAGGGCTACAAGAGAGCCAGCTATAATTTATTGTTTGAAGTTGAGACAGCTCCTGTACCTCAGTTTTTCCATGTGGGTCCTCAGTGGATGATTCCGTTTCCCTGACAACTACAGCCTTGGTGACCAGCATGTCTGGATGCTGTTGCTTGGCTTCCTGTATTGCAATAGCCAGGGCCTGCAAGGGAGTGAAATATTTATTATTTATTATGGTAGGAGCTCGACTTTCTCTATGTGATTTTTCTACAACTACAAATTACATTTGCCTCTCTCTTGTGTTTCAGGAGAACATTTCTATTTCTATATCTTCATCCAATTAGTCTTGCGTAGCCAGACGATCGGAGATCTTAAGTTTGCCTACCGTTACATCTTGTGACATCTACATTCAATATAGTTGCTAAAACCTTGTGTAAACAATTTGGAGATTCAAATATCACACCCAGCAGTGCCTTTGATGAGTTTACTTCATTGAGTAATAGAAAATGGCAGGTTATAGACTCTCTCCGTGTGTGCGTATGTGTGCCGTGCATGCATGTGTGTCTTTTTAAGTGGTGCTGGTCCTGTTTGTGTACTGTAGTAATCAGTTGCTAATCAGTTGTCTATTAATCAGCGTTCGTGCTACAGACAGACAGACAGACGGATAGACAGACAAAGCCACGTATTGAATAGGCTGAGCACTGCATTGCAGAATCATTGCAAATAATTTAGGGCAGTCCTTCATATTGTTTTGGTGATACACATTGTTTTCAAAACAGTTAGGCGTAGGTTTGTTAGAGGCGGAGCTGATGTTATTCTAGCAACTACATTGAATGTCAGACGTTATCGTAAGTGTAACACAGGACTGTTATGTTGCTCTATTGAAGCTGCTGTTCTCCGTATGCCAGGTTTCACATGGAAGTTAATCTCCTGTGACAGCTTCAGGTGTTCTGAGGTAGGGTAGATGTAGATCACACCAATGACATTTTACTCTGCAACATTCTAAATCGGTTTGGTCTCGTTGTGAATCTGTCATCTGAACTGGCCTTTACAGAATGAAACAATGATGGATATTATCATGCAGCTGTCTTGAGCAATCACTTCTCCATCTGAACCCACCTGTTCCTGGTCCACGTCATCATCTCCTGTGATTATGATCCTCTTCTCAATCCTGGTCTCTGAATAGCCCCCTTTCACTGTCTGCAACACACAACAACATTTAGACTTAAAAGGATCCCTCTAGTAATAAGCCAAATATGCCTTAATACATTATAATTGTCCTCAATAACTAAAATGTAAAATCAAAAACTTCTTAATTAATTCAGTTAATCTTTCACTCAATAGGGGCAATGCCATTCGCAAGTTGATGATGTCATTTGCTCATGTGTGGTCTAGCCCTATGGAATTTATGGAATGCATGTGCATAAAAAACATATTTAAAATATTGATTTGATGCTCGCATTAACCTCAGGAAGTATCAAGTCAGTTTTTATTTTCACATGCATTCCATAAGTTCCATAGGGCTAGACCACACATGGGCAAATGACATCATCAACTTGCATTGCCCCTATTGAGTGAAAGATGAACTGTTTCTAAAATAAATAAAATATGTATTTTTTATTTTAGTTATAGAGGGCAATTATAATGTATAAGGCATATTTGGCTTATTAGCCAGGGATCCTATAAAGAGCTATGCGTCAGGCCTTATTTAACCACATGAACCTAGCCTGGAATCCAGCCAGATTCTCTATGTTCACCTTTTTCTCACTTCGCTACTCAGTCTGGCCAGGGTCATATTTGACTCGTATTTCCATTACATAGGCAAGTCAGGAAGTGACTCGAGTTTTACATTGGCCCGCCTACAGACCAATCAGAAGCCATGGGCTGTTTTCTCCCATTTGGGCACAGAGATAGGAGGCTTTCCAGACTGTGAAGCGAAGTGAGGAAAAAAAACGCTGAACGTAGCAAGCAGGCTGGATCCCAGGCTAACATGAATCCTATAGCATCCCTGTTCTGGGCAGGTTTTAATAGGCAAAAATAGACAAACATTTGCCGGAAATAGACAAACACTTAGGCAAAAATAGGAGATCTAAAAGTTTGTGTTGTGGGCTTGTAGATCTCCTATTTTCGCTACTTGACGTACAGCAAACTACAGTATATAGCGGTTTAATAGATTAAAAGAAAATAGTTACAGTAGATGGTTAATGAGAATCTTTTTTTTTTATTTGTGTGAGTTTTATCATTGTACTTACTTATTGTACTTTATCAGTTATTTATTACCACTGAAACTAAACCCAGCTAAACGGAGGTCTAGGCTTCAGAGTGAAACAGCCAATCTGCCTCCTGTAGTGGATATCAGAGGCAACAATTAACTACTTAATGAGGGTTTCCTACCTTTGTGACCTGAGTGGTTGCCGAGGTAACGTTTTCAGTGAAAAGAATAGGCGACCCGGTTGTCTCTCTTCCCAGACTACCCATATGGACCTGAGCAGACAACACACAACACAAACACACACACACCATTCAAAATCCAACATCACATGTACAGTATGGTAGTTAGTAGTTAGAGTACACTATTATGCAGCAACAGCACAGAAATACAAGTTGTATTGTTTTAACGATTGCAGGCAAATTGAGTGTTTATTTGACAAAAGATATTCTTTAGAGGCTGATTCCCATTCTAGTTGTTGAAACATTCAGTTGATCACTTTTGAATTCTAATGATGATAGCATTGAAAATGACTTCTACAGATATTTAACACCGTAAAAAAGATAATACTCTTGTTTTCCAGTTCCTTTTGAAATGCTATCTACAATGAAGGGTGTCCAGCCAGCCATTCAGGTCTTTGGATCACAGTCTTATATTCTAACATTGAGGGAGAACAACTCTCGAGTAACAGCACTGCCGGTTCATTTTAAAATCGGAAAGGTCAGGCAGTATTCACTCACAGGAGAGACACTCTCTCTTGTAGAATAAGGAATTTCTCCTAAGCCACCGATTCCATGATCCTGAAACAGACAGATTGTCATTAAGTGCCTTGTCCTATTGTATTATAATAAATATATAAAGAAATTATAATTTCTAAGTTAAATATTTCATATTAACATTTTTGTACTACCCTTTGTTCACCACATTTTATCCACATCAAGAGCCAATAGTATTACTTTGATCTTGATCATATTGACAGGGTTACGTTTTTCGTTACCTGATTTGTGAACTCCACAATAGTAGTGGTGACCTCTGAGCCATTGGGCTGCGTCTCGGTCCGCACGTCGGTCTTCCTCACCATTGGTGCGGCCATGATATCGCAATCGGTCCTCCTCGCGGTTGGTGGGGCCATAACATCGCTGGCCTCTCTGCTTAGTGCTGTGTAGGAGGTGACACGACTTTGTGTGTCTCTGTGTGACTGCTGATCTCTGTCCACGGACGATGACACAGGCACTGACCTCTTTGGTTTTTTCGGCACAACAGGCTTGAGGGAAGCAGAGCAAGCCGTATTTTAATAATTGCATCTGGGACCTTTGATAAGCACTGCTCTTTGAAATAAGCTCTTCAATTATTCCCCTTCAACATCTAAGGGAAAGAGGGTGATTAAAGATCAGAAATTAGACAGAACAATGCCCTTGCTATACGTGTCAGACTGTAAAAAGCAATGATCAGATGCAACATAAATGTTTAATAGAAAAATAAACGATTTGAATCCTCCGCCGGTACATCTGGCTTGGCCAGGTGCGCTAACGAACACAATTGGCGATGTTCGAGAGTGGGAAGCCCAGTGGGGAGAGTGATCTCCGTCGCTGAACCAGCCAGGCCGGCGTCACATGTATCAGAGGAGACACATGCTCGTCTACACCTTCTCTAAGACCAACCAGCAGGCATCAGTGGCGACAAGGGACTAAAATAATAAAAAGAAAAAAAGAAAAAGAAAGAAAGAAAATAAGCTAATGTTGGTGTACCTGACCATCGTGCCGTTTGGCCTCTGGCCTCTGGACCTCATCTGCCTGGACGAGCTTGGCTGGAGGGCTGCTACTTGCTCCTCTGGCGAGAGGATCTGACACTAGGGGAGGCGGCAGCTCAGAGGGGACATGCTGCTGCTGGTGGAGCAGGTCGATGCCGAAGCGAAGACCTCCGTCGGGTGAGAAATCTCTCTCGCCGAGCTCCGTCATGCCCTTGGAGAACTCCTCCATGCCTGTGTGGAGGTCCATGAGGACGGTGAAGTCCACCTCGGCCTCCAGGCTCGATGTAGAGCTGACCGTGATGCTGGAGCACTTGCGCTCGATGCCCAGGTGGGTCTCCTTCAGGTACAGCATGTCGTGGTCTTGGTCGTCCTCCGAAACGGACCCCAAACGTCTCTCCCATGGTTCCCTCTGCATGACGGATAGGAGAAGAATGTGTAATGAATGAATCTTTTCCCACAATTTGCTGCTATAAACAAAAAGAAATGCTTTGGACGTTTGAGAAAATTTTAGGACTGATTTACGTGAAGTGTAAAGGTCATTGCACACAGGATGACAAAAATGTAAACATTTCCACCCGACGAGTGGCTGCAATGGTGTGCTTCTCCCAGCAAACCAGTTGTCCAGTTGCCTCTAAACGTTTTTCATTCAAACCCAGGTCAATTCCTGTGGGGTTTTGTTATGCTTTTTGCTTTAAAAACTTTAAAAAGACTGACCAATAAAATTTCACATTGGACGTGGGGCCCTATCTTGCGTTGCCTTAAGCCTTACTCGGCTATTCCCACTATTTTAAAATGTCTTTCAAAGTAAAAAAAATGCCTAAAAAGATTAGGCATAAGGCATATGGCACCGCGCAAGATAGGGCCCAGGGCCCAGAGTGTACAAGGGCCTTAATGGTCCATTTGGTTACATTTATTTTATTATTATACACTCTCAGAGTTAAATTAACACTCAGGATTTCACAATGTAATCTAAATTTGCAGTTTGTTGTCTTGCAGAGATGAGAGCTGACTCACTGAGGCTTCGCTGAAAGGCTCCTCATGAATGGCAGGTGTAGAGGGTGTCTCCTATAGACAGTATAGAGAGAAAATAACAGTCGGCAAGAAATCAATAATCAACCCGAGAACCCTTTTCAGTTTGCCGTGGTGATAGACGGCTATAAACCATAATTGAGTGTAGCTTCTGTCTTTTTGATTGTATTATCAAGAGAGGAGATCAGAACAACAGAATGAATGGTTATCTCTGTCACTGTATTGACAATTCAGTAGATTATGGTATGCTGTTTGCAGCACAACACAGGGTTGGAGAGTGCATTCATTTTATATTGAGTGAAAGCTCATTCATTGTGTGTGTGTGTGTGTGTGTGTGTGTGTGTGTGTGTGTGTGTGTGTGTGTGTGTGTGTGTGTGTGTGTGTGTGTGTGTTTTTACATAAAGCTTTTAAGCTAATTGCATTGGCTAATGCCTACAGTACCTAACTTTACCGCATTGTCATTAATTAAAAAAATGAAAATACCTGACACGTCTGACAACTGCTGTGCTTATGCCAAACTTGAGAAATGACCCCCCCTCCTCCCCCCAGAGATTCTAAAAGCTTCAGGCTATTTTCAGTAGCATGCACATAGGATGTATTCTCAAGCTTGAATTGACATCATTAAAAATGACTGGAAGTGCAATGGTGATGCCATGCACAGTTGAGGTTAAGTTCTAAAATATCCCAGGATTCAGATATTCATAATTACAAATACAGTACAGATGTAGCCATTGTAAAAGTCTCACTTTTTGCAGCATTGTTGCTGGAAAAATTAAGTTCTGCTCTCTTGGCAGTTAACTAATTGCTTTTGAATTGTTAAGACATTGAAATAATGCTTCAAAATATACAAATTAAGTGTTACTGTTTAGTATACAAAAAAGGTGTTCTGTACTGGTGTGGGACTGAGGGAGGATGAATACGTAAAGTGGGACTTTTACAGTGACAGCTGCTGTATGTGAATGCCGAAGCCCTGAAGCTTTTTGGCATCTCTGCAGCCAACGGTTCCACCTAATCGGTTTTCCATTGATCACTACTGCTACAGAGGTGCCAAGTCTGAACATTTGATACAAATGTCCATCTCAGCCATTTAGAAAAACAAAGAACATTTACTTTTAAGGAAAAAGCTTCAGAGAAAGATGTTTGGAAGGTCTTGCACTCCTTGCAACAGCAACCACCTTTAGTCAGGGAGGAAAAAGGGTGATGTTGGAAGGAGAGACCAGGGTGTTAACGTAACAAAGTTAAGGTGGGGCTACGAGGGCCATCAACTGTTTAAGCAATGAAGACTTTGCTTAAAGGCCTGTAGGGTTCTAGGATGGCCAAGCAGATGTTAAGCTTTGCGGAGGGGAACGAGAGAGAGAGTAAGCTCCTGGGGCCATGGACGTGAATTAAGTCGGGCAATGATGCGATGCGA
This sequence comes from Gymnoscopelus microlampas, assembly GCF_963454915.1. Taxonomy (NCBI): domain Eukaryota; kingdom Metazoa; phylum Chordata; class Actinopteri; order Myctophiformes; family Myctophidae; genus Gymnoscopelus; species Gymnoscopelus microlampas. Next base: position 31,696,184 of record NC_139947.1, on the reverse strand, counting down.
GGGACCGTGAGCGTTTTACCCTCTCATACACAGCCACATGGTGTTCTGAAGTATGCGTACATTTTGTAAATGGTTAAAACAAGGTTTGAACGATATCGCCTGAAGCTCATGCAATGTTTTAGTTTCCGATGATGGGCAAGCACAGAAGCGGGGCAGATGGTTTACCGCTTGCTTCCTCTTGGTTGTTTCTTGGCCGGAGTTCCTGTAGTGGATGTGGCTGGTGTCCACGTTGCTGTGTCTGTTGCGAATGCCAGTCTCTCTGGACCACTGGGTTTTCAGAGGAAGTGTCCGTGGGGGAGTTGTGTGGCTGCCCGAAAACTTGCCGCTACAGGGGAGGCTGTCTTTAAAGTCTGGGTAGTTTTGAAGATGTTCTTCATGTATGAGCATGCCTCCACCTATCCACTGACTTAGTCCTGTGATATCCCTCAGGTGCATCAAGTCCTGCTGATCTTCCACGTCATTATTCTGCTGTTGAAGAGGTTGGAACTGCTGCTGAAGTGACACTGTGCCAGTTGTGTCGTGTTTGGTAGCTGGTGTATCTTGCCTCACACTGTACGTGGTAGATTGCACCGCAGTCATTTCAGAAGGTCCCTCTATTGATTTCATCATTTGTGTATCCCCAACTATGTTGGTTTGGGTTTGTGTCCGAGAGTTGTCAGCATCTTTGTTCCCCTTATTCAAAGACTTTTTTGATCTCCGTGGCTTGAGAGGAACTATTTTGGTTACCTCCGAGTGTGAGTTCCCAGTTTTGTTAGAGTCTTTTGCTCTCTCAGGATTTGGGTCTTTTGTTTTCCAAGTTTCGAATTGCTTGCTGTCAGTTTCAAGTCTGCCACCGCCGCCCTTTGGGACAGAATCCGCTGCTACCTGAACATCAAAGTGCTTTGGTCTGTCTTGAAAGTCGTACGGCTGCCGCAACTCTGTGTTTTTCCTTTCAGTTCTTTGTTTGCTGCATATGTTTTCTGCCGTTGGAATGGCATACCCATTCTCTTGAACCCCATTCTTTGTGTACACGCTGTCATGCAAATGGCCATTAGTTGCTACAGCTACATTTTCCATGCAGCTTACATCCTTCAGTCTTGCGGCAGTCAGATCTGTTTCATAGTTTGGGGACACCGATCTAGATCTCATAGATTCCCAAGGTGCTAAACTGGTATTCACATCTGTTACTTTTCCATTCACACCATCCACAGACTCCTTATGATCCCAAGGGATGACCACAAACATGTCTCTACTAACGGTAGAGTGCTGAGGGTAAGGAGAAGTCTTATTTCTTTCCACCTTAGAGAAAACATCCATGGCTCCTTCATAAACATCTTGTTTGTCAATCATTTTGGCATCATCAGTGGCCTATGTTGACATAGAGTAAACAGTTGCATTAGCCTAGCCTCAAACATTACGCTACTACTACTACTACTATACCACAGAAATCATTCGCTCATTCATTCACAGGGTAACTCAAAAAGACTGTCTATAACCAATATCTGAAGGACAAATTGGCATGCAAACCTGCCAAAACCTTACATTTGGGGAATGTGTGTAAAAAAAAAAGACTGACGAAAAGAATGACGAGACCAATCCAATATAACAATTACACAGCATTTTGGTATAGGAAAAGAATAGGTCAATAGGGTATTCACTATCAGCACATGACTGTGGTTAGCTTCCTATATATGTCTTTGTACTGTATATGCCACATGGTTTCTATGTCTCAAACTCTTACCGATTTCTTCTCGGGGGTCCCTCCAGGAGGGGTGGTTGAAGAGAGCCGTTTCTCCCTCTGGGCCAGTTTGCTGTTGGGCTGCCTTAGAGCCCTCTTCAGCTCATTGATGCTGGCCTGGTGCTTTTGCAGGACGTCGTCTGGCTTGTCCAAGAACTGCTACTCATGTGGAGTGAGCAGGGCACAAATGTGGACACAAATAGATGCATAGAGTCAGTCTATATATAAATGCAGAACATCAAATAGATGCATTGAGTTAGAACAGTGCTTTCGGTTGCGATGCATACCATTTCTATTTATGGACATTTCCAGAATTAAACAACACAGGGATTAAACTTGAAAAAGGAACCTGTCTTTGTGGGTGAGTTTTTAAGGGGTGGTTTTCATCTTTAAATTCCATGTAAAATTACATTCTGGTAAGGTGTGGTGGTGCATGTTACAAAACAAATGTCCAATCCTGTTTCTGTAGCACGAGACCAATACTGCACTGCACACTGCACAGATGGAGGACAGAGGGCTGGATGATGACCAGCTACAGATATAAACCCCATTATACTCCACTGAACATGTAAGCACTTTCAACTTTTTTTTTCTCTCCCTTCTGCCCTTGGCCGAGACATCTTTAATGAAAAGCAATCCAGAGGACCTCTCCAGCTGACTAGAGGCCCTGGCTGTAGAAGAGAACATTCACTTCAACTGATGCTATCATTGAAGATTAAAGATCCTGCGATCACAGTGACAAAATGTTAATGGGGTCTTAATATTTTCCCCTAAGAGCTTTGATGTCCCTACGCTGTTTTACTAAAGTGGTGTACAACAGCCTGGCATTGTGATAAATTAGCTTTACACACTGCCTTGGTGTGCACGTCACAGCAGTTTGCTAATCTTTGCTGTTATGAAGACAGAGCTCGACGCTCCATTCTCATTTGCATTTGGAATTGTTTGCTGAGACAGAAGCCAACCTTAATCCCATTGATTCCAGAGATTTTAATATTCAGATAAAATGACAGAGGGTGCATGACGCACACTACAGTCGCAGCTTTGCTTCAGAGTGAACGATGTTCACAGTGATTTTTCCAAGTTGGAATAAGAAGACAACCTGAATGATTGAATGAACTGTGGCAAGCAATAACTCCACAGCCGTTTCTATTTATTCTAACAATGCATCACGGTCACAATGATAGATAGGACAACACGGCACACACTGGTGACTGAGGGTCACATAAAGTACAGCACGCGGCAAAGAGAGAGCCGGGACGAGAAGTACCTCCTGTTTGGGCCGAGGGGTGGCTAGATCCTGGTCCAACAGATGGGGGAGGAGCCCAAGGCGGGGCGGTTAAGATGAGGCGGGACGGGGAGGGGGGTGATGTGTAGTAAGCAAAGCAGGAGGTTGAGGATTTGGGGGGGGAGGGGGGTGGTGGAGGGGCGTGTGCAGAGACAAAGAGGCAAAAGTGCTGCAGGTGAGTGGAGAAGGCAGGCAGCCGGATGGACAGACAAACAGACCAAACAGTTTACTGCATTGGAAAATTCATACAAAAAGGCAGTGGAGCCATCTCGTGTTCTGGTGCCATGGATACAGGGACCATCCCTAATGCCTATTTTAGTCACTTGATTTTCAAGAAATGCAGACATTAATGGACTGACGCTGGACATACACGTTTGGCGGAGAAGATTATGACAGTCTCATGCTTCTACATCCAAACATTCCACGTGGAGGGATTACAAAGCTATGAGTGATCAATCCCTCTCAGTGACCTCAACAAAATACCCTCTGTAGTTATCAATACTTCAGTCCATTAGTAGATAACAGTACACACTGACAGGCACTTATAGTACACTGATGAGCAATATACTGTACTATACACTAGTAGTACTAGTAGTGCACTGATGAACAATATCTTTGTAGAATTATATTAAAACGATCAAATGATTCTTTAAAGGTGTCTCATTCAGTGTGCTATAATATCTATCAGCATGAAAACAGAAAATGTCACTATTAATCAACATGGTGTTTAAGCACCATCTGCTTATCCCCTAATAACAGTTAATCCCCCTGATTACAACGTACAAACAGCACTGCTGTAATACATACAGTACAACCTATTAAATAAGTGCTGACATTTTAGAACGCGTAGTCTACTGTTCCAGTTGTTAAGAGCTGAATGCCAGTTAATGTAAATCTAAATTTAATATAACCTTAGAGAATGAATTCACAACACGTTAGCTCCCAAAATACCATGATGACTAATTAAGAAAAGGCCTGAATAGACCATTATTATGTATTTTATCGTTTATCCAACTAAGATGTGATCCATTAAAAAATGCTGGTGTGCTGTTAATTCCCATAGCCCTGCATACAATTGAATCTAAGAAAACATGGCAAACAAGATGACGGTTAACATTCCCTGAAGAGGCGAACTAACCAACCAAAAAACAGGGGCAGGCCATGCTGAACAAACAACACAGTGTGCCGTGCATGACCGACAGAGACAGAGACACACACTAGCGTCCATAACCAAAATACCTCTGGCTTTGAGTCAACAGGTGAGCCTGCCTCCTCCCCCTGCAACCCAGGAGGAGGTTGGTGAGGGAGATGGAGAAAAAGGCGAGAGGGAGACAGAGAGAGAGACAGAGAGAGAGAGAGAGAGAGAGAGAGAGGAAAAGGAGAGAAGCAGAATTAGCCAGGCTTGTTAACGTCAGAGCGGGGATAAGGAGAGAAGGACTGTTAGAGGAGAGAACTGCGCTCGTTAAAAAAAAAGAAAAAAAGCAAGTCAGGAGGAAAGAGGTCATGTTAGATTTGAGCAGCAGATTAAAGGAACAGCGAGGAAAGGAGAGGGAGCCTTGAATTCCATACAGAGCAGTCTTACGGGGAGAGGGAGGAGGAGAGGTGAGGAGAGGACTAGGGGAGGACAGAAATCAGGCCGAGGAATGAGGGACTCAGGAGAGAGAAAGAGATAGTGGGGGGGGGGGGACTGCAGAGAGGGATGTGGACTTGTGTTAGTTGTCACAGTTTGTGAGGGACTCTGTGTGCCGCAGGAAAAAGCAAGCGCAATTGTTGGTTGGAGAATTGTTTATAGTCACCTTAAGACTGCTCAGTATATTTGATAAAGTGATAAATGCAACTGTTTTGATGTATCCTAAATAAAAACAAAGTTATAAAAAAAAAAAAAAAAGACTGCTCAGTATTGTATTTACAGTAAAATAGATATTCACCTATAACTGTAAAGTGTGCACGCTCAATAATCGCTCACTGATTGACTCGGCTAGACACATGCCGTTATCTTGACTGACTTCATGTACAGTAGGCATTGTATGGACACATAACTATACATCTTCCAAGGCTCTTTCAGCTTATCCTATAACTTCCCGTCTTGTACCTTATGGTCCATGGTCCTGGTGGGAGTTGGGATGGCATCAGCTGACTGGTCCTGGTCTTGATCCAGATCGTGCCCGTAGTGCCGATCCAGCTCCTGTTCTTCGTACTGGTCCTGGTCTTGGTCCTGAAAGTGGTACTGGTCGTGGTCCAGGTCCAGGCTACCCTCTTGGTCCAGGTCTTCCCTGGACATGAACTGGGTGCGCGAGCTGGAGCTTCGCTGGGACAGTTGGTCTGTGCTGTCTCCTAGAGCCGAGGCTGTGGGAGGAGATCAGAGCAGTGCACCAGTCAACCATCAGAGTTATAATGTCTACTCCCTCTGGCACACCTCCTTGATCTGATTCTGAAGCAAGCTAGAAAGTTGAGAGAGAGACAGCATAGCTCATCCTCACAAAACAAAAGTATACAGATTATACAGAAAAGAAAAACTAAACAATTTATAATTACAATTTAGGCATTTAGCTTTTAATACAGAGCCATTTACAGTAAGCAAGGACAAAACAAAACAAAAAAACAAGGTGCAGAAAACACAGAGTGGGCATAATGGAAGTGGAGAGTCATTTTGTTACAGCAGTGGTTCTCAAACATCTGCATGTCAAGGACCCCCGAGCTGATATGTATTTAGCCACGGGAAATGTTGTGCCAAGAACCCCATAAGAGAAGATTTATATTGTTAAAAATGATTTGTCAAAACGTTTACTTATTTATATATATATATATATATATATATATATATATATATTTACTTGCGACCCACAAATGGGTCCCGAGTCAGACTCAGTGTTTGGGAAACAGTGCGGCTTGGACCCCACTTTGAGCAGCAGTTATCAGCGTACTCACCTCCATCCACACTGCGGGGCAGCAGGTACCTTTTGCTGACAGAGCGTTCAAACTGCGGGGCAGGCCTGTCGATCAGAGCACTGGCCTGTCTGGTCTGGGCCTGGGTCCGCCCGCTGTAGCGGAACTTGGAGCCAATAACCAGGAAGCCCTTGGGAGGTGGTTCTGGGGAAACCAACCTATAGGATCATTCAGTTTGAGGTCAAATACAATAAAACAACAGAGGTCAAATATATATATATATATTTATTCGATAACTTCTACACTCCACTAACTGATACAATGCGTCACTCCACTATTATACTATAATTGGCCTACAATAACTGATGAGGAATTTGCAATTCGGGGGAGATTATTGATTCAGCCCCATGAGACCGTTGCTTCATTGACAAATCTACTGTACCAAACGAGGTTTGCTGTGCAATGGAGCATGCAGTGTGCAAAACAAATCACCCTATGCGTGTGTGCCTGTGTTTGTTGTGTGTGAATGCATCGAACAAAAAAAACACTTACAACATTGGAGGATCTGCTAATTACTTATAATCTAAACCAAAATGAAACCTGGATTACATTTCTCTTTTCATTTCAGTACATGCAAGTGTGTGTGTGTGTGTGTGTGTGCGTGTGCGTGTGCGTGTGCGTGTGCGTGTGCGTGTGTGTGTGTGTGTGTGCGCGCACGTGTGTGTGTGTGTGTGTGTGTGTGTGTGTGTGTGTGTGTGTGTGTGTGTGTGTGTGTGTGTGTGTGTGTGTGTGTGTGTGTGTGCCTTCCATGTGCATGCCATGTCCTACCTGAAGAAGGTGTGATGTTCAATGCAGACTTTCCACAGGCGCTTAGAGGCCCGGTGGTTGGGGAGCTTGAAGCCTATGGTGCTCTCAAACTGTTCATACTAGTAGGGGGTGCGTAGTGGGGTTGGGAGGGGGGGCATGGTGGAGAGGAGTGCAGGTGATGAAGAGGGAGGAGAAGTGGGTGACGGAAAAAAGGAGAGTGAGAGGAAGTAGTGCGGACGGAGGGGACGACCAGTGGGTTGAATCGTGTTTACTCTGAGATGACGGGAAAAAATCAATTTAGTTTTTCTGTTTCCTGGCAGAAATACAGTATATGCTTGTGTTCCCCGCGGCCGTTTTATTGCCATGTCAGGTACATTTTAATTCCTCAATGACCCAAAAAGGAACAATTCATGCTCTCAGGATTTCACTCTTCTGAATGGGTGTTTCTCTAATCAATAAGTTATTATCAAAGTGGTAAGTCTAGCAGTTTTGAAAGAGAAATAATTCATCATAAGCTACAAGTAAAACTTTTGCCTTGTATGAAAATACAATTTCTTCAAAACACTACTGCTGGGCTGTTTAAAACTTACCACTGCCTGATAAGACAAACAGTTTCATAATTTTATTGCCTGATAAAGCAGAATGAGAAAATGAAACCACAATCCCAACCGTAAAGGCCAGAGAAGAGATGGCCAACAGACAGCAAGAGTATATTATGCACAAGCAGAAACCGTACGGACAACGTGTTGATCATGTGTTTAGGTAGGTACCCAGCATTGACCGGGTTATTGCATGGGTCTCCATCTCCCTCCCACCCCCACTAACTCTTGCCCTTTGCGATGCGTCGATCAGCTTGTTGAGGTTTGGCACACGTGGGTTAAATAGGCGCCCCTCAGCCTAAGTACATTTACTTGAGTACTGTACTGTTTTTTTTGCAAGCACATGACTTTCACTCGGATGTCACAAACAATAGAAATCATTGCCTAACAATGGCAATTTGCTCTGATATCAACCTGTGGCATTATGGCTCATTTGCACACAAGTGATTTGCTTACCAACAAGGGCACACCTGTGGAAATCCCAGTGGGACTACAAATGCTATTTTCTCATCTTTCTGAATAAATAAGGCTATGGGTATGTGATATAAAAAAAAGATCACTCTGCATTTGTAATTTCCCTTGTTACAGTATCAAACCTTGGGCGCAACTGCACAAGTCGGCTCGGTTGGATAATAAAGGCAATGACGGATGCCCGGGTGATAAACTATAAATAATCACTACAGGAATAGAAACCCACAGTGAGCATAATGAATGCAAAACTTTACACCTGGCCATCCAGGCTTTGAAGTTTACACAAAGGGAGACGGCCTATTTTCTCCAGAAGCACAAAGACCCAACACACTAAACTTTAAGAATAGTACTGCATCTCCAAAAGCCATTAATCATGCTTAGAAAGATACTCTTAGATATTCTCTTATCTGTTATTATTCAGTTAGCACTGGTAGACTAGACATCTCTTACCGTTTGCTACTGTTATAGGCCAAGATGAAGCTCAGAAGTAACATTTTCATCGAACCATGAAATGACTCATTGTTGCTGCTTGGAACGGGTCATGACAGCCGATCACATAATTTCAGCTAATGTGAATTCATGAAATCACAGAAACGTGAAGTTGGCTCTTAATAATGTCATGCTTTATGCCACTTGTCTCAGCTTTGTTGGGAAGACTGTCATGACCCAAGATCTGTGCGGTGAAGTGCTGCAGTACCAATTCCATCACGATGCACTGGACAACATCAAGGCAGCGTACAGTAGCTACCTCTCCTGGTCGGATCTTGATGTAAAAGTTGCTCCTCTTGTAGGAGATCTTCAGGATCTTTGGCCAGGCAAATCGGTTGATCCTCAGCCGGTCTCGGTAGACGAGAAGCCCATTGGCGCTCACACCCAGCATGATGTCAATGCCCTCTGAATCCTGACAAGGAAGACATAGAAACCATCACAATACTGTACATCCCCTGATATTGACTAAATAGTTAGATTTTGTGGAAATAATTAATATACATGGAAACAGATCTCGTAACATAATAACCGCTTAAACCCCCTCTACTTAGTAAACTAATACTTAAATCTCTTTACAGCCGGCATTAGCCGATCCGCTCGGCTAATGTTCCCCCCAGAATAGGGATGCTAGGGTTCAAGTGGTTAAACAGGGACTTGTAATGCACACGTTAATTCCATTCCTGTGCACCTTGGCTTGATGCAGGTCCACGCCATACATGGAGAGCTTCTTGGCATTTTCTAGAAAGTTCACCTCTGCCTCCGCTGGCGTCATGCCCCTGTGGCACAAATGTCAGACATGATCTCAGTCATCACCTCTTTACCGTATTCATGAGGAATCAACCAGTTCTATCTTGCCAATAGTATCATGACATTCAGCTTACTAAAAGAATATGCATTAATACAAATACAAAGGTCTCATCTACCAGGACCATGAGGATCGACCTCTTTGTCTGGCCCCAAGACATTCAATTCAATTAAACGCCTTATGAATCACATCATCAACAATCCTTCCAGTTAGCTCTGCACTCTGACCTGTAGTTGTGGTGCAGTTCCATCACCCTCTCCTCCAACTCACGCGTCTGGTTGGGAGCAAAGCGGAAGTCACAGACGTAGTCGGGGCCGTGCTCCTCCACCTCATAGTCGCCCAGCTCAGCTTGGACTGTGTAGGACCCCAGGAGAGCGTGGGTGACAAAGGAGCAGGGCAGGCGGCCTGACAGCATGTCATCCCTCAGCTGGAGACATAAGTAGTATCTGGGAAAAGATTGGAGGGGGGGAGGGGTGCAATGTTTGCACACAGAAACTGTGAAACATGGCCCAAATACAGTACTTCCACTTCGGTCTTTTTGACTACGAAGGGTAACCCAGAACCTTCCACAAGAGGTACGACATTAATACGTTTACAACGTGTTGCAATGAGACACGTTGTGAGCTTGTAGATTGGCTATTTTCCGAACATATAAATAAATAAGACTTTAAATACACATGCCACACAGCGCATCACTTCATGCCGCGCTGCAAGCTTGTACATATGCTATTTTTGAAATCTTTTGAGAAATAAATATGTTGTAGTTGAAACGAAAACAGCCATTTGTAGCGTACAGCCTACAGTACGTTCTCCCTCACCATTGACTGCAATGTTAAATAGTCAACTCTCTGTCGCCTCTGATTCTGTCTGTGGTCAATTAATGTGTGCTTCAATGTAAACATATACAAAGGTACATGTGTTGCCAATTGATATCTCTTTGTTTTTATATGACTAAACAAAGTGATTCCCTCCAGGGTAATAAAATGCTAACTAGATACAGTACAGTAGCTAGGGCTAACAGTAATTCCTTGGGCTGTTAGCGCTTTGTGACCCTCGAACAAATCACTTTCATAGCTGGTTGTGCTGTCATCTGACATAACAAACAAACAAAGATATGTTAATGACAACACCGGCAGCGTGTTACACTGTTGAAACAAAATAGAATCGAAGGCAGAAAGCTGGCTTAATTCTTAGAACTGCTTGCAATGGTGAGGGAAAATAAATAGTAAATACGCTACAGTCAAAGCAGAAGTAAGTTGGCCTCGAATGTGAGAAATTGGTATCCAATTGATGTGTGTGAAAACAGAGAAAAAAGAGAGAAGAAAGAGAGAAAGGAGGCGGGAGCGCATCAGTTTGGCGGGAGTGAAAATCCCCAACAAGGTGCTCTTTGGTGACAATATTGATGCAAAGAAAGAGGTGAGACCAAGGCATTCTTGAGGAAAAATTAAAAAGCCTTTAATAGTCTGGCTAATGCATAGCAAGAATAGAAAAATACACCTACGCGTTGCGGCATGCAACAATGCCTCCATCAGGCTGATGTGTGTGAAATTAAAGATATGGGTTAACATAAAAAAGGGGGAGGGTTGTATTCCTGTTAGGTGAACAACAGTATTAGATTGGTTTACCTAGTGATGTCTTCGATGAGTATAGAGGGGTCTGGGGGATAGAACTTGACAGAAAATCCAAAGCTCCAGGGACCAACTGTGGAAAAATATCAAAACGTTAATGGTGGTAATGTTTAAATGCGCATTTGTTTATGGGCCATTTTATGAACGGCTGTGTGCCTGTCTGCATGTGTGTGTGTCAGAGAGAGAGAGAGCAGGTATGTATTTTGCATACAGTATTGGTATGAAAAATTGTGTTTACTGTATACACTATACTGTATATTGGTGCGTGTGCATTTAAATACTTTATTAGTCAAAAATGTAAACAGCACGTGGTACAGTCAGACGTTAAGGCTAAAAGGATAACACAAAAAAATGCATATGCCAGCTACTGCACTTACCTCGGATTTGCTTCTTAATCTCTTTGGAGGGATCCAACCAATTCTGATAAGAAGAAGAGAAAATCCCTCTTGAGAAAATATTCCCCAGCAAAACCATCCCTTAGTCTCTTTCTCAAGCACCCCTTTTATATACTTGAAAGTCAAAATTTGACTTTGAATACATTTAATGTATTCATTGCAAAAATGCAATACAAAGTCAAATCCTCAGTGTTAATTGACCCATTTGTAACTCAAAGGCTGTACAGAGAATGTTGCAGTGACTCAGATGATTCTATAAATGGGGATATAAATGCCAGTGTTAGAACCAGATGGTCTGATGTCACCGATGGCCCTCTGAGGGACGCTGCCATGGTGCTCTGTACAATCCGCATGCCACTTTGAAGGGGACATGTTGATTCTACTCACACTAAAGGGGTAAAGGTCACTCATGTTACCCTCAAGCCGCGAGTGGGTCACACACCACAAGACTGGGAAAAGGTCAACCAGGGTCATATTACCTGATCGATTCTAAAAGTAGCCTACGGGTTTGTAGGCTAGCCTAATCTTATGTCTTAAATATAAGTCAGTGATTAAAAAAAAAATCTTACAATGCCGAAGCTACAGCATTGTAAGCTATTATGCAATGTCAGTGATTTAGGACTTGAAAATGGTGCTATTTTTGGATGAATTCTGGATCACAATGTCACTGCAACTGCTGCTACTACTGCTGCTGCTGTTGCTGCTACTACTACTGTATTACTACTACTACTACTACTACTACACAAAAGCTATTGAAAGATTTTCTCTTTTTAGTCAAACTGAATAAATCAGTATGATAACAGTTTGACCTCGGAGTCCACGAAAACTATTTCCCTGAGAACGTTCTAAGTTTTCACGAGAAAATAAAGTTTCAGAAGCAGTAGAAGTTAAGGCTCTGAATAATAAGGCAAGGCCCCATGCCCCAGGGCGATGGCAGCAGCACTGCAACACTCTGCCTTAATAAACCGGAATCCTCTATTTGGATGAACATTTATAATGGGAGTCTCCAAACTTTTAAGCTGTGATTATCTGTAATTATCCCAACAGCTACTCTACATAATATACAACAGCAGTAAATTAAGGCTGTGTGTTATTTTGACACAAAATGTAATTCACCTTGTTTGTCGTGGTGACTACATGGCCACCGACTGGGCTTTAATAATTATCAATCAAGTGCAGAAACATGAAAGCGGATGAACATAAGTGACATGCTGTGATCTGTCCCATGTGGCTTCTAATGATGGCAATATACAGTATTGACTGTAGTAGCTACTGAATAAAAGTATAGCCTTTATTACGATATTTGTGTGAACCATATTGCATTACGTCAACAGTGAAATAATGAGAATCAGTTTGTGTGTGTGTGTGTGTGTGTGTGTGTGTGTGTGTGTGTGTGTGTGTGTGTGTGTGTGTGTGTGTGTGTGTGTGTGTGTGTGTGTGTGACCTTGGGGTTGTCCGTGTCGTGGAAAGACAGGCCAAAGTAGTCCCTCTCCAGCAGGTTCAGATGGCCGCACACCATGTCCAGAAGAGTTTGTCCCTTGGCAAATTTCTGTTTGTGCACACACACACACACACACACACACACACACACACACACACACACACACACACACACACACACACACACACAATGTAGGTTACAATATGTAGTGTCACATGCACAGACATTTATGTTTATCAAGACATACTGTACATACATTCACCATACATTCTGTGGAAGATGTCACAAGCATCTACAGTCATTATTGATTTGATCTCACTGAGTATGGAATTGGGTGTTTGGTGATGAACTGATATGTCATTATGTATGTTTCTCATAATTAAATGTATGTTTCTCATAATTAAAAGTACAGATTATTTCCATTACAAAAAGGGGCGGAAAGGATCTAAAAGGGGAGACAAATACCAGCAACCTTAAAGCCCCGGTCCTGTCAGGATGAGAACCTATAGGGCTCAATAAGTATCCACTCCTGTTGAGTGGGAGGAACCATGGGCTATAATATGCCCATATAAGGGGAGGAATCGCATTTCACAGCCCTGGTGCTCCATAAGGCCACACCTATTTCCTATCTAGACCTGCAGGGCAGAAAACCAGGGCTCTGTGGGTTCCACATGCGGCCTTGGCAAATGTGTGTGTCTCCATACGCACACATGCACGTGTGTGCGCGCGCGCACACACACACACACACACACACACACACACACACACACACACACACACACACACACACACACACACACACACACACACGCACACACAAACTCATCTCCTGGGGAAACCGGCTCCTATGGCGACAAAGCAACCAAGCAGCTGTTACCATGGAAACAGAAGTAATAGGTCCCTTCTGTCTTTGCATGCCCTCTCTCTCTCCCCCTCTTCTGCTCATTCCTACCCCTCTCTCTCTCTCTCTCTCTCTCTCTCTCTCTTACCTCTCTCTCTATCTCTCTCTCTGATATGACAACCAGGCCACATATCTTTGTTCCTCCCTCTGCAATAGAAATCCAGCAGTGTAATTGCCATACATTTTAAACATTCATGAAAGGCTAATTAATTAACCATTAAAACACAAGCCATGCCCTAATCAAATAAATAACAGTCTAGACGGTAGACCCCACTGTCTTGTCTTGATGTTTCTCTGGGTGGGAGTACGATGCTGATTAATATGCAGAGACAGCTGCCTGGGATTTCTCAAGTAGGGTCGTCAAGAATTTATTCGATTTTCCAGCAAAATGAAAATTGCGACACGCCGTTCAGGTGGTCCCCCAAGCATGCCGACCAAATCAGGGGCTGTCGATGCGAGTCTGCCATCACTCCAATTGGCCCCAATCACATTTCAGCCACTTGTTCTATATGGGCTGATTTCATTAGCAGCCATTTGCCGTAATCCCAGAAATCCATTTTGCTGATTGCCTCAGCCATGCAAACCGGATGAAGACAGACAGCACTTGTGTGGACAGGTTAACCCATTCAATCCGGGAACGCATCTGTGTCATTTTAAGATTTATTTGGCTATTCAAAGGCTAGCCGCGCAACGAGCTTGTAGATCTTCTATTTTTGTAAAATCTTGAAAATTCGTGCAAATCTTTGAATGAGATGGGGGTCCGCGGCCAAATACATATAATTAATAATTTTGGGGGCCCTTGACATGAAAAGGGTTTGAGAGCCACTGATATTATAGCAACATACAACAACAAACTGTTAGGATTTAGACATTTGTAGAATCCCCGGAAGAGAAGATTTTAGTTTACTTTTTTTTTTAAATATATTCAAAGATTTGCACAAATGTTCACGATTTTTCACAAAATAGCAGATCTACAAGCTCATAGCGCTGCACTCGGTGCCGTGCTATGAGCTTGCATATCTGCTATTTTTTTAATAGCCAAAGAAATCTGAAAATGACACAGATGCGTTCACGGTCTTAATGGGTTAAAAGACAGACCAAGGAGAAAGCAGATCTATCAAACTGAGCCACTTTAAAGTAATATAAGAGAGTGAGTACTGTAGCAGCATGGATTGCAGCAGTTGGAAAATGAACGAGAGACGTACTATACAGCATGTAGCCTGCAGGGGTCTGTAGGTGCTTCAATACAATTAACATTGTGCAGGTTATCTAGTGCAGTATCTACTGTACAGCAGTCAATTTTAAATCAAAGTAGAGATCCTATAGCTCACACAGATATCAAAATAAGTCATGGTGTACTGTAGCTACCAGGGAAATCTCAAAGATAAAACGCCCCAGCATTGACTTGTGATGGAAAAGCACTGTTATGGCCTAGCGGCATTCCGGAGGGTATGATTCAACATCTCGCTATACTACACTGTAGCTCAAACGAAGCGCAGTAAAGACATAGAGCAGCTCAAATCAACGAGGACCTGAAGTGTGATTCAGAACAGAGACAAAGATGGTTTGATTATTTTTAAGCTGCTTAAAAGGAGATTAGCTTGGTTCCGTTTCTATGAAATTACGTACACAGTATTTACTGTACTGTATGTGTTAACTGAAACTTGACGAGTGACTTATCTTTTCTCTATTCTTTAAAAAAGAAAAAAATATCTCCAGTATATTTGTATTGGTCAGGTATAATCTAAGGTGAGGATTGAAATAATCATGTTGAACAATGATTTTGCTCAAAAAATAAATAAGTATTAGCCTAATGAACCTGGAAATTAACCATGAAATAAAATGTTTATTAAAATCACAATTTCATGTGGCTGGCTGAACCAAGGCTAAGAAAACCACGTGGACACAAATGATCCTCAGGATTATAGAAGAATATACTAGCAATAGACAATAATTAACACCAGGAATGTTTTTAAAGGCATTTATGAAATAAATAATGCACCCTACTCTATTTCAGACATTGCTTTCTTTTCAAGGATAATTATTATGTAATTAATTATGGATAAAAATCAATCAATATTCATAGTCTCTTGAAAATAACACAAGTCTTTGCTTTAACTTGAGTGGGCACTGAATGAATAAGCTTCATGAGTGGTATTATCAATTTAACAATGTAATGCGTAACGTCTGTGCGTGCGTGCGTGCGTGCGACTATGTGCGTGCATGCTCGCGCGTGTGTGTGTGCACGAGTGCGTGCGTGAATGACAGAGCATATGGACACCTAGCCTCAGGGTGAAGCAATGAGGTGAGCACGTGTGGGAGTTGTTCCATTAACACCCAAGCCGGAGGTTAAGGATTGGACCATGTAAATGCACTGTGCTCCATCAATATCCAGAACATTGTGAGCCACAGATCAATGTGGGAGAGGCTTCCCTCTGTTTATATCATCACAGCCCAGTTGTTCATCGAACATCATTACTGTAATCACTATAATAGATGCTGCTGGGTTTCACTGTATTCATCAGCGTGCCTATTTTCCACAGGACCATAATAAGATGAATGCACACATGATGTACACACAAATACACACACACACACACACACACAGACCCTGTGCCTCTCTACTCCATTCTCTGCTAATGGTGCCTTCCTCTTCTCCATCTTTCTCCCATTCCCTCCCCCCACCTCACTCCCTCTCTCTCTCCTCCTGCTCTTTCCCTCTCTCATTCTATTTTCTCCCTGGACGCACATAAGAGCAGCCATACGTCAACCATATGGATTTCCTATCAAAGCCCAATACCTCTGAAGTCACTGCCTAGGTTGAAGGAGTTAGTATGCGCGCAATGTGTGTGTGTGTGTGTGTGTGTGTGTGTGTGTGTGTGTGTGTGTGTGTGTGTGTGTGTGTGTGTGTGTGTGTGTGTGTGTGTGTGTGTGTGTGTGTCAGCAACAACAAATAAGATTGAGGGTTAGGTTAATCCATTAAAACCGGGTAAGCATCTGCGTAATTTTAGACCATATTTTATACTTTGGCTATTCAGAAAAAGCAGATATACAAGCTCATAGCACTTCGTGCCGTGCTATGAGCTTGTAGATCTGCTATTTTTGAAGAATTGTGAAAATATGTGTAAATCTTTGAATATATATTTTTAAAGCAAACAATTTTAACTCAAATATTTTCATCTGGGGGTCCCTAGAACAAAATATTTTTAGATGAGGGTCGACGGCCAAATACATATAATTTTGGGGGTCCTTGAACCACTGATTATTAAAGCAACATACGTTTTTCAGAAAACTATTAGGATTTAGAAGACCGTTGTAGAATCGACCTCGGGTCTTAATGAGTTAAAGGTGGTAGGTGATTGTAAATGTTGGGCGTGGGGGCGGGGGGGGCGCTCCCTGTCTGTTGCAGCTCATGTATGAGTGGGGTTGCCTGGGTGACAGTTAGACCATAAAGAGCATGCAGCTGACATGAATACGGTCCAGGCAGCCAACAAGATCATTCACATCACACATCACACTCAATCATCAGCGGCGGCCAGTGCGGTTGCAGCGCTGACGTTCGCATGATCCATGATGCCATGCCGGAAGACCCGCCCAGCATCGCCGTGGTGGAATGCCCCGCCTAAACATCCGGCCCAACATCCACCCTCCCCCTCTTCCTCGGAAATAACATCTGACCGAGAGGCTCACGTCAATGGTCTGCAAATTGTTTGAGAAGGTGCTGGCTGTAAAATTCTAATTACATGGCCTGGACCGTTGGCGTAGCTGTCCAAGCATCTAGGCTCACTATAGCCTGACAGCATGTCGCGGGTTCGAGTCCCGATCCCGACAGCCTTTGCTGCATGTCACTTCCCATCTCTCTCCCCCCATTTCCTGTCAGCCTACTCTCCTGTCAATAAAGGCATAAAAGCCCCAAAAGTACATCTTTATTGCCTCCGCCAGGCCGAAAGGCATGGCGAGAGAGTATGTTTTACCCCCTGTCCGTCCGTCCGTCGGTCCGTCCGTCCGTCCGTCCGTCTGTCTGTGGACAGCTAATCTCCCGCACCGTTGGCTTGATCGCAGCGAAACTCTGCACACACAATCCCTGGATGCCAATTCAGAACCTCTGCCCCAATGTTTTCATATGGCCTTGTTATAGCGCCACCAGGAGGCCGCTTTTTGCAAAACACATTTTTTCACAGTACTCCTACATATTTTGTCCAAACATCACACAAATCAGTACACAGTATCTCTATAGTCATTAAAAGAAACTGGTCTTTCAGATTTTTCATGTTCCATCCTGATTGGCTAAAAATGGCTTCCAAAGTTTGCAGGACTGCTCAGTCTTGAATAAAATTAATCAAATTATGAACACAGCATGCAATTTCCGTGAAACTTTGCACGTACATTCCCACTATGCCGAGGAAGAAATTCCACTTGAGATTTTTCTAATCAGCCTCATGGTGGCGCTATAACAGCCCGATTCGTGTTTTTACCTATAACTGCACCAATCTGTGTAAAACTTTGTATGTGCACTCCCTAGAGGTCAAGGAAAAACCTTTGCCCTGCCTTTTATAGCATTATATAACATTTTATAAAAAAAAAATTTAACAAAATGCCTCAAATCATGAATGCACTGTCCGATTGCCGTGCAAGACCTAAGAACAAATGGCACCCTTTTGACATTGGCCTATTGTAGCGCCACCAGGAGGCCACAATAACCTACCTGACCTGGCGGAGACCTGTGCTCCGGGGAGCACTTTTTCTAGTTTTAACAAAGACAAAAATGTAATAATAAAAAAAGAAAAGAAACAAGGCATAGTTTCAAAACAATGATGGTCATTACAATGAGTTACACTGCTAGATAAACCATATGTGGAAAGTGGAAGGCATACAACTAACTACCAAGTAGGTTCAATGTGATATTTGAGCAAGATACCAAAAATTGTCTTATCTTTTTTATAATTACAAAGTATCACTTCAATGAACGCGACCAGCATGGCTGTTCACCCACAAGAATCTTAAAGGTTCACTGCACATGAAAACACAAGATTACTGATTACCACCCCACCCCCAAAAAAATATTGTTCCCAATTCATTCTTGTTGGAGTACTGTGCTGAGTCAAGGCCTCTGTGGGAAGGATCTACAGTAACACATGCTTCTGAAAATGGTTTCTCTCTTGTCGCCCTGCAGGGCGAGATGTGAATTACAAGCATGTGTTTTTTCAAGGAAAAGAGACACGCAGTCAAGATTTGATGACAGTGCGAAAGAAACACCTTTCCGCTTTTCCGCCCAAATCAATTCTATCACCATTTGCACATATCACTAATGAAGAAAAACACTTCCCATAGGTATAACTTGTGGCAGAATCTGACACTAATTGAACGCTTGCTAGAGGATAATTGGCTCTTGAATCGGCTCTGTCTGTAGACACAGACATAGGTCCATTAGTGAAGTATGGTTTAATTGGTGGACCGGTTGAGGCACTTTCCTCCCATGTTCTTGTGCAATCAGTGAAAGTGAGAATTAAATAACATACTGTACTGTACCTCCACTGCTGTGTCATAGTCGGAGCCATCAAGCAGAGTGACTTTGACAGGGACAGTCTTGGGCCGCTTGGAGTTTTTCTGTGGGGACTTGGAGGCCTTACTGGGAGTCTTCTCTGAGCTATCATCCATGTCTCCGTGGTCCTCTGGCACCTTTAAGACAATAATCCTAATTATTAGGCTAACGGCTTTGTTTAGACTGCAGGCAAATTTGTTTCTCAAATACGATCTTTGGGACAGACTGTCCACACAGTTATTTGCAGGTGTTCAGATGGGATTTGTGGCATTAAACATAAAACATGTGGGGATTTTTGTTGTTGAAAAAATGAACTTAAGGTATTGTCTTAACACATTGGCTGCCATGGACGCAGATCTGCGTCCATCCATTTTTTTTATTTTTTTTTACCCAAAGACCAAGGATATATGATTTTCCGAAGATTTAGACTCCCATCCACTTCCTTGTAACTTAAAACTTAAAAATTCTGTATCTCGGCTAAGTACTTTTTTTTTCTCATTGAAAAAGTCTGGCAGTCTACTGTAGGAAAAAAAAAAAAAGATGGCAGCCAATGTGTTAACATGTTTTGACTCAATTAAGTATAAAAGAAAAAAAGATGGGAGTTGTGTTATCAGACATCGCTGACAATAACAGATCTACAATCTCACAATGTGACACGTTGTCTGCTTGTAGATTGGCTATTTGTGCAGAATGACATCGTTGCACGGCAAAGTATGAATCAGGCTCAATTGTCCAGACTGAGACACAGCTCTAGAAATCAGAATCGAAACGCATTTCGAACCACCTCGGAATGTGGTTCAATCATTTGATTCGCAAAAATCTATTTCCATGGGTTTTTTGGCTGTTCATACTCGTTAAAACCAGTGTGATTCCAATCTGGATAGGCAAAAAATCTTATTTGGGCTGAACATAGCCTAAGGCAGTCAGCCAGTTACCCCAGCAGCTGCACCTGTCTCTCCTCGGTCTTCAATTAAAATTGATTTTTCTTTTTTGTTATACTGAGCCTCAAGTGACATGCGTAATTGTGTCGGGCCATGAACTGAAAGCCAAAATGATGTCTCTAATCATCTCATAGCGCCTATCAAAGGCACTATGTTGTGTGTGTGTGTGTGTGTGTGTGTGTGTGTGTGTGTGAGAGAGAGATGTGTTAAGATGTTAAGTTACTGGCATAGCGGGTGAGGTTTGCAGTCTTGCATATCAAACAGCAAGGCGGAAGCCCCCCTCGAGTGATTGAGGGAGGCGGTGTAAAATGATCTACAGCTGCTGCTGGTTCGACATCGCTCCCACCTGATTGGTCTTCCTGGCGTCACCCTCCATCGCACTCTTCAATTCCCCAGCCGAAGCCGCCTCTGTTGTCATAGAGATGGCTTGTGATCCTGCAACCGTACATAAACACAGTCAGTCAGTCAGTCACCATCGAAACGTTCTGCTGCGGTTCCAAGGTCCGACCTGGAGTGCTTGCCAGGGCTGACAGATTGAATTTGCCTACGAAGAACCTCTGTGACAGATCTTCTCTTTGTAATAAGAGTTGTTATCAGATCACTGCTAACCTATGCGATAAATGAAAAAAATAATGAAAATATTCACTCAGTGGTTCTGCTTACAACCCTGAGGAGGAAATTCCCTACGCCACATCCAGTCCACCTTTGCTACAGACAGGCATGATGTGGTCCTTTCAGTTCGTTTAGCTTCATTTACACCAGTGATTCTCAAACCTTTTTTAAATGTTTTTATTTCAACAAACCCCAGATTGATATGCATTATGCCACGGACCCCCATTTGATGCACATTTTTATCTTTGTGACCCCAATCTACACAGAACTAAAATCCTCTGTGTTAATTTAACTCTGAGAGTTGCGGACCTGCATGTTGCGGACCACCATGTTCCCCATGGTGGTCCCCGGACTGGACGTTGAGAACCAGTGATTTACGCTATGAGCCTTTTCACACAGAGAGAGAGAGAGAGAGAGAGAGAGAGAGAGAGAGAGAGAGAGAGAGAGAGAGAGAGAGAGAGAGAGAGAGAGAGAGAGAGAGAGAGAGAGAGAGAGAGAGAGAGAGAGAGAGAGAGAGAGAGAGAGAGAGAGAGAGAGAGAGAGAGAGAGAGAGAGAGAGAGAGAGAGAGAGAGAGAGAGAGAGAGAGAGAGAGAGAGAGAGAGAGAGAGAGAGAGAGAGCGTGTAAGACAGAAAACAGAATCAGTGAGTGAACGAGTGAGAGAGAGAGTATAGGCCAGGGAGAGACAGCCAGTCAGTTCTGGCTCACAGCCTCCCACAGGAGCACTCTGCATGAAGAGCGTTGGCTTCAGGAGCCTCTCTCACACTAGCAGAGGAGATAGCATGAATTACATCAGCCAGCGAGCCCTGCAGCACCACACAAGACAGACAGCAGACACAGAGACAGAGGGAGAGAGGGAGAGAGAGAGAGGGGAAGGCAGGGACTGGGAGGGATAGTGGGGGAAGAGAGAAAGACAGATGGGTAGACAGGGAGAAGAAGGAAAGATGGAGGGCGAGGTTTTGGGGGAAAAGAGAGGGCAGAGGGAAACATGACAATATTCAGGATTAGAGATACAGAATTAGAGAGCCAGAGGTCAGTGTGGGAGTGACACAAGGATTGGGAGAAGATGAGAGGAGTCACACAGGAGAGAGAGAGAGAGAGAGAGAGGGAGACAAAGGGAGATACCACGCCTAGCTAAGACGAGCAAGCAAGCAATGGAGACAGATGAGGCTTGTCATTTGAAGGTGACCACTGCTCAGAGCCCAAGCTAACGTGGACTCTTGCGCAATGCGTTCACCGCTGCCGATAAACCGTAAAATATATCAGATATTCCGATTAGGATGTGCAGTTGAGAAAAAAAATGAACTCTGTTTGTCCAAGATAAAAGCCGTCACTGTACGCTTACTATCAATAAAACAGAACATAAGGACAAAGGTGCAAGCTTCTCCCAGCTTCTACCAATGCTGTATTTCCCAAGATAACTCTGAGAACTCATTTTCTCGCAGTCCATAGGTCATCCAAAGTCTTAAACTACTCCTTTGAGCTAGCAATCACTGTAAATGGAATTATCATTATCTGTCTATTGTAGTCTATTATAAAGACAAAACGTTTGTTTTAACAGACTCAAGCATGAACCACAGTAAACACAAACTACAAAGCAGAATGGACTGTGGTCCACGACCTGTTCTTCAACCTGGCCTAATTCTACATCTGTAGATTTTTATTTAGCACACAACACACTCCACTCCCAATTCGGCAACAACACACTGTAGTAACTGCCTCACAGCAAATATATCAGGTTCTCTCATGTAGTGGCACCTTTCAGAGTGTTCTCAACTATCTCCGGAGGGATCTGTGTGCTATCATCACCATTACCTCTCAGGACACAAACCATCAGCCAGAAGCATTCTCTGAAAACGGTTTCCTCTGTGTGAGATGGTTTTGTGTTTAAGGCTAACTGGAATTCCAACTAAATTACGTTCTATCTTTTCCCCTGCCTATAGTCTGTATGTCTGCACTATACAGCAGTGAGTATATAAGTGTGTGTTTTTTCCAGTTCTTTAAACTGCCATCATAATAGTTAGCTGTCGATTGAAGGCTTAAAAGCCTCTAATACTACATAAAAATCACAAAATAAGGGATGCCGCTAATGAGAAGAAAGGGATTAATAAAGGACGGCTATAGGAAATGCAGAAAGAAAAAAAACGTTCACAGAAAGCCTCCATTAGGGAAGACTGGAACATTGTATTAATTTGGCCTAATAATGGCAGGCTGTGCATTTATAAATAAGCGATGTGGATATTGTGGTATTAGACACCAAAGAAGAAGCATTTTCTCCACAGCCAGCTGTCTTTCATTGCACATCTCTGGATTTTACAGCTCAGGAGGCTGGGATGGATAACTTCTCAGCTTTTAAGATGAGAGAACCTTGCACTGTATAAGGAGTTTAATCAAAGAGTAGTAGAGGCATTTTAACGACCAAACCTCTATTTCCATGGTGAGGGCCTGGGGTGTCTTGACTCGCTTTATTTCCAACAAAAAGGTGCGGAGAGGTATTGTATTTCAACGAAGAAATATTTATTATAACAAATGTCCACAAGAATAATCAAACTGGAAAAGTCAAAAAATAACCTCTCAATAAATAAATAGGGTCAAAAACTGTATGCTTCACTGACCTCACCAAACAGTTTCCATTGTGTCCAAAAAACAAGTAAAGTCACCTTAAACAAGCTACACCACTTCCTGTCTAAATGAGCCCTTCAAAATAAAATGCAAAAATACAACAAACTGTTCATGATTAGCATGGAAAGGATGCTTTTATTCTGAAAGGAATACATTCTAGAGGAAATGTATGTGGGCTAACTAAATCAACATGACACATTCCAAAATTAAATTAATGTTATTTCAAAAGGTGTAATTAGAGGTGGAGGCTTCTAAATTTCAAATAATAATAACTTAATCTATTCCAAAATAATATTTGACATATTTGAAAAATTATGAAAGAAGTGAACAAAACAAAGAAAACATAAAACTGGCTCCAACAAGTAGTAAACAGATGTTACACACACACACACACACACACACGCACGCACGCACGCACGCACGCACGCACGCACGCACGCACGCACGCACGCACGCACGCACGCACGCCTCCTCTGAGACACTGAGTGAGTAGACACTAGACAGATATGGTGTCATTTTATAAAGAGCATGAGTGAGGTTGAAAATGGGTGAAGTGATCCTTTAAGTTGTGCATGGCTGATGCGCACTTAAAATAGCTGTTTTCAGTGCACACCATCAGCGTGCAACTAAAAAGCATACAGTAACTCTTGTAAACATTTTCCTCACAAGGTCACACTATTTCTGAAATTCTACACCTGTGTGCATATTTTGCCCCACAAGTGTGTGTACAGTACTTGCGCGCGCACACACACACACACACACACATTACTAATTTACACAAAAAAAAATATTTCAGTTATTCACTGAAAATAACTAATTGTCAACCAAAAAATGTGACATCTATTTAATAGGAGAGTCGCTGTCATAACAGTGACTCGCATCCCTTCCACCGGGCATCATTCATTTGTATTCACAGATACAATAGTCAAAAGAAAGACTTTACCACACCAGACTGAGCACTGGGTCTAAATTCAACTTTTTGCCTAATTTAACTCATGTTTTATGCAATGACAAAATGTCAAACTCTGACAAGCGAAGCAGCCCATTTACATGAACGCATACACACACGATGCAAAAAAAGAAGCTTTACTGTCAGACAAACTCAAAATGTGTGTTCTACTATACGATGTATGAATACTGATAAGGCTGGCTATTTTGGTGCATAAATACCTCCTTAATACCAGCTTCAACCCAGTCCTCCAAGGAACCCTCAAAGAGACTCATGAGCTCAAGTGATTTAGTATAGTGACAATCAAAGTTAATGTGCTCTCTGTTCAAGAACACAGGAGAGACCGTTCATACCAAATCATTTTTTGTAATCTTCTAATCAACCCCAATCTTGTCTGATCCTGCTGATATATATCAAGCCTACGTGTTAATTACACTATAATGTGGTATAATTCCCAAAGAAAGGCTCCTTTGTTTAGGGACATTAACTAGGGACAATAACTGTTGAAATGTTTTTCCGTATACTGTATATCTTTCCTTCTTGCAGACACATACATACCCTCCTAAAAATACGCATGTATTCAAAGAGTTAAGATAGTACACAGTTGCCTTGCTCTAAGGCACATCTTTCCATGGCAGGATTTCACTCTACTGTGGACACAGAGGAGCTAATGTTCTATAGTTAATCAGTTAACTCAGTTATTCTAATGATTACTTTTTCTTTAAGTGTGTTAAAAAAAAAGACCCACACACACACACACACACACACACACACACACACACACACACACACACACACACACACACACACACACACACACACACACACACACTGAATCCATTCAAACTATTCTGATTTGGCTAGAATAGTCTGATTAACCACTTAAGCCCTATTTTATATTTTATTGTGTGATGCAAAAATAGCCCATCTGTTATTTTCTGTATTTTCACTTCTAAAAAAAATCAATTCATCTATTGAAATGGCTTCCTTAATATAATCAATTAAATCAATTAGTTTGATTAGCAGTTGCACCTCTCATTCCAGGCCAACCTCTCACCTGTGAATGTCAAGCCTGAGAAGCTGCCATCATTTCTATAGGTGCTTTTAAGTGTTCATGTTACACTGTATCTTGTTGCTTCTTTTTTTGCTTTTTACCCGTTTTCTCCCCAATTTTAGTCGTCAGGCAAATTGATTCTTCCCCACTATCCTACTGACTCACCAGCCAGTGAGGAGCCCCCACCAGGAGAACCAGTAGGGCCTTCGTCCTACTCCTCTCCCGCCCAACACTCCCTGCTGACAGGTGCCGCCCCAGCCCGTAGGAATATGTGCAGTGGACAAATATCCCCCTCCCCACCTTGCTTCCCTACCTCCAAACACGGGCCAATTGTGTTTGTGTAGACACTCAACAAAGCCGGATGCACTACGGTGAATTCGAACCCACAACCTCCACGGTGGTGGGCAGGCACTTTAGCAGTGCGCCACCCGAGCGCATCTGGCTGCTTTTTAATGTTTGTTTTTATGTTATTTGTATTCTGTTGAAACGTTTTGTATTGCTGCTATTTTGGACAGGGCCCCCTCTAAAAAGAGATGTTATATCTCAACCGGACTTACCTGTATAAATAAAGGTCTAATAATGAATAATAATAATAAATCTCTCCCTCCATGCCAACCTCCTACCGGTGAATATCAACCCTGAGCAGCTGCCATCAGAGAGTGCAGCAGTAAATCACCAGGCCAACCTGAGGAGAATCCTAATATCAGGGTGTGTATCAGCTGCCAGATACTTACATCATATGTCAAGACTGCCAGGATAATCAATTCTTTAACCCATTAAGACCGGGAACGCATCTGTGTCATTTTTTGATTTCTTTGCGTATTTGTCCCCGGACCCCCCCCCCCCCCCCCCACCCCCACTCAGAATATTTTGTTCCAGGAACCCCCAGAAGCAAAAAGTTGAGTTAAAAATGTATATATATACAGTATATATATTCAAAGATTTGCACACATTTTTACGAAAAAAAAAAAAAAGCAGATCTACAAGCTCATAGTGCGGCACAATGAGCTTGTATATCTGCTATTTTTGAAGAGCCAAAGAAATCTTAAGTGACACAGCGTTCCCGAATTGAATGGGTTAACTCAGGTGGCTTTTCCAATCACTCCCATTTAACTTCTGTTCTGGTCAACGCACACGTAATCATCTGTCTGAGAGATGAGGAGGAACGAGGAGTATGAGGTTCAGGACAGGTCTCCTCTGAGAGATGAGGAGTGAGGAGTGTGAGGTACAGATCTCCTCTTGAGAGAATAAAGGAGGAGTGTGTCGTTTACTGTCTCCTCTTGACAGCTTCTATCTTCGAACCCCTAGACTGGTGGCTACTTTACCACCGTGCCACCTGAGCACCCAACAGGCAAATGTTTATCACTAGGAAGAAATATGACTCTACCACTGACTGTCTCAAAAATATAAACGGCTTAAACAGCACATGTGTTTCTAAACATGCAGTTCATAATATGCACCATGCCAACGTAACCAACACGGTTGATATTTATATGATTTGTTATTGTCTCCGCCAGGCCGAAAGGCATGGCCGAAACCATGCTTTGCACCCTGTCCGTGTGTCCATGTGTCTGTGTGTCCGTCCGTCTGTCTGTGCTAATCTATGGCACCGTTGGCTTGATGGCAACGAAACTGTGCACACACACTCCCTGGATGCCAGAGCAGAACCTCTGCCCCAAATTATTCACATGGGCCTGTTATAGCGCCACCAGCAGGCCAATTTTTGCACACAATTTTTTTTTGACAGTACTCCTACAGATTTTGTCCAAACATCACACACATCGGTACACAGGATCTCTGTAGTCATTAAACAAATTTTCATATTCCAGCCTGATTGGCGAATTCCGAACACTGCTGGCCCACAATAACCTACATGACCTGGCGGAGACCTGTGCTCCGAGGAGTGTGTGTGTGTGTGTGTGTGTGTGTGTGTGTGTGTGTGTGTGTGTGTGTGTGTGTGTGTGTGTGTGTGTGTGTGTGTGTGTGTGTGTGTTTGACAACACGGCCGCAGCCTGCATTTGTCAGTGCAGTTTTGAGTTGGGAAAAGTCATGAAAAATGCCCCCTCCAACCACTGTGGACACCTGCTGCAGGTCCCCCATTTCACCACAGTGTTCACTTCACATAGACTTCCATGGTTAAATGGGAGCATTGTCAGAGCATTGTCAAACGGTTTCCAAGCTCGAATTGGACAATCGCTATTGGGGGGTGGGGCTTAGCGAACCGTCCATCATTCAACCAGCAGACTGACAGCTGATTACAGCTGGGGCGTGTGACTCCTGTCCTGCATGAACTAACGCAACGCTTCATTTCTTCACAAGATTAAGACCCTTTTGGTGATGAACTTGAAAGAACATACGACAAGTGTGTGTGTGTGTGTGTGTGTGTGTGTGTGTGTGTGTGTGTGTGTGTGTGTGTGTGTGTGTGTGCGTACGTACGTGAGACGTGTGTGAGACGCGTGTGTGTGTATGTGGGTGGCAGTAAAATGTTGAGGTATTTTTACTTTACTGGAGTATTTCCAATTTTCAATACTTTTACTTCTACTCCACTACATCTCAAACGCAAATATTGTACATTTACTCCACTACAATGATTTGAAAACTTTAGTTACTAGTTACTTTTTAGATTTAGATTTAAGCTCTATAAATATTCCGGCTATTTGAAAAAAGCCGTTCAAGCTCACAACGCGTCGCATCGCGTCTCGTTGTGAGCTTGTAGATATATTATATATTTTCAAAAGATTTTATACATTTTGAAAACTCGAAATGGGAGATTCTGTATAATGAGTGCTTTCTTCTTTTGGTACCTTTAAGTACATTTTGATACCAATACTTTTGTACTTTTACGCAAGTGAATTTTGAATTCCAGACTTTTACTTGTAACAGAGTGTTTCTACATTGCAGTATTGATGCAGTGGGTGAGTGTGGGGGGTGGGGGGGAGTTAGTGTATCCCTCAACTCTAGAATATACTGACACTGATCCAGTCAGTAAAAACAAAAAGATAATAATTTTGTCTTATATCTGCTACTTTTTTTTCTTTTTATGGCAGAGAAATGTCCTGTTGGTGTCTGTGTGGTGTGGAGGTAAAACACTCGCCACTCACCACCTCCGCTGAAGCCCGGGTTCGCTTCCCAGCAGTGGTGCTTCTGGCTTGGCCGGGAGCTCCAACGAACACATTTGGCAGTGCTCATTTGGCACACATTGGCAGGCGATTGTGTCCTTGTCGCTGCACTAGCGACTGGTTGGGCAGGGTGCCTGTTCAGTGGGAAGGGGAACTGGGAGAGACAGACTGAACCTCTGCATGTGTTATGCTAGCCCAGTGAAAGTCCTCACTGTCAGGTGGAAAGAAGTGGCCGAAGCATGTGGTGGTCTACTCTATCCACAGACCAACAGTAGGTGTTGGCACCAACAGGGACCACAGTACATATGGTGGGAACTGCCAATGAAAAGAGGAAAAAATAAAAAATAAAAAGGTAAAAAGTTGGGGGCACCCCGGTGACTCACCGAGTAAGGGCGCATACCATATGAATAAGGCTATCTTGCACCTGTACCAAGTTCAAATCTGACCCCAGGCGCTTTCCTGCATGTCAGCCCCACTTTCTCCCACCTTTACTGTCTCTCACTGTATCTACTGTATGTGAAATAAAGCATAAAAAGCCAAAAATAAATCGTAAAAAAAGAAATGCTGCTCTCAGTGCCAATAATGAATGTTGTTTCAGAGCAGATTTACTAGAACAACTGGCTAATTTACCACTGCATTGTATTTTGAGGATCATATTGTGGTACTTCTTACTAATAAAGCCATACTTTGCAGCACAATATGAAAGATTCATTCCTTCCATCAAAAATAATCCTTAATTGGATAAGAACTTTCAATCGCGTGCCTATTATTCATTAAGAGCAGTAGAGATAATAATTATTTATAGATATGGTGCTTATGTATCTAATTAAAATCAGACACTGACTGGTCTGATACTAGAACTTCTGATTCATAGCCAACCAGAATGTCACCAGGCAGCATAGCAGTCTATAAATGGGTGGCTTGTTTGGCATTTTATGATGATGAGTTTAAACTGTCATACAAATGAAAGCATTTCCAAGTTCATAACCAGATAGATTAGTTTATGGAGATATCATTTATATCAAACAGATAAGCGATAGATAGTCACTTCCACCCTTAACCCAACCTGAGACCGATTCTACAAATGTCTTCTAAATCCAACTTTTTTCTGAAAAGACTTATGTTTCTATAGTGTTGCTCAAACTTTTTCATGTCAAGGACCCTTGACATTAATTGACAAATTACATGTATTTGGCCGCGGACCCCCAT
This sequence comes from Gymnoscopelus microlampas, assembly GCF_963454915.1. Taxonomy (NCBI): domain Eukaryota; kingdom Metazoa; phylum Chordata; class Actinopteri; order Myctophiformes; family Myctophidae; genus Gymnoscopelus; species Gymnoscopelus microlampas. The sequence goes on along the minus strand of NC_139947.1, from coordinate 31,666,713 downwards.
TTCAAAATATTTTGTTCCAGGGACCCCCAGAAGCATATATGAGTTACAAATGTTCGCTTAAAAAAAAATCAGTCAACGATTTGCACAAATGTTCTTGATTTTTCAAAAATAGCAGATCTACAAGCTCGTAGCACGGCACTCGGTGCCACGCTATGAGCTTGTATATCTGCTATTTTTGAATAGCCAAAGTGTAAAATAATGCTTTTTAGCTCAAATCTAAAAATGACACAGATGCGTTCCAGGTCTTAATGGGTTAAGCCTTTAGATGTTGTACACCACCCTGCCCTCACACAAAGTAACCAAATGGACCCATTTGGTTACATGTACACTCTCCGAGATAAATGAACACTGTGGATTTGACTGCATAGCTTGGTCACCAGTGATAGTACTGGCATTACCTGTGTTCTTGGCCCACTCTGTTAAGGAGACGTGCCGGTAATCTACATTCTGGTACTTTGTACTGCAGGTTCATAAAGCTAAGCTAAAGCTAGCTCTGACCTGGGATGGGCTTTTGCTATTGTGCATCACAGGCCTGTAATGAACTGCACAAGACAACACTTTCAAATTGATTGTTGCTGAAGCACTTCACTTTAACAAAATGTGTCTTCTGAATGCGTTTCTGGCCTGATGACAACGGTAAACAACTAAAGGTGGCATTGAGCCCAAAGTCTAACAAATGACTAATTGTATTAGACAACAGAGAGACGGAGGTCAATGCAATATCGATGGATAAACTTTGGAGGCTCTGCAGACCTGTTCTCATTGTTTACACACACCCGTTTAGACTACTGATTGAATAGAATTTGAGTCGAGCTGCATTAAGTGAGCAACTGGTCCTGCACTGCAGCTTTTATGCATGCACCAACACCAACACATGATGAGATTCTAAATGCTCAATTATTAGGAACCATAAATCTGTGGAAACCGCAACTGCATTCTTTATATGCCTACCTCATACACTCAAAACTGTTTAGCGGGTGTCGGCTATTCAAACTCACTTTTAATTAGAAGACCGCTTGTGAGAAACAGATTTATGCCATATCACCTTTGACTAAAAAGAGAATATTGCAATACCCATGTTTATCCATTTGCTTTGTACGAGCAGCACCAGTTCTTAAAGGATAGGAAAGGGCAGTGACTTAATGTTATCGTCTGAACTGAGAGCAGGACTGGGTAAACCTACATTGTATTGAAAACTGAAAATCTAAAAATGTGTCCTTCACCCATGTTATTGTATTATCTTTTATCCTATTATCTTATCCTATTTATCCTATTACCTACCAGAGAAGCTTAAACTGTCAAAATAAGAGACTAAATAAGAGAATAATTTGGGCTTTCACTTCTATAATAAGAAATTAAATATATTTTGTCTCTTAGCTATTGTATTTTCCTGTTTTTTTTTTATATTTTAATATTTTAATCAATGTGTAAATACCTACATTGTGTTGAAAACTGAAAATCTAAAAATGTGTCCTTACAACATTACTTATTACAGTGGTTTTCCTTCTTTTGTGCACTTTATGTGAGTTGCACTTTTAAAATTATACTGATTCAGCTAACATCCCTGATGTGCAGTCAGTGTTAAAATGTCTCTATGAATCCATAGCATCTTCAAAGCAACTGGATGTAATTTATTTCCATGGCATGCACTGTCTATTGATACGTGTGACAAAACACAAGTCAACAAGATCAGCTCCTTCTGGCAGAAGACAGATATTGAAAATCCTTTATGACAAGTATACGGATAAGCAAAACTCAGTACTGAAATCACACACACACACACGGATAAGCAAAACTCAGTACTGAAATCACTCACACTCTCTCTCACACACACACACACACACACACACACACACACACACACACACACACACACACACACACACACACACACACACACACACACACACACACACACACACACACACACACACACACACACACACACACACACACACACACACACACGTCAGTATCACCGACTCCTCTCAGTGAAAAACAATCATAGCTTGATCAGCCTGGCTTTGTCCATCTATTGCTGGACAAGGCCTGTCTCCACCTTCAGTATCAGACTCGGCCCACATATAATTATTGAGAGCATCAAACCCTTCAGATGTACTGCATGCCTGCACCAACAGCACTACTTTGAAGCCGTATTCACTGAAGTGGAACGAAGTCAGACTGCAGAACATCAACTCCTTCCCAAGCAAAACAGCGAGGGAAGAGGCAAACAATGTAATGCACTTTGAAAAGCCTCATCAACAGCAGCTGGCTGCTTAAGATATATTGCCAGATTACAATGGAAATGATGGGGAATCATTTCGGGGCAGAATGATGGCTATGATGCACCATTCAACATAGCCTGTCTGTGCCTATTCGTCTTCATGCCATCCTCCAAACACCAGACTCTGCCATTTTAAGGGGACAAAAAAGTGATACATGTTGGGGTGGGTCTCACTTGCCTACAGACCTATCCTTCATCAGCTGGACAGGGAGGCAGGAGGAATTCATCAAATGTGACATCTCCGAATCACGCCATAGCAGAGCAAGGCAGATGAAAGGAAAACCGCCAGCATCTGGACCCAAGTTGTAAAAAAAAAAGGAAAAAATATTAGGTGCTAAACTTCACATGCTTCAGTACATTTTGGTTTTATTACTGAAAGGCCTCTTTAAAATATTGTTTTGAAAGGTCCACAAAGTTTGTTTTACTTTTGTTATGTATTATACTGCAATAAAAACTGCATTTATTAATATTATCCACGTCTACATCTTTCTGAGTAATCTCAGATTTTAGCGATATCCACAGCTCTGAGACTGGCCTCCACTTCAACCCTAGCATCCTTATTCTAGGAGGAACATTCGCCAAAAATACAAGCTCAGCTACAAGCTCATCTACAATGCGTTGTGAGCGTGTAGCTCGGCTATTTTTGGCAAAGAACCGACAGAGCCAACCCCGGTCAAGGTTACTAAGTATAGAGGGTTTAAGTGGTAAAAACAAATAAGTACTTTGACCATGCAATTCTGTCCAAAACTCTCACAAATGAGTTTCTACGGTGCTGAAATGTGACTGATGTCACTTGGCTGATAGATCTGTTTCTGTTGTTGCAGGGAACACACCATTCTCCCCAACGTATCTATGCTGCCAGCTGGCCATCCTATTTTCAACCTAACTTGATATCCATTCCCACATTCGCCAATCACCATTAAATCCATTGATACAGCAGATTCAGTCTGAAAGGGGTATAATTCAAACTTGAATCTATTCATACGATGTTTGATAAAGAAACTGGGATGCCCTGCGGTTGTTTAAATGGTTAGATTTGGAGGTTCAATATTGCTCTTAGGGCTCTGCTCACAATTTGTTTGAAATAATTTATGAAAAGGATCACAAAACCCCAGTTCCACCCCCCCCATCACTAGTTTGAGAGTCAAAAAGTGGAGGGGGGTGCAGTGGGACTTTTGCCACAGAATAATGGCGTAGTGGGGGCATGAGCATTTTGGATAATAACTGATGACGTTTCCTCTGATAGAGATTCTGTTCATTTGTAGATAGATTAACAACTAAAAAAGTGTTTTGGTTAGTTGTCCCCCTTTAAAGGTGATCAGAGCAGGGCAGGCTTTGAAATACCATTACCTACCAGAGAAGCCTAAACTGTCAAAATAAGAGACTTAATTTGGGCTTTCACTTCTACAATAAGAAATGATATAATTATATATATTTTTATGTAATAAAAACAGGAAAAAAAATAATATATATATATATATATATATATATATATATATATATATATATATATATATATATATATATATATATATATATATATATATATATATATATATATATATCTTAGCTATTGTATTTTCCTGTTTTTATTATTAATGTTTTTTCATGTATGGTTTCTATTTTTTTAATAGGCTATATATTTTTTATTATTGCTGAAAAAGCCCTTTATAGTATTGTTTTGAGAGGTCCATGAAGTTTATGTTCTACTTTTGTTATATTATGCTGCACAGAGCAATTTGCTTATAATATTACCTGGCATTTTGAGGGGTATGTATTTATGGAGACGTCTGAGAAGTAGAGAAAAGGGACACATTGCAAGCAAAAATGGCATGCTCTACAACGAGAGAACCATCTCTCTATTCTCAGGAGATAAGATTGCAATCGATTATGGATAACATTGCCACTGTCTACGCACCACTCCTTTTACACCAAGGGAAAAACTATCCTCGTCATAGGAGGGCGGTGTTTAGTTCAACTGTGAAAGTGTAAAAGTTTACTCAAATATACAGTACCTGTAAGGGTCCATTTGGGTTATACTTTTGGAGTTGAATAAATACTGAGGTTTTTACTGTGCATGCAGCCTATAAATGCCTTTTGGGCACTTTTTTATATGTTAATCTACCTTATGACTAGGGATGGGACTATAATCGTTATTAACGTTTATCGTGATCGTAATCGTTCCTCAATAATCGTAGAGATTAAACTTTTTCGTGAAATTGTCCTCATATGTGGGTGAATTAGCTTTTGTTGAGCTGCAAATTCAGTACTACTTAAACTCTCTATACTCGATAAAACGGACCTGTAAAGAGCGCATTTGGTATGCTCTCATTTCACTCTACACAAATAAATTCACCAAAAATAGCAGATCTACAAGCTCACAACGCGTTGCAACGCAACACGTTGTGAACTTGTAGATGGGCTATTTTGGGCAAACATTCCCCCCCCCAGAATAGGGATGCTGTGGGTTAACGTTAACTAAAGTGCCATTTTAAGTTTGAAGCATATTTTGATTATCGCGATAATATCTTTAAATCGCAATTATATTTAGACATGTAATTTTCAGATCGTCCCATCCCTACTTATGACTAAGCAGAAACAGCATCCTCAGCATGGGTTGTCACTGGGTTCCTCACAGTAGCGAAGCTGCAGAGAGATTTTCAAGGCACGGAGACAGCCTTTGATGACAGAAGCAATGTGGAGGCAATACTGAAACTTTCATTTCACTTAGAATTTCAATTATTAATATTTAATATGATTAATAACCCTACTTCTGGTTACATTAACACTGTGCAGATATTAGGGACCACCACTTTGCCACCATCATCATCACTATCGCTACTAACCCTTTCTTGTCATGTTCATTGGTATCAACACCTGTGTGCCAAGACCACAGTTACTAATTCAACAATAGCATATTGAATCCAGGATATTGCTGTTTTTCAAGATTATTTTAAAAGTGCTGGATGCTACGAGGCAGAAAAGGGAACAATGCCCTGGCAGGTACAGTATAGGCTAATCTAACGGAGTTAGAAAAAGAGGTTTTGCTTCAAGAGTGATATTCTCAGTGTTAAGGGGCTTGGTGCTAAATGCGAAATCCAGTAAACATACAGTATTCTATAATAAAAGGAATCACGTCTCAAACTTCAAGTCAAAGGGGACAAAACACTCACATTTCCACATATTTGTTTGGCTCACAGCACAAAAAAACGCCTACGTGTTTCAGCAAAGAGCTTTCCTTCATCAGAGCGTTTACAGCACACATACAACTCACCATACTGTAAACACAAGGGCAGAGTTAACACCCAGCTGAGATCAGTACCTAATCACCAGGCAGGGACCAATCAGTTTTTGTTTCACATGATATCACAAACACAGATTGATATAATTAGATTGATTAATGCATGCTAACTTTCCAGGAATAGAAAGCCTGCAGTTTCTATTAGCTTGGGTTAATGTCACTGGTAGGCGGGATTCTACTGTCCAGCCAACTGTCCACAGCCCTCCTCTGAGACACAGAGTGAGTAGACAGAAATGGTGCCATATTATCATGAGCATTAGTGAGGACAAATTATATGAAGATAAGTTGAAAATGGGTGAAGTCGTCCTTTAACCTAAAAAGCATTTTAAGCTGTAGTCATCATTCTGTCCATATAGGGGTCAAAATACTGAGTGTGTGCCTCCAATACTTTTCTCTCTGGGTCTGAGCCAGTTTCTAGAACATTTCCTCTAATAAGCATCATGACTTTCTCAATCCCACAGAATTTTAGTGAAGAGGGTCAAACATGATTTGCTGTGAGCCAAAAAAATATGTCCCCTTTGACTTGAAGTTTAAGAGGGGCTACCTTTTTCATATTTTTGGAATAAGTATGATATACTTAGTGGAGTCTTCACATCTCCCGGGTCTATCTGTTGGTGTATTAGCCATTAGTCATTGAACCTGCCTCAATGAACCTATCAGGGCTACTGTATATTAACTTTTATTCTAATCGAGTTAATAGCCAGTCCATCAATCCCAGTCCATCAATCAAGCCGCGGGAAGTCTGGCTCTCCCCTCTTACTAACTGGTGGGATGAGTGGGGGTTGGGGGCTTGGCGGGCTGGAGAGCAGGGGGTGGGTTTGTGAAGAAGCGGGCATGTCAGGATGTCCTTGTCGAGGGAAAACCGCATACATACATCCTGCAAACCTTTGGCACTCAGCAGTCTTGGACGCAGAGCCCCGTAGCACAACTGCTACGTCTGCTGCAGCGTGTGTCACGACACAACAGAGATAAATGATGCGACGGCCTAGCCAATGAGCCTGCAAGCTCATCCCCTCCAGCAAGGGAGAGCAGGCCCGAGGGGGGATGCTGCGCTATGTTACAGTACATGGGCCCACTGAGTACAAGTATGTGCTCCCATGGGAGGGGTTTACACTGTAGAGGAGGGAAATGACAATGCTTACGTACAGTTAGAGCATGACCGATGCCAGATTTCTCGACCGATGCCGATCCTCGACTTTGCAGAGTCATAGACTAAAGGTTACCAGAGTTTTGACTGATTGCAAAACCTTGATATTGATTTGAAAAACTTAGATTTGGTTACATTTTCTATTTGAAAACATTCGACTTACAGTTCAGTTCAGTTTTTATTTATTTATAGTGCAGCATCACCCCAAGGGGTCTCTGTACACTCTGTACAAGCAAAACACAATAAGCAAAGAATAAACAGTGTATAATATGTGCCTGCACATATGATCCAACAATCAATACGCGGCAGTGCACAACTGTAAATAAATATACAAATCACAAAAGATTTATAACAAAGTATAAAAATAGCAAGGTCAGAAGAGATAGACACAACAATAAAATCAATAAAACTAGGGGGAGCCGTAATTCAAGGAAAGAAGATGGGTTTTAAGCCTAGATTTAAAATCTCCGCAAAGTCGGCTTCTCTAACAGTTGAAGGAAGAGCATTGGCTCTGCCCCCAACAGTTTTTTTCCTTAAACCTTGTAACTGTGAGGTAGCCAGCACCTTGGGAGCGTAGTGACCGTCCTGGAATGTATGGTGTTATTAGAGACATGTAGGATGGTGCAAGTCCGTTCAAGGCTTCATACAGTAGGTCAGAAGCAGCACCTTTAAATTGGCTCTGGCCTGTATGGGCAGCCAGTGTAATGCTTTATGGGTTGGTGTGATGTGGTCGAATTTCCTTTTTAGAGTTAGTACTCTAAGCAAACAAATACATAAATAAAATGATAGATATTTTTAATGAAGTATATAGACTAAACTCATACTGTATATCGATCAGGCCATACAAACAGAAGCTGATTGGTAAACTGAACACGTGAACACTACAATGCCTCAAACCCTGCCTCTGATCCGTTCCAAGCGTGTTTTTTGCTCTACATATTTTTCAGTATTTATAAGCCACTCTGTTGGTCAGTCGGTTTAGTTCAAAATCTTCAATTGCAAACTGAGAACTTATCACAACTTATCACAGTTTATGTGCTTCTTTTTTTTTTATCTTAAAAAGCACAAGGCGTACAAGCGCACACGGTTTCATGCAGTTCAGTGTCTGGTCCGTTATCACTTCTGGTCCACGAAGTTACCGTAGGAAATGTGTGTGTGCCAGACTGATAAGGGCATTGCCAGTGTCAAGCTAATCTGCAATCTGATCAAACAACCCAGATAATGGAATCTCCCAAAATGTGCAGTGAGTGTATCCGTGGTTTGATTTACGAGCTGAATCTCTAGATCATTAATCATTTTAACTAATGGTGGAATTAACCTTTGCCATTTTACCCTGCCATATAACATTCAATTTCCATCTAGTGAGGCAGTGATGTTAGGATGTGTAACTAAGCATTTGATTATGAAACTGAGGACAGTAGCTGCTCCAAGCTAGTGGGAAATAGCTGAATTCAAGGACAACATGCAGAGGACAAGCCTAGTACCCATTAAGTCTTTTCAACAAGTTCAGAATTACTTTAAAGTACATTAATGTACAATGTCTGAACAATTTCTGAACCAATGTCGTTCTGTGACATTGGTTCAGAAACACATTACCAACTGAAATTACATTCATACAGGACACCACGTCCTCATCTAGGCCTTCAGTACATTGGTCACAGAGAGACGGTACTGAGTATTTGAACATAACATTGCCTTGTGCATTCAAGCAGTGTACAGTAGCATACAGAAGAGTCACAGCTGTAGGGTGAAGTGTAGTGGGTGAGCACTGGCCTGGCACATTGGTCCAGTGTAGCACAATTAAATTAAATTAACTGAATACAATGAGATGTATTCGACCACAACAGTTCACCTTAGCATTTATAGGAATATAGGAATATTAATGTGATAACTGAAAATTAATGTGCTAATTCATTAAAATAATTTAAAAAAATAATGTATCAATTTGTACAGATCCATTTGGTTACATTTACTCTCTCAAGAGTTAAATCAACACTGAAGATTTTACTGTGTAGGCCATACGATCGCATCACCACCGATGCTAGTCACATTTCATTAACCTGATGACAGGCAAATTCTCACCCACTCCCAGCAACACATTCATTCCCTTGCCACTCTCTGAGCAAATGGAAAAACGTTTTAAAAAATGATCTTGTGGATCTTGTGATTGAACATGGAAGCGGCATGGCTCCGATGTGGATCGTGGACTCCATGTGGTCAGCCTGTGACCTGACGTCAGTCGTCTATGATATGACTTCAAATTTGGGCAAGGTTTCAGCCGATCAGAGCCCCATTGACTTCCATTATAAAATGAAAGTAAAATATTTCAAAAAGTATAAAACCCATACTGTATTGGAGGTACTTTTGTGGCCTACTGGCAGCATTAGGTGCTGATCGGTTCTGCCGTTTTCGAGATTAGCTCTGGACACACAGACACACAGACACAAAGAGAGACACACAGACAGACAATACCAGGCCTTCACTAGCCAAGTGTTACGAATTGAAAAGGCATATATTTATACAATACTCATACAATAGTAACTAGACGCGTCGCAATTCCGGGGAAATTGCAGAGTGTGGTTGCGCCGACGCCGGTCGCGGGTCGCGGCCGCCGGGACTCGAGGAATACGCCGGGAGGAATAACGTCGGAGGCTGCGCCAATTACATTGTGTTGTCACTCCTGAGATCGCTTGCGTTTCATTTTGAGAGGATCGATCCCCCCAAAATAAGGTTTTTGCATCAAACGGTTACATTTTGAGCATTCGTGGCGCCCCCTATGGATCAAAGTAGAAATGCTTTTGGGGATTGGTTTAGTATACCACCCTCGACATGTGATTCAAATTTGGGATTGACCGGACGTTTCGTTCGTGATTTATGGCATTTTTGGTCAAACGGGCCCCTCCCGCTAACTTTGGAAGCCATTTACGGACGGACGGTACGGACTATCAAAATTACGCTTGGAAAGGTTTATCGCATGGGTCCATAGATCACGTGTACCGATTTGTGTGAGATTTGGAAAAAAATTGAAGGAAAAGGAGCAAAAAGTGTGTTTTGAAGAAAATTCAAAATGGCGGAAAATCTATCCTGACGCAAATGGGCGTGGCCTATATGGGAAGATGCGTCGTGACCCAAGGAATCCAGGGAAAAAGAAATTTTGATTTTACGACCTACGGTTCAAGAGTTATAGGCCAAAAGGTAAAGGGGGCTGTTATAGCGCCACCATGTGGCCGACTGGTGTGATTATTTTCTTAATTATTTTTCAAAAAACTATTAACCTCCCCTCCAAGTTTTGTAACTGTAGCCTTTACGGTTTCCGAGAAAAAAATACTTGAATGGGAGTTTTTGCAATTCACATTAAAGTGGATGGGGAAATTTAATGCAGAAATAAATCAATATCAAAAAATCTATCCTGACGCAAATGGGCGTGGCCTATATGGGGAGATGCGTAGTGACCCAAGGAATCCAGGTGAAAAGAAATTTTGATTTTCGGACCTACGGTTCAAGAGTTACGGGCCAAAACGTAAAGGGGGCTGTTATAGCGCCACCATCAGGCCGAATGGTGTGATATTTTTTTCAATAATTTCGGACAATATTATGAATTATCCCTCCAAATCTGATAACTCTAGCTCTTACGGTTTCTGAGAAAAAAATACTTGAATTTGAGTTTTTTCACTTTTCCATTAAAGTGGATGGGGACATTTAATGGCACTAATAAATTAATATCAATTAAACTATTCAACCAATTTCTTAGCCCTATACACGCGCACGATTCCCGATTTAGACGGTCATTTTGACATATGGCACAACATTGGGGGATAAAAACTGTGGGAGGAGATGCGGTCTGAAAAAAGTTTATCTATAAAGAAATAAAGTGTGTAGAGTACTATAGTCTGGTTGCCCTGTTGGGCAACCACACTAACAAGAAAATGACAGACACTGCAATGGCACTACAGAACAGTCCCTTTTAGGGCCAATGGCGGAGGCGTCACCCAAAACGATAGTTAACACAAAGCCGTCAGGCATGCCTTTTTAAGATACAGTTACTATGGGAACCATGGCACATCATCTGTCGAGTGCATTAAAAAAGTAATACCAGGCTTCTTGACAACTTGTCACAGTAGCCTCACAGTAGCCTCACAGTAGCCTGACAGTAGCCTCACGTGTGCTCTTCAAGTTGTAGCTGGGCAGAATTTGGCTGCACATGACGTATGGCACTGTACGTCACAATATCAAGGCATTTATTTGTTAAAAAAATAGTCATATTTTATTTTGTCCATATGGCCAGGACCTGTCATGCACTGTTGATTTTAATAATTTTCCTTTTTTAATGTTTTTGAATAGGCCAAAGCTCAAGGCCACAGCATAGTGAGTGAACTTCTACTCATCAACGAGTACATTCTAGGATGGTGACGTCAGTCTGTCCGTCAGCCTGTCTGTCTGTCAGTTCACCCAAAACTTTGGTCCCAAACAAGATATTTTGAAAACTACTAGCTGATTTGTCATGGCATTTTCTGTGCACTGTCATGCTTCCCAGGGAATGAACCAACTGATTTGGTGACCCCATATGGCCTTTCCTCTAGCACCACCCATGAAGTACACTTCCTCCAAATGAGTTAGTATTGTCAGACTGCGTCAAACAGTTACTACAGTTGGTTTGCGGTGTGGTGACCCACTGAGGTAACGCATCATTTCTTTGTTTGCCAAATGTCAAAGAAGAAGACAGCGGGGTCTACTGTATTTATTTGGGAGCCTTCCATATTATCTTTATACAGAAAGAAACATGACATCATACTATGATCAAGCGGCATAATAAAATGTTATTAATTAAAACACCGTCCTCGTGGTTGGACTATTTAGATAGCGGGCCAGATCTCTGGTGATTGCTGGCTGCATCCTCTCTATTGTATTTCATCTTAAATCCTGTAAATATGTTTCCGTTTCTATTACTGGTATCGAATATCCCTACTGTTGTGGTCCATTTTCAGTTATCACATAGACAGTACATCAATATTCCTATAAGGTGAACTGTTGTGGTCTTTTTGTTTGTTTTTTCCTGTCTTTTGCTTTTTTTTCTTGTCTTTTTTATTCCTTTTTGCACTATTTGATTGCATGTCTTGTCTTACAAAATTTTGAAACCTGAAAATAAAGTGTGTTTTTAGGACGGCTCAAGCGAAGCGAGCCGTCCTCTATGGAGAGAGATCAAAGGCAAGTGAGGTATGTGGGAGTTAACCTCTCGAGCTATATAAAGAGAGGAGGTGGCTTAGGCGAAAAAGGGGCGTAACGGGGCGTGATTTGGTCAGGGACTCTCTGTTTGTGGGAAAAAGGGGGCGGTCTTGGTAAAAAAGGGTCTGGAACGCGTCGTCATTGCTTCGTTGCCACCGATTGGTTGCTGCAACTTGGCTTCATGCAGGGCGACGCCCCCTCTTTGCTCCAAACACCGATTGGTTGCTGGCTTCATGCAGGGAGACGCCCCCTCTCACGCCCCCTCTCAGGTCTGAACATGCCCCCTCTCACAACTGAACATGTTTGCACCGCCGCCATTGTTCCAACACCAGTGTCCGCCCACGCAGCCTAAAGCCCCGCCCTCCCCTCTACACACTGAGTTAGTTCTTCATGCAGTATCACTCTGCAGAGAGGCATCAGAATTTTGTATTAAATTATAGAATGCACCAAAACATTAATAAGTGTCGACTTGAATCTATTTAAGCCACAATAAAGCCCCGCTTTTATTTTTGATATTTTTTTGGGGTTTATTTCGCATAGTTTTAGATGATTTTCCGTGCACATTTCTTCATTTAAGCATCGCGAGCTGCGAACGGCCTTTTTGCATGTAGTTGAAGCGCAAGGGGGGGAGAGAGTCGCAGATAGACAGCTGGAGAGTTGAATAACCTCTTCAAATAACCAGATTTATTTACCAAAGTAGCCTATGTAGGCGACCTACATGTTTATGTTTTAGCTTAGACACGGGTAGCCTACAATAGTTGGTAGATGATTGGTTTCTTTTAGGAGCGCTTTGTGATGCACCGTGCAGTTAAATCCGCGGTGTCAATAAATTCCACTGCCCGCTCTTTGATGAGTCCTCCATCCTCCATGAATCGAATACAAACTGCAACTAGTTCCCGTTTGGAAAGCGGAAAATCTTTATACGCGAGTAGGCCTATTGCAAAATATTGTCCAATGTCCACTGAGTTCAGCCTTTATTTTACCAAGCAGGACTGATGCTGCAGCCTGAAGCAGCTTGTCCTGAAAGTGGTTTAGGCGGTCGATCGCGGTGGCTACCGTTCGTTTAGGCGTCCTCGCGTCGATGAGTTTGCTCTGGACAAACTTTTTTTTTTACGCTGGTGCCATTGCTGCCTCTCTGCTGTCTCAACAATCAAAAATGAAGAGAACGAGGCCAGGACATGTGTGTGCTGTTTATATTGTGCGCTTATGTCATGACGTAGAAAACCGGTTCTGTGAATGAGGGACACAGACAGACACATTTCACACTCGAGTGTGAAATGGGATTCTGAGAATACACATTGGCTCAATTGCTCAAAAGACCCAACATCCTCCAGACACGCAGGACGTAGAGAGAATGGATGTGTATTACGTTATTTGTCAGCCTTAAGTATAGGGGCGATATTCATAGTAAATACACAAAAAGCTGTCTGGCGGAAGGAAGGCACAGTGGCCCTCATTTATCAACGCGGTGCAGCCCGAATAATGAACGTACGGCGATATCACCGCACCTTTCGGCATTTATCAATATATCCTGACGAGGCCTTCATCCTACTTTACGCTGAGATCTCACGTCTGGTCGAGACCAGTTGTTGACGTTGCCTGCGCCCGTTTATTCCATTCTAGACCTGCGGAGCAGACGGTCTGACAGGCATCTGGACACATATATCCACTCCAAAATGTATATCTACACTAATAAATAATCCCTGTGAAAATATAACATTTTATAAAGTAATTTAAACAAACTGCTTTAACAGTCACTCGGTTAAGCTTGCAGATCTGCATGGCTGCGTTGGCTATTTGAAAATAGCAGATCTACAAGCTCACAACAGGTCCCATTGCGACGCGTTGTGAGCTTGTGGATCTGCTATTTTCAGCGCAGCAGCGATTCTGCGAGATCATTTTCGGGAGCCCCGACATTCTTTTCATGGACACGTGAGGTCTACAAACTTACAGTAGCTTGTCCTATGTTATGGAGTTATGTCATAGAGTTATGTAGGCTACACAACCTGGCTGGGTTAAGGATATAAACCCGACGCTCCAATATTAACGTGGCGGCACGGAATCACTGCATTCCGCCCGAGTCTCAAAATGCACAATTTGTGAGCGCCATCATGTTCACACATTACAACAACAATAAGGCTCAAACCCATTCAGGGACATTAATCACTTATACAAAATGTTTTGCATCAATGAAGTCAATAACATGCTATTCAATCTGTCGCATCATACACATGGACATAGTAAATGCATCTGTATGTTTACACATTGAAATGTGTAAACATAGTGGAGCACAATAGCATAAGTGTAATGTCACCTTAAACATGTAGGCTAGCTTTGTTGTTTTATAGCAATAGTATATAAATGCATTTTCTGTCATCAAACCTATGTATTCCTTTTTACGTTACTGTATGTGTTGTTTAGCATAGGACAACCACAACATTCAGGTCAGCTGTTTGTAACATCGCATCCGGGGTACTACAGCCAACGTCATTGTCAAGACAAATAGAGTGTGTGTGAATGGCCCCTGCTGGACGGGCTGCTTTCCCAGTTAGCAGTACTTCATAACGTCATTATATCACACAGGTTTATAGACCTTTAGTTATGAATTGCATTGCAAACTGACGTGATTCAAATATAAATGAAATGGCATGGTGGAAAGAAGTGATCGAATGTTTTACTTAAGTAAAAGTATCAATACTGCAATGTACAAGTACTGCATGATGAGAAAGGATTCGGAGATAATAATGTGCTTCAGTAAAACTATTAGTATTTAAATGGGCTTACAGTACCCAAAGTACAAAAATGTTTGCAAATAGCAGATGTGGAGCTGACAACGCAACTTAAACTACGACAAACTAAGCGTTATTCTCTGCCAGCCCTTGAAATACCCGTACACACAATTAGCTTTGGTGCCATGAGGTCAGCTTGTACATGGGCAGTTTAAAACATATTTTTTATAGGCTAGGCTACATGTTACCACTTGAAAATGGGCCATTGTGCATAATGACTACTTTTACATTTGATACTTTACGTACATTATGAAGCCAATACTTTTGTACTTGTGAAACTCTAGTAGGCTACATGTGGAATTCCGGACCATTTGTAACAGAATATTTTAATATTGTTAGCCTTCAGTGCTATCATGCACAGTTCTAAACTAATTCGTCTCATCGTCCGACAACAGCACAGTCAAATGCAAAAATCACACATTGCAAAAAGCACACATTTCTTTGATGATGATGTTGGTTTGGTAATTGTTGTCGGCCAACCGAGCGCGTCCTCCTCTCGGAATGGGTCGCTCCGCTCTGCTCAGCTCTTTGATGAACAGCTGGCTCTCCCGCACGTCCTCCACGTTGCTTGTCCGACTCGGAACCGAACTCCCTCTCGTCTCGTGGGGGTTGGTTTGGCAGAGATGATTACGTTTCGCCTCTCCCACGACGCTCGTCGACAAGAGAACCACGACGTCGAGCTAGCCTAGCACTCCTCACGTGAACAACACCAATCTCCGTACTTTCCTCGTCGCACGGGCTGACTGTTAAATAACTGTACCGATATCTGAGCTCAACCTAACTCAAGCTATTCCCTTCGGTCCAGGGACGAATACACGTAGTAGATTTGGCGTAAAACACTCAAACTACAACACAACAACTACACATAAAAACACGCAAAACCGAAACTGACTTTTGGTAATTTATTACACACACACACACACACACACACACACACACACACACACACACACACACACACACACACACACACACACACACACACACACACACACACGGTTACTAAACTACTAATACTTGGTACAGTATCTGATAGCCTCAGCCAGCCCAAGAGAAACTACACACATTAGCTCTCCTTAAAGTGGGTGCTAAAGATAAGCATTGTAAGATGCTGTTGCAGTAGAAGTAGCTTATTTAACTGTAAACAGAAAACACACAAATGGAAAATACTATTAAAACTACGCAAACAACATGTATAATAAAATAACACACAAAATGACCATTTTCCATGCACAATTGTTTACCAGCTCGCATTCAAAGTGCAGTCGTTCTCATATGCTGGGATGAAATGCTCTTTCAGATGTAAACAACTTTAGTGCGCAAAGATGCAATAACACACAAGTTTCACATAAACACGGATGTTTGTCGCATCACAAAATTAAGTCATTCTTCCCATGACATCTTAATTTCCACAGGAATCAAAACCACAAAGAACATTTGCAAATTGGAGTAAATACGGTTAAATGTGTGGTAAAAGTGGAATCGAAAATAACAGTGCGTCCTCCGTGCGCTAGCCTAACTTGGTTAATAATGCGCTTGTATGAGGTTACCAAACACACTGTTTTTAGCCAAACACAGTACTGTCCGCTATTAATTACTTACTTATCGACGCAAGTCACGTTATTATGCTTTTTCATGGCCTTGTAAAGACGATCACTTCCGCATTTTCTTCTTCGGTGGTATAAACTATGACACGGTTGCCAGATTTTCGAGAGAGTAATAAGCAACCAGGTCAATGAAAACAAGCCCAAAGATGTAAGTGGCTATATGAGCACTATAAACCTATATGCATCGGCTTTTTGAAAATAGACGATTTGGAAATAGCCGATCTACAAGCTCACAACAAAATAATAAAAACAAATAAAAAGCAACTAGCAATATTTGCAAGCAACTTCACAGAGAACGAGGTCGCTTATAATTACTATACATGGCAACACTAGTTACAAACAAAACATGTGTCATGAAATAGCAGATCTACAAGCTCACAACGCGTCGCCGCCTTGTGAGCTTGTAGATCTGCTATTTTGTATTTTGATTGAATACTGTATTTACAAAAGTATTTGTAGCTATGATTCCCTGCTTTCATATGACATGAAATAACAAAAATGAAAAAAGCCTAGATGACTTATCTGTTGTCGTGGTGGGTTAGATAGATAGATAGATAGATAGATAGATCCATCGATAGATAGATACACACATGCATTTTTTTTAAAAATCTCAATAGCACAATACCTCCCTACAGCAAACCACATCCCATCTTCACTTTTAAAGACCCACCCACACAACAGCATTACTTCAATTCACGTCTACACAAAGTAGCTTCAATGATGTACATGACTGCTTAATACCTTTTCATGCCACCTCATGCATTGTTTTTCTCCTCTGAATGTACATAGCCATGGCAGGATATGGCCTTCGACATAAGGTCTTACAGTGGCCTTCATGTAACATCACTGGTAATTAGAGTCCGACCGATAGGGATTTTTGTGACCGATACCGATAACCGATTTTAGAGAGGTTTGGATTATATCGGTCACCGATAACCGATATGCAACCGATATTGTGAATTTTATTAGCTGGAATGAAAATAGGCCTTTTCTGTTTGTTTTTTTTTACATTTACTCAAGTACTGTACTTAGGAAAATTTTAAGTAAAATTTTGAGGTATTTTTTTTACTATTATTATTATTATTAGTAGTAGTAGTAGGCTAGTAGTAGTAGTAGTAGTAGTAGTAGTAGTAGTAGTAGTAGTAGTAGTAGTAAAGTATTGGAAAGTATTTCCAAATATTATACTTTTACTCCACTACAATTATTTGAAAACTTTAGTTACTAGTTACTTTGTAGATTAAGCTCTAGAATATTATAAACAACACACACATTAACCACTTCAGCCCTACACATATCTGCCATTTGAAAATAGCAGATTTACAAGCTTGTAGATCTGCTATTTTCCAAAGATTTTTATACATTTGAAATCTTGTTGAACAGGACATCGTGACAGTCGACCGTCGTGTATCCATGGCTATTACTCCCTCTAACATTTCCCATGTTTTTAGCAGTGGTGGAAAAAGTACTCAAATTCTTTACTTAAGTAAAAGTACCAATACTGCAATATAGAAATACTCTTGTTACAAGTAAAAGTCCAGAATTCAAAATTTACTTGAGTAAAAGTACAAAAGTATTGGCATAAAAATGTACTTAAAGTACCAAAAGTAAAAGTACTAAATATTTGAAAATAGCAGATCGAGCTTGTAGATCGGCTAGGTATAAAATAGGGTTAAAGTGGTTAATGTATGTTTCATTATATCATAATTTATATCTGAAAAGTAACTAGTAACTAAAGTTTTCAAATAAATGTAGTGGAGTAAAAGTACAATAGTTGCCTCTGAGATGTAGTGGAGTAGTAGTAAAAGTATTGGAAATTGGAAATACTCAAGTAAAGCACCGATACCTCAAAATTGTACTTAAGTACAGTACTTGAGTAAATGTACTTAGTTACTTTCCACCACAGTTTTTTAGTGTATTGAAATAATGTCATGCATATTTGTCCAGTGCATAGCCTACTGCAGGCCTTGTTGACTAGATTTAGGAGAGATTTTTAAGCTCTTGCTCCTGAAATGATCGATTATTTTTAAGGGGAAACGCCATCATTTAACATGCAAGTCAATGGGTGAGAAGGAGATTGCCAGGCACAAATGGTAGTGTAGGTAATTAATGTATTTGTGCAAGATGACCCTGCTACTGTATATAAAATGTGTATATTACTCGTTCATCATGGTTCATGTTCAAATATGGTTCATGTTCAAATAGCTCAATCCAAAATATAATGCTGTAGGCCTAAGTGTTAAGGTTGTTACACACCGGGGCGATTTTTTCGTGCGAATAATGCGTTTTTTTTTAAAACCTTATAAAGTCAATGGCTCCGTACATGGAGCGAAAAAGCGAAAAAGCGAAGCGAAAAAGCGTCTTTTAATTATTCAGAACGAGTCCGAATTTTGCGTATATTCGCTATTTTCGCCGGTGTGTAAGGACCTTAAGGCTGTATTTACGCACCTGCTTAATTGTAATTAATGCTTCAACATAATTATGACCGGTATTTTTTATCAGATGTCTGATAAATTTGATTCATTCCGGACATTGGGACCAGCAGGTTACAATCCTATATTGCAACCCCTGGTATACCACATTGCTTAGCAGAGTTCAGTGATGCAAATGCATGTCAAGTTGATCAACAGATTGTATTATTCCCCAATGCAATAACAGTACTGAAATGAAGGCTATAAGGGCAATAATGGGAGCCCTTTTTTTTTTAAGTAACTTCAAAGTTACTTTTCACAGTAACGCATTACTTTTTGGTGTAAGTAACTTGTAAAGTAACTGAGTTACTTTTAAATGAAGTAACTAGTAATGGCATTGGTAACTGGTCACTGGTTTTCAGTAACTAGCACAACACTAGCACAACACTACAACGGTGTCTAACCGAGAGTTATACTTCTCCAGTACAACGGTGTCTAACCGAGAGTTATACTTCTCCAGTACAACGGTGTCTAAGCGAGAGTCCATGCAGATCACAGTTGACAAATATTATATATCATCAGAGCTATTATTAATGTTATCGGTTTTATCGGGATGACGTCATAATTCCTGATATCGAACCGATAATTATCGGGCCGATACTTATCGTGCACTAATAATTTTATCGCGAATTATTTTTATATTTTTCTCTGTTGTTGGTGACAACTCTAGTGCGTCCCATGGACGCCACGACGGTGTCATGAATGCGTCCTTTCACAATATTGTGCGTCAGCGACGCAGGACGCAGGCCTATGAGCATCTCTGCTCAGTGCGGCTGCAGAGTTCATGTGCAACATCTTGCATGCATGGCTGTGGCTTTACAGTTTTCCTTCGCCGTGTCTGTAGGTCACCCCCAGGGACCCCCAAGGGTCTCCAGGGACCCCTAAGGGGGGGGGGGGGAACGCGGACCTCCTTTTTTTTTTTTTTTTTTCATCCCATGCTTTTGGACCCCCAAAACTATTTTTTTTTTTGGGGGGGGGGGGGGGCCTGCGCCGTCCATCATGTCATTCTTTCTTGTTTTTAAACACGTCCTCACATTGATTTATCTGAGACTAGTGGTGTGCAGGAGGACGCACAATGCTTTTGATCAATTCATTATTAATGTTGTTTAATGTTTAGTTGTTTAGCATAAAGAATGCTTCCGTACACTATAGCTCTATGCAAAGTTATTTTTATTTTTTTAAGGTAAAGCTAATATTTCTGTCCATTTGTATGTGTAACCCTGGTGGTGAGAAATGAGAATGCAAAAGTCAGTACAAAAATAATAATAATGGAGTCTGCACAATGTTTTTAGCACTCACTGTTTACTGTAGAGGTCAGATCAATGTTTTGATCAGGATCAATAGATGGCGCCTCGAGGATTTTATCATCTCAAGTATGCGGCCGACGGCCATAGCCTTAAGAGAGGCTCAGAGGCCGTCTGGTAATCAGAAGGTCACCAGTTTGCCTCCTTTCCCCAGTCTATGTGTCTGTATCCCTGAGCAAGGCACAACTTCTCCCCAATAGCATGCACTCATCATAACCATCTGAGTAGCCATCAACTGGGTGAAGCGGGAATATATGGTGTCCAAAAAAATAAAAGAATTGGGCTAATACAAATGCAAGCAATTTTGTAATTTGCACACTATACATTAGTTTCCCACAATGTGTCTGGCAAATAGAATGTGCAGAGCACCTGAAACCCTGCCCATTTTCACAGATAGCCAATCACTGTGGAAAAAGCAAGTACGCCGCCCTGATTTAGCCATCTGAAAGAGGGATTCCCACAATATCCTAACATTCTAACAGCTGTTTGGAGGAAGCGTGCCATGGCCTTCAGGCCAAAATGTTTATCTCAATTTTATATCAAAATCTAGATTGCCATGAAATCTGCTCAGAGCATTCATGCTCACTGGAGAATGAACCTTAACCATTGAGTGATGTCATGATCTTTCCTCTGTGTCAAACAGCACACTGTAGACTTTTAGTTATGGTCATTTATTTTCATTAACTTAGAGCTTTTAATGTTGTTTGATATGTGTTATCCTTCAGTGAATAGACACAATATGTACACATCCCAGCCCCTACGCACTCCACAATAATATTAATCTTTTCTCTCTTTGTTTCTTTCTAATATTATTCATCCTGTTGTGAGGGTCTCTAAGGATGGCAATGTCAGTAGGTTCAACCCCATTTGGTCCAGCTGTAGCATTCTTGTCTTGTTTATGTATGTTCTCTCTATTAGACTTCTTTGGCATTATAGGAGTGCGTAAAGCACACCACACAGGTCCAAACTGTATACTGTAGATCTACCATACAGTATGTTGAACTTATTAAGATTAAGTACAGGGTACAGTATCATGTTGTTTGACAGAAAAGATCATGACACAGTATTCATCAAAGCACCATTTGGGGATTTGTTTTACAATACTTTGAATGTTTATGTGGGATTGTAAAGAGAAATAAAAAGCCTTTCATAATGTTCAAAACACAAGTCTGCTTTACTCAATTACTCAAAATAACCAAACATTCACACAGCTTCATATTTTGCACTAAGAATTTGTGAATAAATCTGTTCTCAACTTCAACATGGTCAAGGGTTTGCCAGAAAGTGCAATGTCTTGCTGAGTCAGAAAGCAATGAATAATTTCTGTTGATAATGCAAAACGTGACAATATTTATTCCATGCCTTCATTCATAATGTGACTTTGAATGGCCTTACTTAAAAGTGTGTGAGGTTATCTGGCAGAGAATCCAATTTGGCTGTGAACAGACAACTGGCCGAAGTTCAATGAACTATTACAAATCGATCATACTGTAGGATGACTTGAAATAGGACTCTAGGGAGGCATTGTGGCACGGTGTATTTACCGGAGAGACATGGACGCAAACGTAGATGCATGTGTACTCACTCAGGTATTCACACGCATACGGCATAGGTACTAACATAACTGTAAAGTGCCACTGTGTTTACACAGTGGCACAGATACATGTAAATGCATTTGAGTATGCACACACAAAGACACATTCAAGCACCCATATACACAAGCATTCACATTCACTCACATGTACAATGTACTGACTTTTATCTTTTTATTGCGTTTTTTTATAGCACCTTAACTAACGCCCATAAGTATATCATGCACAGTATACGTCTGCTGCTATGCTCACGCACCTTTATATCTTATCTCAGGTACCATGTGTAAATATGTAGATAACTTGTTTGATCTCCCCCACTCCCACTCTTCTTCTTCCCTTTCTTTTTTTTCTATGTAAATAACGATACGATGGGAACTATGCACAAAAACAAATCTCTCCCCTTTTTTTACTCCTGTAAACCTGTGATGATGTGACAATAAAGCTGATTCTGATTCACACACACACACACACACACACACACACAAACTATCAATAGCGAGTCTTGTAGTTGTACATGTGACCCTTACCTTTACCCTTAGGGCAAGTCCTGTATACTATAGTGACAGATTGCACAGAGGTTACGTATCAACTGAAAGGTAATGGAGTTCGCTCTGGAAACACCATTTCAATGTCCACCATAACCCTTTCTAAGCCCTCTCCATTATTAACAAAAGCCCAGGTTGAATGTCTGCAACATCTAAACTGTCACAGATAAGGGGACATTGCTCTGTGGGAAATGTGGCATGTAATTCCATTATATTCACTCTCACAGAGGAAAACCTTGAACCACCTTGACAAGAGCCTACCAAAATACAGTAGATATTGCACAATTTCCCCTTAGGTGTTGCGTTCACAACCGCAAGATGCAAAAACACAAACCATACTTGCCCTTTAATGATAAAAGTGAGGGGGTGTAGACAGAGCAGACAGCTTTTGAGTGCAGTAATAGGGACACCATTACAATGCACACACCAGGGAGGCTGAAATGGGAGCATTAGAAAGTGAGGAGAATAAGACCTGGATGAATGGATGGATGGATGGATGGATGGATGGATGGATGGATGGACGGA
This sequence comes from Gymnoscopelus microlampas, assembly GCF_963454915.1. Classification (NCBI taxonomy): domain Eukaryota; kingdom Metazoa; phylum Chordata; class Actinopteri; order Myctophiformes; family Myctophidae; genus Gymnoscopelus; species Gymnoscopelus microlampas. The sequence goes on along the minus strand of NC_139947.1, from coordinate 31,643,928 downwards.
CGGACGGACGGACAGACAGACATGAGTTTGATAATCATGTCGCCACCTCCACCTTCAGCCACAAATGTGAGAGTAGAACACACTCAAAATACATACATGCAACTATGCAAACAACCCCCCCCCCCCCACACACACACACACACACACACACACACACACACAGGTATGTACACACGCACACACGCACGCACGCACACACACACACACACACACACACACACACACACACACACACACACACACTTGCTGCTAATACCACGACAATGATGCAGAGTGTAACACTCAAGAGATATAGGCTACATGCTGAAATAAAACGAAATGCCAATCTTTGGGTTAGCCTATGGCATTGGCTGGATTGGAGCTACAGGAGTGAGGGTCTAGGAAGAGAACTAGTACAACAGATGGATGTAATACTGATAATGGAGAGATTTACAATCTCACATATTCAAAAGTATTTAAAATGACATGTCTCAATAGTGTGATTAAATGGGGCATTATCTTAAATAAACATTTTAGCACTGTTCAACATTATTCCTTGCCAATGACATATTCTCTGCATGTGCATTTAGCATGGGGATCAAATAATATTTGTTTATGGCAGATTATCATAAAGGAGACATAAGGAACAACCCATCACCCCACCCCCCCTCCTAAACCCATTGCATTTTAAGCATTTAGCAATCTTATCCTGTATCTGAAACTGAGTTTTAGGTGGCTGTTGTTGTGGTAGTAAAATAGACACATTCCCCAATGTCCACTCCCATTATTATTAGGGTTTTGAGTTAGGAGCACTCAAGGTTATGAAAAATGCTTAGACTAGGCTATACTTTCTTGTATTACATAAACATTTAGATTCAAATACTGAAAGTGGTCGCTTGGGTGGCGCAGTAGTAAAGTCCCTGCCCACCACACCGAGATTGTGGGTTCAAATCCACCATGGTGTATCCAATTGCCCCCGTATTCGGGGGAGGGAAGCCAGGCGTACTCCTACAGGCTGGGGCGGCACCTGTCAGCGGGGAGTGTTGGGCGGGAGGAGTAGGACGAAGGCCCTACATCCTCCTGGTGGGGGCTCCTCACTGGCAGTTGAGTCAGTAAGATACAACAGCAATGTCAACACAGATATGTGTGTGGGGTGGATTTAATTGGAATAACGACTGTATTGGGGTAAAAAAAATAAATGGCTACAAAGTTTCGGGGGGAAAAAATAAAATACTGAAAGTGAAAATGTAGGCCAAGTAAGCCTACAGGAAACTTATTTGAATCCTTGTGCATTAGAGCCTTAAATATCCTAAACTTAAAACTCATTGAACAGATAAAAAACAAGGAGAGTTGGTCACTTTCGAAATACACTATCTAGGCTGTCTATTATTCTATCAATCACCCTTGAAGTTAAATTCAATTAAATGTCAGTTAAATATTTCACTTGACACAGCATGACAGAGGACACACATTTGGGGACTGTACCCTTTGCCACACCCGGCGACAACACTCCCCACTTCAATTAGCTTCTATTCTCTATCTGGTATAACAGCCCGAGTGTTTCTGGAGAGGATTCTTACAGATCCTTATTATGTTCGACCCAAACATCTAAACTGTTTCCTCTCAGAACGTAAGGCTTAAACACTACACAGTCCTGTTCTCCAAACATGGCCAAAAAAAGGTGCACCTGCTCACTGTTTAGCTGGCTGCCTACTGGGCCTAGACATGCATGAAAAAGCAGGATGCTGCCCTGATTCCGTTCCATGCAGCTTATTAAAACGGCTTATCGACCATATTGCTCGGATTAAAGCAAAAGGCAACACCCTCTCCCTCTCCGTCCATCCACGACACTCGAGGGACAATAGCGGCATCGTCGCAGACGGAGCAATGAATGACAGTACGAGGTTCTGTTCATACAAATCCATTCCTGATGGCAGCATTAAGACGCTTCCCCGTCGGGCTACAATGTCATTGTGTCCGGTTCTTACACGAGCATTGATACACACAGTAGCGACCCGGCAAAACGCAGCCTACACCTGTGTGTGTGCCACTGTCAACCTCATTCACTACTAACAGCGTCAAAATGCAGGACGATCTGCGATCAGCCTTACCTGTTCTGTCAGGTCCGGGTGTCAAGCTTTAAATCCGGATTTCGACCATTGAGATAACAGGCAGCCGCCACCGCCCCGGAGCGCCGCTTCTCTCGGTCACGGGGAGAGATAGGGAGATAAAGCCGGAGCAGCTAGAGAGAGAGAGAGAGACAGAGAGAGAGAGAGAGAGAGCCACAACACACCGGCCAGGATGGCTGTCTAGAAGGGCGAGGAGGAGGAGAGTGGAGGGGCGTAACAGCGGTGCAAGGGAAGGGAACTCCTAGACGCCGTGCGTGATGCGTAGAGTAGACACATCTCCCCTGCACATGACGCCCAGAATGCCATGCATGCACACTAGGCCAGTGGTTCTCAAACTTTTTCATGCCATGGACCCCCAAACTGATATGTATGTGGCCGCGGACCCCCCCACCTGAAAATGTTGTGCCATTCATTCCTGATATTTTTTTTCTTCTGTTCAGTCAACAGTCAAAGTCACTATAACCACTTAAACTGTTGACTATTTTCTAATAATAATAATAATATCTCAACTTGATATAGTGCTTTTCTAAGTACCCATGACAATTTACATAAATATTTTGACGGTGGCATGCAAAAATATCCGATATTAGCTATTTTTGAATTATTTTTATTCTTTATTATTTTCACCTAATGACATGGCCAAAATAGGGATGCCAGGTTGAAAGTGGTTAACAAACCATCAAACCAATCATGCAGAATTCCTCCACTGTGCTGAGCGTGGGCCACCTAATCACTCTGCCCTAGTGATTTAGGCATGGCCCAGGCGTCCAATCAAGGCAATAAAGAACAATACTGTGGTCCACCCCTGTCAATGCCCTATCTGTAGCCCTTGTCAGTTATTGCAAATTCACATGCAGTTTTGATGCAATAGGCACCTGACATCATTAATGGCAAATCGATGCTCACTTGCTTTGCATAAATCTAATAGCTACTCTTTACTGACACTTGCTGAGGTTTGGATAGATTTATTCTGCCAATATGAAATGTGATGGATCCGGAAGGTTTAACGTTTTACAAGCTGCACGTAAGCTTTATTCCATTTTGACTCTCCTTTAGAGGAGTCTGTCAGTGGCGAAATATATAAAGTGTAGAAAAGATCTATTGGCATGTACAGTTGAGGGTAATTCAGCTCTTAAATGATAGTACTTCTTCATTTCCCTCCTGCTCTATAGAAAGAAAATGCATTACTGCCACTACATCCTATAATGACCTTGGCCATAAAACATTTACTATGAATATGATTTGTGAAGTATTCAGTACTTAGTTTCCTTTAATTACACGTCATCCTTTGACTGACTGTCTGACATACCAACATCAGCTGTCTGACTCTGAATGACTATAGACCAGTGGCGCTCACACCCATCATGCTGTAGCTGCGTGCTTTGAAAGACTGTTTTTAAAGCACATGAAATTCACTCTTCTGCACCAGCATCAGTATGCCTGCAGAGCAAATAGATCCACAAAGGATGCCATTACCACAGCCCTCCACACAGCATTGACCCACCTTCAGCAGAAGGGGACATATGAATATGTTTTTTTTATGTAGCTCTGCATTTTCTATTGTCCCCAGCAGGTTAGTCAGCTAAACTTCTTTACAACCTGGGTTTCAGGACCTCCCTGTGCATGTGGATCAATGGCTTCCTATCCAATCATGCACAGACAGTCAGACTCAGTCCTCACCTCTCCCCAAGCTTTTACCTTCAGCACCACAAGGCTTGCTGAGTTCCCTTTTCTGTTCTCTTTAGATGACTGTCCCCACACACCTCTCAGGAATAACAATTAAATTAGCAGATAGTGGTGGGAATTATGTCAAACGGTAACAGCTTACAGAGATGAAGCAAGGATGGTGTACAAAAAACAATTTACTGTATCATTGAAAATGAAACAAGACTGGGTCAAATCCCCAGTTAACGGTGTAGCTTCCACATGGATCTCTGACATAATGTTGATGATATCATATTGATTTTTGAATAACATTGTTGTTATTCAAAAATCTGTCTGACCGCGAGACATACAGATATAGATATTCGTGGTTTTTCGGTTCTCAGACACCGTTGGTCCGATAAAATTTCCACTTTGGGGGGTATGGGAACCGACTTCACTGATTGGCCAACTTGACCCGTCGACTTCACTGATTGTCTGAGATTTGCATCACGTTGCATCACGCTCAGCCACTATAAGTGTGGCATGTACAATGGAACAAATAGTACAAGATCTGTGCTCATGGGTGAAGGAAGGCGCTGTGAACGAAAGTGGCAGTGTGAAGCAAAACGCGAAGCGTGTGGAGCTGACAACGGGTACAATTACTATATCAGATATCAGGAGTAGTCAAACGTCTGAGTAGATTTCGACAAACTTGTCAAAATCTCACATGCAAGTGAGAAGTGTGTAGGATTACACACTCTCTCTCTCTCTCTCTCTCTCTCTCTCTCGATCCCTCTCCCCGTCCCTAACAATCCTGTGACTCCTAACCCCATCCAAACCCTGTCCATTGCTAGCCCATCCTGCAACTTCCTGCAACTTCGGACAGGTCGAAAACTAACCAGTCCGTGGAGCTGCTCATGTCCTTTTATCACTGCTCCATAGAGAAAATACTAGCACACGGTTGTACAGCATGGCATGCTAACTGCAATAGCACAGCAGACAGGAGAGCATGCCAGAGTGAGAGTCATAAGCACAGCCCAGAAAATAATTGGATTCTCCCTGCCCTCACTGGAAGATACCTTCAGATCATGCTACGGTGCCAGAAATATTCTGAAGGATGCAACTCACCCCTGTCATCATCTCTTTTCTCTGCTGCCAACTGGAAGGCACCACAGGGCCAAGGATGTCCCAAACAAACATTTAGTGTCAGACCCTACTCAACAGGTCCCTGGCACCAACCTCCAAAAGAGACAGTGGTAAACACCCAATAGATTCTGGACCGGCCACGGCCCCTGGCTTGGCCAGCCTTCACAACTGGGGCCGCAGCCCAAACCCACTGTGTGCTTGTAAAGTGGAGCAAACAATGAAACACATCACCGACACTTGCCCCACCTCCATACAGCAGACCAGGAGGTGCTTAGCTTGACTTTGCATTTGCTAGACGATGGCCTCATACCAGCACCACCAGGCTCAAAATGAGCGTTGTTAGCTTTTAGCCTAGAGCCATCACTGAAATAAACTATATAAAACACTGTCCCCTATACCACCACCACCCCAACATCATCATAATAACACTTCACACCACAGGACTAACAATTGGAATAGAATTGTTCCATACAATGACAGAATGAGCATACTATGCAATAATGGTGTGTGTGTGTGTGTGTGTGTGTGTGTGTGTGTGTGTGTGTGTGTGTGTGTGTGTGTGTGTGTGTGTGTGTGTGTGTGTGTGTGTGTGTGTGTGTGTGTGTGTGTGTGCGCGCGCGTGCATGTGTGTGTGAATGCTGGAAGAACCATTTTAGAAGCTGCACAGAAAATGTACGATGACGTGAATTGAATTGAATTGCAGAGGCAGCAGTGTGATGAGTGGAAGAAAGTCAAGTGGGTGATGTATTGGGCTGGTGTATGTACGTAACAATTTTGTACAAATGTAAATATGCACACAGGGAAATAATTTCCATAGCAGTGGCTAATAGAACTGGCAAAGCTGAGCTGCACCATCACTTAATCACTGTTGCATGCATGGCTCAATGTTTGCAACAAAGGAGAGAGCCCACACTGGTTTAAAGTAGAAACAATATGTTTATTAAACTAAAGGCAAAGAATTAATGAAAATGTACAAAGGTCAGTGTCAGTAATCAGTAGTGTTGTGTATGTATGCATGCATTGCGAAGTAGTGTGGATGCAAAAACATAGCAAAATAAACAAATCAAATGCAGTGGGCCATGCAGACGCATGGTGGCTGGGGAGACAATGAACTCTGCCAGAGCAGCCTCTTAAATAGAGGAGGAGGCCAGAAATACACTCCCTCCTCAGAGGGACCCAAACCGGACACTGCTGGGAAAACACACACACTTTAGTAACCAGCAATCAGACAATTAGACCCCAATGTGTAGGATACGAGAGAGAGAGAGAAGACAGATTGAGGCCCGTCACAATCACCACATGGAGATGATAGCTTGCAGACTCCAAGGATCTGTTTGAAATGATGTTGTGTGCGATATAGATCTGACTCATGCACAAATAACCAATGAAAGACTACAGGTTTTATCCCTACAACAGTTCAGTGTATCTGTCATCCACTTGTCCTGTCAAACTGATATTGAGCAAGACACAATGTCCGATTAAGTCAACTAAATCCAACATAAAGCACTTTAAATGATTCAGTGCACCATAGCTCTCGAAGCACAAGGACACACAGCTTTGTGAACTTTGTCTATTGGTCAATTTATCAATCCTGATGTTGAAGAGAAAGAAAAGCTCTCCAGTCTACATTGTAGCAGTATAGTCCTCACAAGCCTGCAGTGCGTGTATACACATGGGCCTACATGTGCACCAGCATGAACATGTGGTTCACTTAAGGGTCCAGATGTAACAGTCCAAAGTATGCTACACCAGGGGTTAAAGTGGGCTAGCCTGTTTTTGAGCGGTGTAGCCGCTCCTATAAGTGGGGTTGGGACACCTCATTAGTACACCCTTCGCTGTACTGTGATTGGCTCATAATAGCACACCCCTCTACATTAGTACACCCCTAGCTGTACTGTGATCGGCTGACTCTATTGGCTGACTCTATTCAGCACTGTGATTGGCTAGCGAGACACATGATGAAATTAATAACCTATAAATAGGACTATGCACTTAAAAAAAACACAACAACAACAAACTTTTTTAAGTGAGCTTCCATCACTGTGATGACCACAGACCACACCTCACTTCACACTGGGTGTGATTTTTTTTTAAATCCCGGGGTATATTCCAGGCTAGTCCAGTTTATACCATGGGGTATAAAATAGCCTAGCCCAAAATATACCCCTCTAGTCCAAACTACGCCCCCCCTGTTTTTAATTCATTACGTTTATCATAATTATGTTAGTAATGCATTAAGTAACATCTCTTTAATCCAGGTTATAGCCCCCTTGTGTTTTTCATAAATAAATCTGTATTTCAAATTCCAGACAGACATGTATGTGGCCACATTCCAGTGAGATAAAAGCAGAATCTGAGGCTGGTTTTGTCTAACTTGAATGGGGGTCAAGTACTACAGGCAAACATCATAACATAGAGTAATTGCTTCCCCAAGGTTCTGTGGGAGTCCACAGAAATGCAATAACAATAAAGTCAATACAATAATTGGTTCTTTGGCCAATGTTTTGCATTAGTGAACATGTTGCACTCTGCCTAGGTCTCGCCTCCCTCACTGTCTTTCTTCACTCCATTCCTCTCTGCTTCTCTATTCTCTGTCCTGTCTACCTGCCTCCATCTGCTGCTCTATGGCCCTTGATGTGTATCATGTAAGTCTTTTCCTCCATTAGTTACTGGTTTTTGAGGTAGTCACTGTCCATGGAGTGATAGTGAACCTTTCTGAGACATGAGACTAACTTCAACTGTACCTTGATGGACCTGGAAAAGCAGAATGGTTCTCTCTGTGGTTTTGCATGGACAGGATGGTGGAGAAACCAACACATCCAGGGGAGTAGTGTTTGCTTTATGACAGAAATAACTGGTGTAATCCACAGGAAATTGATGGTTCTCATGCATGCATGGTCAAGCAATATGGAGTACCTTTTGTTCTTATGCCACCCTTTTTACCTCCCAAGGGAATTAAACTCAGCCATATGCACAGCGAGAGCGCTACTACACGATGTAAGCAACAGACTACAAACCAAACTCACAAATGTTGAATGTACAGATGTACTTTACTGCAAATTCTATTTCTGATACAAAATGGCAGTCCCCCCTCCTTCTAAAAATGCCATATTGCATATTCCCCACTGCTGCTAAGTTTCTTTGAGTTTTTTGCTGACAAAAGTAAAAGTTCCCTTTACCGAAGGTCTAGAGTGTGGGTTTTTCCTGTACTTTTTAACCTTATCTTTCTTGTTCTTTTTTATTTCAACAAAATCCAGCATTATTTTGTGTATACTATATTATTGTTGTTGCATTTTGGTGTGTTTTTATTTCAACAAAATCCGGTATTATAGTATTATTAGTAACCATAATACATGTGTACATGCAAGACTAATGTTTTTAATATTAATGACACTCAGTTGTGCATTGTTGAGTGAGAATGAATTTAGTATTGTAGCCTTTGTAAGGTAAAGGTTAAACTTTATTGTCCCCTAGAGGACATTTGTCTTGGCGCAGGGCTGCAGACAGTTGCTTCACATAAAAAACATCATGAAAACGAAGTGCGTTTGATACGGAGCAGACAGTTGCGTCACATAAAAACATCTTAAACATAAAATACATTTGACTGTACATTTAACATTAACAACATGGCAGCTTAAAAAGAAACTGAGAATTAAAGTACCAGAATGCTAAGTGCTTATTTATTGCACAATGCTCTATTACAGGATTTAACATTAAAGTTCAGCAGCTCAATCACTTTGATTTACACTTCGGCACATGGAGTCTTCTTCCTGATGGCAGAGGTTCATATTCAGAGAAGAGGGGATGTTGAGAGTCTGCAATTATCTTCGTTGCTTGTTTCATGACTGCCAGTTCATACAGGCTCTGTATGGGCTAACCCTATTACCTTCATAGTTGTTTTGTGTACACTGGCAAGCCTGCTTTTCAATTGCAATGTTAGGTTGCCAAACCATGTTGTAATTCAGTATCTAATGATGATTGTAGTTCTAATATCTTTTAACTGTTATCGCTCATAACTGATTCAAAGAGGCCTTCTCTTACAGCCAAAAAAGGGAACAAACCTCCATTCCAACAGTTTCTCCTGGACATGGTGCAAATGTACAGTACAATGGTAGTCCAGATACTGTATAGCTGTAAAGTGGGACTTCTGCAATGAGGACAGTATTACATGACAAACACAAATGTTTATTTTTCTTTTCTTTTTTTTAAGCACATACAGCTGACACATATTTGGTCCATAGGGGTACATGTGTGTTTTATACATGTTTTCAAATAAATACTATTTCAATGTTCAAAGATTCTAGTAGTAGCGGCCGTCAGTCTCGAGAGACCATGTTGTTTTTCCTGGTGCAGGATTTCCATCCACCTGTCAGGTATAACCTTAAGCTTCACGCACCCAGTGAAGCAAGCGGATTGTGGCGGAACAGCACCTTTTGGGCTGGGGGCTGCCCAGCTTAGGCGGGCGGTAGCTGTTCAGTCGAGACTTAACAATCTCTCCCACCGTCAGGAGCAACCCCTGGCGCCTCGCATTTACGCCAATCAAGCGAGGCTTATCACCGGTAGACTGCTGCTCCCCGTGTTGTGCCGTCGCGGTGAAGCGACGCTGGAGTGTCCTCTCCAGTGCGCAAGCCTGGGTTTCAAGGTATGGGAGACCAGCTATAACCCACTTAGCAGGTCCCCCCTCTCCACTCTGCTGGTGGGATCCAAGGGAAAGGCAGAAGCCAATACAGCTTGGCACCAACGTCGTCGCAGGAGTTGCCGGAACGTTGCTTTGGATAGCAGCGGACCACCTGTAGGGACTCCAGCTCCTGATTTGTCCTTGGGGTTGACTCCCGAAGCCCATCCCGTATGTAGGGTATTGCCACAGGGCAGTGGAGGTTTAATTTTGGAGTTTCCCTTCTCCTAGGCGGGTTGCCCTCCCAGGCTTCTGAGCCCCACCTGCCCAGAACTTCACCGTAACCCTGGTTTGGGGGCTGTCAGGTACTGAGCCTTTGCCAAAGGCCGCCCGGAGGTAACAGTGGTTAGGGGTACCCTCATTCTGTCCCCTAGGTCCAGGCCCCCACTGTCGGATGCAGTTTAACGTCATGCCCAAGACGGTTCAAAGATTAAGACATCTCAAAAGCCTTGACCCAACTTAGTCATACTTGAACAAGGACAACTTTTAATTTGAAAGTCATATTAGACTAGTGTATTGTGTATTGGAGATATTTGCTTGTTTTGTGGCTATATGAAAGTTGCTAAATACATGGCCTGTCTTGGTGGCTGCTCTTCACAAATGCACTTCGCTACATTCCTGTGAAGATGATGCTGATCCCGACACTGTTGGGGTCGGTAGTTGAGCTGAGAGCCACTGCTGATCCTTGTCAGGGCCGCTCCATGCCGTCTTCTCAGCCATTGCACCCTTGCAACAGGCTCAATGGTAGGAGCTTAGAACAGAGTTTTCTTTATAGCCATTCCACTCTCCCTTGGCTGATATCCACCACTCTGTTATCCTGTGTGCATCAATTGCACAACAAGTCTGTAGTCACACCCAGCCCAGGTGTGACTGCTTTGGGGGTAAAGCACCCATGCTCTCCACTGCAAAGTCTGGGTTAAAATCCATTGCGGTACATTCAGTTTGACGAGCGTCTAAACACAATTGGGCCGTATTCTGGGGAGGGATGCCGGGCAGAGAGGGTGATCTTTGTCGCTGCATGTACTCCTAAAGGCTGGGGCGGCGCCTGTCTACGGCAGTGGTTTTCAACCTTTTTCACATCAAGGTCCATTATCTATTCAGCATTTGAGCCACAGACCACCGTTTGATGAGATTTAGCCTCTCAGACCCAAGACTTGGTTATAGTTGGATAAGATTTTGTCCACAATTCCATGCTGTATTGATGTGGCACCATAACAGGCAAACGTTGATCAAAATGACAATTCTTTAATTAAGTAATGCAGATGTTTAACAATAATTTAACTCTTGAGAGCGTAAAATGAAACCAAATGGACCCGTAAGGGTCCATTTGGTTTCATTTTACGCGGTTAAAGATCTAATAAGGGTCCCTTTGGCTACCAACTCTCCATCATTTAGCTGGGGACCACCTGGAACCCCCTCAAGGACAACTGGTGGTGGTCCCCGGACCACTGGTTGAGAGCCACTGGTCTACGGGAAAGGTTGAACAGGAGGAGCAGAGTGGAGGCGCTACGTCCTACCAGTGGGGCTTCTCACTGACAGGTAAGCCAGTAGGGTACAACAGCAGTGGCAACAGAAATGTGTGGGGAGGAATGAATTGCCATAAACGCCAAAAATAGGGGGGAATTGGAGGAAACAAATTGTCTACTCCAAATTTTAAGAAAAGAAAAAGCGGGTAAAAAGTGTAACTGTTTAAATCAGCCACCACCCACACACTGCTCTATAGACAGTGTACTGGCATACAGTATTGCAGCATGATATGTATCCTTCTATCACCGCTCTGCAGAGAATGTACTGACATACTGTACATCACTGTATGCTTATGTTTGATACTACTCATTTGTAGAGCTTGTAGATCGTCTATTTTCTGTACGCAACACCGTCATACAACGAAATATAAATCATGCTTAACTGCTCAGCAGCAGACAGGGTAGCTCTCCAGAGTGATAAAGACAGGCCAGAAAATAATTGGATTCTCACTGGAAGACACCTTCAGATCTGCCTCTGCAGACGCAGAGCTCACTCCTGTCACCATCTCTTTTCTCTCATCTGGGTTGGAAGGCACTACAGGGCCTTAACCACTGCATCCCTGGCGTCCCTGCTATGGGCATGTCATATCCAACATACCAAAAACAGCTGATCTACAAGTTCACAACGTGTCGCAGTGAGATGTTGTGAGCTATTTTTGTTGTTTGTCAAACGACAAAGTGAAGTCAATTGAATTCAAGACAATTTAATTTAAAGCTGCACTTTGTAACTTTCCTCTTCTATCCTCTTCTAGCCTGCCTGCTTGCTCAGGGGATACATTTAATCTTGAAAATGTATGTCAGATCCTGTGTCTAGGTGAGACCTGACCTTTTACACAATCTAAATGTCTCAATAGAAGGGCAGGGAGACAAAATACAACCATCCAATTGTATAAGTTATATTGTATACATACCATACACATTGGACAAAATTACTTTTTATTCCTTAAAAAAAGATACATAATGCCGCTTTAAGCAACCATACATTTAATATAATAACAGCATGGCAGCTTAGACATGCTGTAAACATATGAATAAAAACAGCATAAAATATAACAGAAAATAACATAGCCTACATGAGACCAGCACCTCCATGGTTCATGTTCCATGCTCATGTTTTCTTGTGGCGCAATACCATTTGTAACATTTGGCTTGTGTATAACAGGCAATAATGTTTTTATAAGGAGCAATAGCATTGGTTCAGTGTAGAATTGGCTTTTGATATGCCACTTATTTTATTGTTGATGTTCTATTGTTGTCGTTCTTTGTGGGCAAGTGTGTGTGTGTGTGTGTGTGTGTGTGTGTGTGTGTGTGTGTGTGTGTGTGTGTGTGCGTGCGTGCGTGCGTGCGTGCGTGCGTGCGTGTGAGAGAGAGAGAGAGAGAGAGAGAGAGAGAGAGAGAGAGAGAGAGAGAGCTAAGTGAAGTTGGATGAACCATTTTAGAAGCTGCACAGCAAATGTTGTACTTGACAATAAAGGGAATTGAATTGAATTGCAGAGGCAGCAGTGTGATGAGTAAAAGAAAGTGGGTGATGTATTGGGCTGGTGTATGTATGTAACTATTTTGTACAAAATACTATAATTACCATGCTTAAATGGGTCTCCCAATGGCTTATAGAACCCACAAAACTGAACTGCACCAGCACTTAATCACCATATGGAGATGATAGCTCGCAGACTGCAAGCCCAACGGCATAAGGATCTGTTTGAAATGATGTTGTGTGCAATATAAATCTGACTTATATTACTGCAAAAATGACCAATGAAAGATAATAGGGTTGATCCTTACAACGGTTAAGTAAGTGTGTCTGTCATCAGCCACTTGTCCTGTCAAGTTGATCTTGAGCAACGCAAAATGTCAGATTAAATCAACTAAAAGCCAACTAAGTGCCTCGGAGCGCACAGTAAAGTGCATAACAGCCTGCCTCTGCCTTTTAGCCCTCTGAGCACAAGGACACAAAGCTTGTTGTAAACTTTGTCTAGTGGTCCATTTATCAAGCCTGATCCAAATTATGTTGAAGAGAGAAGGTTGTCCACATGATGGCAGTATACTATCATCACAAGCCTGTGGACCAACTACACCGGTCTGCCTCATCATCTCCACTCATAATGGTACATTGTCAGTGTTATAGAAGCAGGAAAGCTTCTCCCCATTTGGCTTTGTAGAGTCAGTTACTCTGAAAGCCACTAATTTGCTTTGAAGATGCATGTTAACTGTGTAATTACATGATATTACTAGTAGTTATGCTGCAATTACACAATGTTTGCTTAAGGACAAATCATTGAGGAACAAGAGTGACCACAGCTTTACTGCTTGAAATGCCCGATGAAAGCTCAGTCTTACATAAATAAAACATTTGGTACAGTTAATATTTCCATGTTTTGGGAGAGAGCTGCACCATAAATCTCTACACTGTAGCCTACTGTTAACAGGACTTATTTTTCCTTATTTAACTTGTCGTACTCCCACGACACAGACATATCCCCTGGAGGCAGGCAGAGAGCACAATGTTTCCCTGAGAATGAGAGGAATGTAATTATAGAGGAAATCGTGTTATCATCAGGTCCCTTTACAATTGATTTATGCTTGCAGCATTCTGTGAGAAAATGTGACACTAATGTTGAGGCTTTTTAGGTCTGGGCAAATTAGTAAACCTAAAAAATGTATGAACTTTCTTTTTTTCCCAGGGTGTATGACTTCTCCAGAACTCTTAATGCCGATTTATACTTCATTTTCCGGCGGTGTTGCGGCGCCGAGAGACATGCTTGACTTTTTGTTGACATGTTGTTTTCCCTCAAGGCATAGGCCTACAGGGAGGGCACAGCTAAGCTGGGGGCATTTCCCCTTAGATATTATGGTATTCCCCTAACATCTCTCTGATCTCAGTATTAAACTGCTGTTAATTTCTATTATTAATTTATCATGATATAATTGCACAATAAATTGTGAAGATCCATCATGTCTTTACTGGCTTTCATACAATAGAGATTATGGGATTCAACTCTATGATGTTTGTATTCCTGAGTTAAGTGGGACATAACATATTGTGTTTTTGTTGACCAAAAGGAATTACATTTCTTACTACTTGTCAGGGTAGATTTCATTATTAATGTATTAATTAATTGATTAATTCATGAATTAATTCATTCGTTGGTTGGTTCATTCATTCAACCTTCAAAATTCAAATGAATTTCCAGATACATGTTACCATCATGGGAGATAAGTGATTTCCCAGAAATAGTGTTGGGGTTCTTGTCTCTGGGAGGATGTGTGCCTCTGATGGGTTGGGGTTTGACTGTCATGGGACCCCTCTCTCATGTTAGAAAAGCAGAGCATGGAGGTCCACTCTGGCAGTGGCGTTGAAACTATGGGGCTGACGGGGCTGCAAGCCTGCAACACCCCTAGCAGCGGAGTCTATGAGTATTATTTTAGATTTAGCAAAAAATAAATAAAACAAATTTACTCATTGATGCACAGTGAAGACATCAGTTCTGTCTAAATGGATATATGGCTGCACATTTGCTGCACTGCTAACCTATTTACCATATTGTTAAGACATATCCGGGTTGTAGAGCCTGCTTACTGTATCCCGTCATTTCCACGGTCACATACTACATGCACGCACATAGCATTCCTGTATCCGCTCTAAGCTGGATATGCAAACTGCACTGAGTTATTCTAACCTTTGGCAATTCTTTGACCAGTGCCTGATCATTCTACCTCTGCCAAGTCAGGGTGAAACAGCAGGATGGGGGACGTGGGATGGTAAGGACCACGAAACCTAAGACACAACACCTCTTCTACAAAATGCTTCATCTCACAAGACCACATGAGAAACTCAAGGAGATTCATTACTTGAAGGGGTCAAGGATCATGATGGGTCGAGGATGTGACAGTTACGGATCAGGTTGAGGGTCGGAGGCCAGCAGAGGTGGCCTCTGATCTCCCTATCGGGTGGAGGTGATCAGTCCTTACAGGGTAAACAAAGCAACAGTTTGTTGAAGTTAGCATTTCCTTTAATGCAAAGTGACCAGAATTAATCATTTCAGAAAGAATTAGAGGGTGGCAAAATAGTGTCCACTTAAAAGCATTGTGTTGTGTGATGTGTTGTGTGAACTGCTATTTTGTCTCTTTTTGCATTATAAAAATAAAAGAATGATTTGAAAATGTTCGCCTTATAATGATAATAATAGGGACACCATGGTTAATGAAGGTGTCTACATGTGTGTCTCATGTTACAGCATGAATTGAGGGCAAATAGCGGCAGTCTAAAATCAGATTAATCTGCAAAAACAAAACAAAAACAAAAACGGTTGGAGAATACAGTATGTGCATGAAAGAAAACTGAATTTGAGGTTAAATGCAAACACTTGGGTTTGCAATTGCCTTCCCCTGGGACTCCAAATGACACCCGTAAGTGAAGCCGCAGTTCAGTGGAAACATAACATAGCCACAACATTTTTCACAGAAGACATTTCGACAGGTACATTCAGGTAATCATGTTAATTGTGGGTGTGTTTCATTGAGTGTTTCTGTGTGCCAGCATAAAGTACACTGTACAGGGGCTGTCCATGCTGCCACAGTAACACCTACTGTATATGAAAAAACGTCCACAATTACCTTCAGCAATGTGTTTACCACTCAAAATATCTGCTGTGAAAAGGTCTCTCGTCTATTCCCTCCCAAAAATGGCGCATGTCACCCTACAGTATAGGGTATTTGAAATTCCGTGTCTGTGAACAGCCTTATTTCCTTTTGCAATGTTCCTGATGAGGGCAACTGAATTATTTTCTGTTTATTCACTGCAAGTTAATCTCTATAACAACATTAGCTGCACCTCTAAAAAATCTGTGTTTTTGGTTTTGGGTGAATGGATGTTTTTGAGTAAAAATGTTTAACAGAATGGAAGGAATCTGTTTTTGGACTTATAACCATTAGCTATTCTTTTGGAACAATGTTACGTCTCATTTCAAGACAATTGACCCGCCAATTGATCTCTGAACTTACAGAGGTTTCGCAGAAGCCCAAAAGACACAAAGCACCACAGCTATTTTCCACAGCTACACTGTGTCAGCCTTTACCATCTGGACCTGGTCCTGCATCGCATTATGTGCTCCGTCAGAAATGCACGTGTTGATGCATGCTTTCTGAAATGTGACTGATCAGCTGCCACGAATTTGTAACTTTGACACTGTGGGGGATTGATTTGAAATTCCTTTTTGTTATCCTCAAACTGAACTTGGCATCACATGTCATGACCTGTAGGCCTAATTGTTAATGCAGTAGGTGTTAAGCCAACATTGATTCAATTATTCAGGTATTTTGTTAAAGTGTTAATGACTTTGGAGAAAATCCAAGCAAATGTCAAATAAAAAAAATAAAGCATTTGTCTGTTGTACGATATGGCTCAAGCTTGGAAGGCATTGATTTTGGTGGATTCCGACCAGTTGAACTCAAATTAAACTTACTTGGGGGTTATATACCTTGACCCCATTGGCTTGCCTGATTTGACTAAAGATAGTCACAGCATCCAGCTCTGCCCAGTAGCCTATGACAAATGCAGATATACATATAGATATATACACCTTTTGTAAAGCCTCCCTTGAACCTGTGTTTTTTAAATGTTAGCCTTTGAATATCAAGCAGGTCTGCTGTCCCTTAATGCTGTCCCTTAATCCCCAAATACCTTAGGTACTGGGACATAATTGGACCCTAAATCTACTGCTCCAAGAGCAATGAAGAGATTATAATGCAGCAACACAAAGGGAGGAAATCAATCTGTTTATCTAAGTCTGCACCAGGGAAAGGGTCTGTCCTCGAACTACAGCAGCATTGAGTGATCTCCATCTGTTAGAATCTGGCAAGGTGTACTGAAGCAGTAATGACAACAGCCTGACGTTCCTCTGGAACATGATTTATTACTGTTAATCATTGAATAGTTTGTCAAACCTCTGTCATTACCCCAAGGCTGTGTTTCATAAGAGGCTTGTGATAGGATTATTTTGTGCTCATTATGGATTAAACAGATGTAATATTATGTGGTTTGTTAGCTTAATTTCAGTCTATATATTTTCTCAAATATAGGCTATAATTTGCATTTGTCAGTAGTATATACTTATGTACCCTACCCTTTTCCCCTATCTAGCTTGTAGGTTGGCTATTTTCGCCAAATGTTTGGAACGCCTGGGTTCAAGTGGTTAACTAATTAATTGACCTAATCTGCTCTCTGCCATTCAACTAGTCGCCCAATACTACACACAGACTCTAATATTCAGAAGATCTCACGAAGTTTAATCATTACACAGTGAATAACAGTGAATTACCTAGTTTAAATCCTACCATCCTATCCACAGCTTATAGTTGGATGTGTCCACTGTGGTTTTGGATGTTAGCACAGCAAAGCTTGTGTTCCAGCCTCTTGAGGTATTATCTGAGGTATTATCTGAGGTATTATCTGAGCATTGTCAATAACATTCTTGTAACTACCTGTCAAGTTTTTCCTTTAGGCATTTCAGACTGGAGGATTGACAATGAAGCATTCGCAACCATAACACCAGAAGCAGTCTGGGACAGACAGAAGTTAAATACACTTGGAATGCATAAAAAAAAAATCTAATCAAGACTGCTATCCTGTTGCTTAGCAGATATTGGCAATAACACAGGGCTCTGTTCATGTCTTAACAGTGGCACAGAACATTACGTAAACCAGAACATTTCCTCTTTCTCTCTTTCAAAATAAATAAGCAAGCATTTAACAGTGTAGTGTCGTATATTTCGGGTCCGCCTGGTAGACAGACCAGATACCACAGTAGCTCCACATCCAACCGTGGTACTC
Organism: Gymnoscopelus microlampas; assembly: GCF_963454915.1. Taxonomy (NCBI): domain Eukaryota; kingdom Metazoa; phylum Chordata; class Actinopteri; order Myctophiformes; family Myctophidae; genus Gymnoscopelus; species Gymnoscopelus microlampas. Next base: position 31,625,997 of record NC_139947.1, on the reverse strand, counting down.
ATTTTGTATTTTGATTTATTTATAATTTTAAAAAATCCATTTGTCAGAATCAATCCTTTACTTCAGAATTTGGTATCCAAACTAATAATGTGCATGTCAGGAAGACACTGATGGGATTTAATTTCCTATACATAAAATTGTTGACATTCAATCACAGCTCAAATTTAATGTCACGTATTATACAAAAATAGAAGGCCAGTTCATATCCTTACCGGGTACTGTGCCAATGTCTGTAGTAACCACAGGTAGCACACAAATGGGGCATTTGATGGTCCCAAAGTATTTTCATGCTCCAGTGCTTTTTATACTGTAGTTACACCACATAATCTGGCCCATTTTAAAGATATTTTTCTTTCCACACATCCTTATCATGGATGAGCAGTAGATGTCTGGATGCACATAATAATGATACTCTTTAGACTTGAACTTCAGCTCAGATCCTCGCCAGAAGTTCCAGAGCCCATCAGTGTCCCTCACATACAGTAAAACCCTCAGGTCCACAACAATCTCACTAAAACGGCCATACTCTTGGTTTCTATTACAGATGATAGCAAAACAAGATGTCTTATTTTTCTTTCAATGGCATGCTACATTCATCTGCTACATTTAACAACAGGATCCAAATATTTTTGGGACTTAATTATAAGTAAGACAAAATTTTACTTCTCAAACCAAAATATAATGAATGGCTCTGATTCAGAAATTAAACAGAAGACATCGAAATTGGATACTTGAAATGTATGAGGACCTTCTCAATGTGAGTATTGAGTAATTGTAATTATAATTACACTGTCATAGGCAAGAATTTATTAAAGCCCAAAGGCTGAGTTATCTATGTATTAATTTCCTGAAGCGGGCTCAGTATCTCCACAAAATCCCCCTCATCTCATAACAGACAAAATGTCACAACATGTACAGTTTCAGTGAGCATCATAGGGGCAGGCAGGCTTTTCTGAACCAGGCTTTAACTGTCTCTGCTTTTACTGACAGTAGCCTACTAGAGAATGTCATCATTCACAAAAGCGTATGAGTACTGTACGTACCCATAGAGAAGGGACACCTGATGTCCACGGTTGATGTGCACTTTGTCCTTGTTCCGGAAAGAATGTCCTGGTTTGTTTGGGAAGTGAAGGCTGAAGTCTGTTGACACATTAATGATAGAAACCCAAATGAGGGTAGATTACATTCACGGGAAGAGAAAATCGTCTGTTGGCGTCGTCGGCGACCGCATGATCCAGATCTGTCAAAATCATAACTGTGTGGTCATGAAAAACATGTTACAAAAAGTGATCATGACAGGTGTGAACTTTGTACAATGCTGTAAAATAATGTTACGGAAAGAACTTTGTACAATGCTGCAAGTGTACTTTACCTCTTATTGGTTTATTTTCAACCCAAACTTTTTCGAAAATCGGTACACAGTATCTCTATAGTCATTAAACAAATCTGTCTTTCAGATTTTTCATATTCCATCCTGATTGGCTAAGAATGGCTTCCTAGGTTTGCAGGAGTGCTTTTGAACAAAATGCCTCAAATCATGAATACAGAGTGCTATTTCCATGACATTTTGCACGTACATTCCCATTAGGCAGAGGAAGAAAATGTTCTAATCAGCCTTATGGTGGCGCTATAACAGGCCAATTCGTGTTTTTACCTACAACTGCACCAATCCATGTAAAACTTTGTACGTGCACTCCCTAGAGGCCAAGGAAAAACCTTTGCCCTGCATTTTTCACATTTACGTTTTATAGCGTCACCAGGAGGTCGACTTATTACTCCTTCAGATTTTATCCAAATTTCACGCTAATCGCCAGACATGATCTCTATAGTCATGTGATCAAGACGGATCAGATTTTTCATATTCCATACTGATTGGCTAAGACTGACATCTAAAGTTTGCAGGAGTGGCCTGTTTGGAACAAAATGCTGCAAATCATCGCAGCTTCCGATTGCAGTGACACTTTGCACACCCATTTTCACTACGTTGAGGAACAAATGCCACCCTTTGAACATTGCCCTATTACAGCGCCACCAGGAGGAGGCCAATGTTTGCGAAACATTTGTTTTTATATTACTCCTACAAATGTTGTCCAAACATCACATAACTCGCTACATATTATCTCTTTAGTCAAGTAATCAAGATGGATCCGTCCAATCCGTCCATTTTCCCACATTCCAGCCTGATTGGCTAATTCCGAACATTACTGGCCCACACTAACCCACCTGACCTGGCGGAGACCTGTACTCGAGGAGCACTTTTTCTAGTTGTTTATGGCATGGCCATTAGCATCTTGTTATCCATTGAGTGAGTTCATCATGATACAATTTCCTCACACCTCAATGTAGTTAGATTTCTATATGCAAAGATGAGATTTTTAACAATGTCAACACAATCTTAGAAACACACGTTTCTTTAGTTGTTCAATGTGATGTCAAAGCTTACCTGCCTTGTCTGTTGACCTCTACCTCACCTATTGCTCATCTTTAGAAGGAAGCAGATGTCAGTGGTGCTTCAACTGATGCAAAGTATGGTTCACTGACTGCTAATGAGACCTCCTGCTGTATGGTATGCAGTGATGATAGGACGAGAGTAAAATGATACATCATCAGCCAACAACTGTCAATTAAAATACAGATACATGAACAAACAAATAAAACCCAAATAGATACTAAACAGTTAAACTCAATATGTGAAACCGTTTTATTTTGTGGTTCCTTCCCTGTTTACTGTATAATATCTGTCTAGTGTGTACTGTATACTATGCTATTTGAATATATCTCTTTGAATTCTTTGAACACACTTCCCTGCCCTCAAAGGCTGGGAGGCCTGAGAAACCTTAGAATCATCTCTACTCCGTGGACTCAGCCTAATCCGTTTCACATTCCGAATGCCTCCACAACGTGGTGCCAATTTGCTCCAAAGCGCAAGTCTCGGTTTTCATTACAGTCCCCCAGTCCTCAAATAAATAAAAAAAGAGAACACACACATGTAAGATATTGAGCTGGGCTGGCATCTCAGCGCCGCACATTCAACATGTTGAACAGGTGGAGGATTTCCCTCACAAAGCACGTGGAAGGTTCTGTACAATGAATTTCCTGAAAAACATTCCTGTTCTCTGGATGTTGACTAATGTCCTGAGGTGATAACCAACTATGAGCATCATTGGATTAGAGCTGGAATGCTGGCTGTGAGAGGGCAATTTTCTCTGACAGGGCAATAGCCATATTCTCCAGTGAAGATGTCCTAATTGCATCATTGACCTGACAATACATGCCAACCCCCCACCCCCTCACCCACGATACCACCTTTGCAGGGTTTTTGAGAAGATTGCTTGATGAAATTGCTTGATGCTCGGAAAACTCAGCTGATTAAGAACCTGCAAAATGTAATTTGGGGCTATTTTCTGGAAGCTCTCCCGCTTAGTTGATGATCCACTCATTTAGTGAACCTGCTCTTCTTTTATCTGTAATGGACTTGGTGCAAATGATGTCGATGTTGAGCATTACCATTCTGGGGGTGGGGTGGGGAAGGGTTTCGGTTTCGATCTTGTATTTAAGATTTTACACCTTTAAAAATGACAAATGTAGACAATAAATAAACATCTATCGTTCAGATTGTTTGTGAAATGAAATAGGTGTGTGTGTGTGTGTGTGTGTGTGTGTGTGTGTGTGTGTGTGTGTGTGTGTGTGTGTGTGTGTGTGTGTGCGCGCGCTTGTGTGTGTGTGCACTTGTGTGTGCGTGTGTGTGTACGCGCATTAGGGTCCTCATGCTCACAAGGAGCAGTCTTTGGGAATGTCTGAGCCACCAGGCCCCTCTGGGCAGCAGTGGCTCAGGAGGTAGAGCGGCAGCTTGGGAATCAGAAGGTTCCCGGTTCAATGCCCGGCTCCCCCCGGGTTAGTGTCGAAGTGTCCTTGAGCAAGACGCTGAACCTCTAACTGGTCCTGATGAGTATGTAGGTGCCTTGCATTGTTTCCTCTGCCGTAGGTGTGTGAATGGATGAATGTAATGCACATTGTAAAGCAGTTTGGATAAATGTGCTATATAAATGCACTACTCTAAACTCAAGTGATTTATCACAAGATACTAGGTTAGCATAGGGAGACATATTGCAATGCAGTGATTCAAATTATATTCCTGCTGCCTAGGAATGTTCAATCAATATTTACAGTATGTGTAACTCCGTCTGGTGCTAGAAGACGTGGAAAATGGCTCTTATAACATCAAAATGTACAGGCTTGTGGACCTTCTTTGACAATGTAATGAATGTATAACTGACAGTACTGACAATAGGAAACGTTTCAAATATAGTGTGTAATAGATGAGCATACTGTATGCAACTTAATATGGTATGGTGGTGTGTTTACGTACACAGTTTTTCAGATTATAATTAATAAATTCTTATTCTGGATAAGCCATATAGTAAGTGCACCCATTTGACTGTGACCGGTTACAGTGGTTTGGTACAGAAGTCGCGATTATGTTAAGACTGTCCTAGACACTGCTACAGAAATGTACCTAACTTTGAAATGTAAAATAAATGGGAGGATATCGTGTGGGATTTTGGATATCATCGTAATATTGTGATACTAGAGTTTCGGGGGGCTACGCCCCCCTCAACCCCAGCCGCGCACGGGGCCCAGCCGTGTGTATATTGGGGGACCCAAATCGCCGGAGTGAAACTGTGGAACATTTTTTTTGAAAAAGGAAAAAATTTGAAGAAATAATATTTGTTATGTTTCAGGGGGTCCACAGGGGGTCCGCGGACCCCCTGATGGTCCACTGACCCCCTGTGGAGTGTTGGGACGCGCGGGGACACCCCTGGAACATTGCGGACCATTTCGGGGTATTTGTTTTTTTCATGAAGGTGGTTGCTTGTTTCTGGCGCAGGCTGTGCAAACCTGGCAACCCAGCGCATGCTGCCGCACGTTTAAGTGGCGTAGCGTCATGAGGGTCAGTGGGGCCGTGGCTCGGTCAGTGAAGTCCCTGTAGTGCGGATGATATGTGGCATAGAGGGGCAGATTGTAAATCCACAGAGGAAACATCCGTGGGCTACCATTGGTTCAGCGATGTGTGCGGTCGCCCTGCGGCCCCTCCTCCTCCACCAATGTGCAGTATTGAGAGCCCTGACGTCACAACAATTGGAGCGATGGGCACTGCACTGTGGTTGGTTAGGGTACACCTAGGGCCCAGGTAGAACCCAGTTAAAGCCTGCATGGGCAAACCCAGTTAGGACCCGCCTTGGTCCCACATAAACATGGCTAGTTGGGGCCCACCTAAGGGCCAGGTAGAAGCTACTTATAGCCTGCATGGGCATCGCAGTTGGGACTGAAGTGGATGCCGCTGACATTGCTGACATGGGGTCCATATGGTTTAGCCCACCTTGAAACCATATGGGAACTACGCTGGCATGCTGGCTGTAATGCAAACGCTGCATCATACCTGCAGTGTGTAGTTTGATGTTGTGTGTGTAGCAGATATACCTGCAGTGTGTAGATCAATGTCCATAGGAAAGTCAATGCCCAGCAGTGTTTTTTTTACCCAGCAGAGTTTCTAGTGTCTCTGTGTCTCTCTGGAAGAGGTTGCACATGAACTCTGCAGCCGCACTGAGGCGCTCCAACACAAACACTCTGACATTAAGCTGCTTCACACAACAAACATCAGCACCACGCTGCTGTTTGTCCAAAAGACACAATATGTGCTCTCCCACCAACGTCATGTGTTCATTTATCGACAGCCGTACAGACTCCTTTTGACACATTTTACGTCGTTTATCCAGCTCTCACTGACTCTCCACATCGGGCTGTTATTTTGCTGCGATCAAGTCAACGATGTGAGAGATTAGCTATCACAGACGGACGGACAGGGGGTGAAACATAGTGTTGCGCCATGCCTTTCGGCCTGGCGGAGACAATAAAAAACCGAAAGTAAAGGAAATGGCCATTTCTGCAACAGAAGTAGTCAATAAACTATGCTATGAAAACATGGGCCACATTGGCAAAGAATGTAAGAAAGAGGCAATCATGTAGAAAATAGGCGATCTCCAAGCTTACAAAGCCTCTGAACGTGAGGCGTTTCGAGCTTGTAGATCGGCTCTTTTCACAATATTTACTTGTGGAACGGAGTCAAACAGAATGGGGGGGTCCCAGATCAAGTACGTGTATTTGGGGGGGGGGGGGGGGGGGGGGCGGCGTGAAAGGGTTGATAAACACTGCTGTAATCGGAGCGAAATTATCTGAAATTACTACATGACCATAATGCAGCCTAACATGTGTTGCACGGGGCGGTCCTGCCATTACGTTAGTTACTGTAGTTGCTGTGGAGCGACATAGTTCTCCAGAAGACACACACAAACATACACCATCTACAATGGACGAACTGAGCAGCAATATAGACATTCACCACACGAACGTGCATTGTTGACAAAGTGATTGCACAGGCGCTGCAGGCATGACAACCAGGTTAGCGTTAGCGACATGGCAGCTATCACAGCGCCCTGTCCGTCGTGCTGCAACTGCCTGTGATGGCTACAGCAGTAACAGCAAGCTGTCTGCGATGCCATTGTCTGGAGACTGCTCTTAGCGTGACACGACCAATGACAGTGAGCGCTGTAGTTGTTGCTAAGATACGGTGGCGTCTCTGCCCCATAGCTTGTAGATCTCTCACACATGATTGGCGTAGGCTGCGTTGCCAGGTCTGACTTTGTGTCTAAGCAATGGTCGGCTGATTTTGGCGCGCCTTTGGGCTCGTTTGCATTGTGCGCACGGCAGCGCTTGTTTAGCGTACGTCAGCGCGACGTGGCAACGGACGTGGCAACGTGAAAGGCGATTGGCTGGTGAAAAGAAACACCCGACGTTACACCAGAAATGGTGCCTGGAGGAAATGGTGACCAAAAAAAAAGTTTGGAAAAAAAGGAAAAAACCCCCGCAGCGGCTGCGTGCAGTTGTGGTGATGAGGTCGTGCGCACGGTAAACGGTACGAAGCTGCCTCCCCTTCCGTTTTGTCCGACATTTGGTGAGTAGAATTAATTATGTTGCGCGGTGGAAAAGGTGTATTGAGCAGTGAGATGTCCCCTACGCGAGGCGTAAATTCAGCGCGGCCGGCGTGGCGAGTCAGTTGGCGACATGTGGTCTGGCGGTGCGTTGTTTAGTCGATAACAGAGCTGTGGGGTGTGGACACCGAGGGTGCGGAAGTTGGTCGCCATTTATATAGTTAGATGGCATAATTGGTTTTAATCACTTGAGCCCTATTTTATATTTTTCAACATTAAATAAATATCCGATCTACCAGCTCACAACACGTCACATAAGAATGGGATATTATCGTCAGAAGTCCTGTCTTCAGCCTTCATGATTTTGGGGGATAAACAATTACCTCATGAACACATACAAAATATAAATAAAAATAAATAAATACAATTAGTGCAATATTACTTACATTACATATAATACTTATATAATATTATACCGATAACCCAATTGGCTGGCCAATTGAAACACTTTAAAGCCAATGTTATCAGTTGAATTATTTGCATAGTTACTGCACTTTGGCTTTGTAAGGCAGAATACACAATATCTATATCAAGGTATTTGGTCAGAAATATTGTGACATAACATGATTTGGTCCATATCGCATACATACACACACATAGCAAATTAACATGTAGGTATGCCACAGCAATTCTGTCTCTTCCTCAATCGCCAATAACCTGCAAGGATCGTCCACAGAGCACACAAAAGGCCATGAACATAATGAGCTTTCTGGTTGTGAACCTGAGAATAAACAACAAACCGTAAGCCCTAGTGGGGGACGTGAACCTACAGACTCATCAGCTGGGAGGTCCACGCAGATTTCTTTCCCAGGGCACACTGTGGGAATGGGGCCCTGTTTACTGAGCAACTTTATTGGTGCTTCAATTGAAAAAGTTCATACAGGGGCCCCGGGGAGCATTTAGCAGACTTAAGAGGACATTCCAAGATGATAGGTGGTATTAGTAGGGGTTTTTGAGTTTCATACTCTGTCCGAGGAAGTATATGCTATGTACTGTACTGTACTGTATATAGGAGAGAGATCCAACTTAAACCTCGCTCAAGTCCTGATTGACAAAAGTGCATATTGTATATTTCACATTAAGCTTCATCATTGTTGTTGATGAAATGTCTGTTATTTCTGTTAACATTGAATAGGAAAGGAAAGCGATGAAACAAAACAAAGCAGGAAATGAATGGAGGATATGGTGCAACAGTGATAACTTTAGAATGTAGAGTTTTGACTCACGCCTATTTATTGCATTATAGTTCATAGTAAGGCATAACATCAGCTGAGAACTGCAAATGCTTACAATCAGCAAAACTGACAGGGTCCAGTTTATTTAACTTCTCTTATGGCATACTGTAGGTGGCTTTCAGACAACTCTACAACTATATTAGACACGTGCATATTTAAGCCCACCACAAACATAATAATTAAAATTGAGTGGCCAGAGGTAACCTTATTGTTAGAAGAAAACTAAATTAAGCATGTCACTCAAAGGTCACTAGTTTAAAACTAGAGAAAACCAGCAAGTGAATTTGAGATGTGCATGATATCACAGCTGTAAGGATAACTAATGCCACTCACTGCCCAATGTGGCAACCTTTTGCATGGTATTTATGTGACAAACTGCTTAATTACAGTAATTTTGTGGTTGAGTTTTATCTGCCAGTTCCCAAATGGCTTGACAGTATTACACTAGGATGTTGCTGCAAATTAAGTTTTATGAGTATAATGAGCGTTAAAATAAGGGTTAAACACAGCAGTTGACCATGTACACATTTAATTTTCAGCCAGATTCAGCAAGAAAGCCCCAGGCTACTCAGCTCTGCATTTTACTCGCGGAAATATACACATTCTGAAAATGTTAACATTCAAACGACATTACTGCAGGGATTTGGTCGGACTCAATGGTAGTTGCTAACGCTGTTGCTTTTGACCAGGAGGTTGTAAATTGTAAGCTCCTCAATTCTCATGACACAGAAGGATAAATATACTGTATGTTTTTCCTATGTAAAGAGTATAGCCATGTTGAGCAGATTAACCACCAACTGTGCTCAGTGGGAGAAAAAAAACTTCTGAAAGTCTGTCGAACATAAATAATAGTGTATGTTATGCATGCAGTCTTGAGTCTCTCAAGTGTACAGTATTTCTCTACTGTACATTTGAGCCATTTCCACAAACCACACACAGACCAAACAGATTTTTCCCCAGTACTGTGGATGTGCTGTTCAGTAGCTCCATACGTATGTTTTAGTTTTGAGTAGATTTTGTCCATCTTCCATCTTCTCCATCTATTCTATATTCTCCATCATCTATTCTATCTCCATCTTCTCCAACCTATTGTAGGTTTTACACAGTACGTTTCATTCAACTAGAGGTTCGGGCCACTACGTGGCCTTCACACCTACGTCGCACCAGATGTGGAAATCACCCCTTCTTCCGGGTTGGAAATGTGATGGGCGAGGCCTATTTGGGACTTCTGCGCGTCACTTCTGTGACGCGTTTTGCGTCGCAGAGGTGCGCAGCCCTGTGCACAAGCTTGTGAGTCGAGCCCATTGGTCGAAACCGTTTTCGCTTGTTCATGTAAAGTGGCCGCAGCTGCAGTACCTATGAATGGCCAGCATGTCCAATGCGCTTCAATGCAACCACTGGGTTCTGGGGGCTTGGGTATATGGGGTTTGTTTATGGTTATGTCTGAGTTAGAGTGACGTGGCCGTGGTCCGCACGTCCTCCCATTCGCCAATTTTAATATAGGATAGCTCAATAGTGTCCTGGGCTGAATGATGGTCTAACTCTCAACTGATGGCTCATAAAACACATCATAAGAGCTTGTGCTCTTATCAGCCAGGTGCTCAAACATTAACAAAATGCACAAACTTTTCATTCATACGAACATGTAAGTCTACATGTATACTAGAGTACTCCTAATGTGCCGTAGTGTCTATGCCAACATGCTACACATTTTGAATGTGTGCACTAATCAGTGACAGTGTCCTACCTATTCTGAAGAAAACCTGGCGACTGGCAAGTCAGCATGTGCAGTGGTTGTATACACGAATCCACGGAACGCTGCCCTGCGCGCAGCCATTGCTGCGGTGTCAGACTCGGTCAGCTGCTGCTGCGCGGTGTCAGTCAGCTGCAGTCACTGACTGCTCACGTTACTCTTTCACCTGCTTTTTACTAACCTTTACTAACACTAACTTTACAAAGATGTACAGAAAATCGGGACAAGGCACCTATACAACAGGTGCTAGTAGGCTAGTTTATGGCTGCTCTACTAACGTCAACAGACGGACAGAACCGCAGCAGCAGCTGACTGACACCGCAGCAATGGTTGCGCCACCTACAGTGCAGCGCTCCGTGGATTTGTGTATACAGGCATCAATTCAGCATGGTCCAAGTCTATTCCGTATTTGGGATTTCAATACTGGGTCTGATCAGTACACTTTCATCACACTTTACAAGAACAAAACAAGAACATTATAATGAAAACATGTAAATCAAAGATTTACCACAGACATGGACAATTCTTGCCTCGGATACATTTGTCTGTGTACGGACACATTGATGACCCTTGTGTGAGGAGCATTCAGTAATGTATGTTGATATAAATGCCAACGTAAGAATCACCTGGCCTTTAAACGCATCAGACTGCCCCCTACAGTATATCCTATCTAACTGCCCTCTTGTCAAACACCCAAACCCTAACATTGATTGATTGATTGATTGATTGATTGATTGCATTTTTTTATCAACAAAATATGCATCTGTACATTTGAGATACTGTATTAGTACAGTATTTTTAGAGTACTTTTGGCTTGGATATGAGTAAATTATAGGGGAACTTAAAGGGCAGATAGGATCCCTGTTCAAGAAATACACCTTAATATCTACCTTTCACTTCATTGCTTATTTTTTTTGCTGCTGGCAATGATAGTGTACATTAGGTTAGCTAGGGAAAACCACCTTGTTCACAAGGACACTTGATATTAAACATCATGATCAAACATGAACAGAAACACTTTTTACGTTTTCAGGCCCGTCCACTGGGGGTCATCTAGGGGTCCAGGACTCCTAGGGGGTCCTCAGAGTTACTAAAGGGGGAATTCCAAATCTTTGTGTGAAAGGAACATAATTAGTATTTATATATCTGAAAATACACGTTAACACAGCCTTGGAGGCCACCCATAGACACTTGAAAGTAACAATAATACAGTACATGTACTGTAGTAACACTGGTATTGTCCTTTAAGTTAGGGGACACATCGGAGGTTATTGCTTCCCCACTTTTTGGTAACTTTTAATATTAGAGGTTGTCTGGGTCATTACACATCATCACGCCAAACACACAAGCAGGTGGTGACGTAACGTGTGGTGTAGTTCGTTTATAGCCTAAAGATTTTTATTTTATTTTATTTTTTTTACTTCTGGTGATTACATTTACTCTTCAATAATCATAACAGTGGTCTTCATTTGTGAAGATTATCTTTCTAAACAAAACTTGTAAGTATCATGAATTTGTATTTGCCACAGAGTTTATTTTCAGCAGTAACAAAAAATCCAATGCAAATATACGAACCAGGAAGATGCAAATTTCCTCCTTCCGCCTACAAAAATAAATCATCCCTGGACCTCTCTGTGAAGATGAAAAGACAACAAACTTTATTTGAAGTTGCACCTATGCTGCAACCTACATAAACCGTTGCCTATATAGATTATTTGTTATATGTATGTAAAATGATGTGACGTTTAACCCAGTTTCATCATACATTTGTACATTCACCCTGTCTCATAATCATATGAGAGAGGGTGAAAAAAAGGTCTGTATAAGTCAAATGTGTTGAACCCGATAGGGAAGGATAGGTACTAATTAATTGATTATGAATACTGCAATTTGAACTGTACTAGTGAAATTAGCAGCTTTATTGGTTAAGATTGAAGGCTCTACATTGCATGAAATGCTAGCTACAGGTGTTAAAGGCCCTGAACACTCATACAGGTGTTTTCAGCAACTCTTTCTGAAGCTGGGTGGAGCTATGCTGAGAATCTCAATTTCCCCAACTTTCAATTATAACTAGGCACGTACATAGACATACATACAGTATGTACAGTGTAAAGTATATGTATAGCTATACATAGTCTAGTAAATTAGCTATTAATATATAAACTAATATACAAGATGCACATCCGCAGACATTTTGAGCACTTTCAACATTGGAATGGTGCACAGAGAAAAACTTACAACAAACATGATTTCCAATTAGATCTTAATCTCAAATTTAACAAAGTGTAAAACAAAACTTTGTTTGTTATAAGAACCAGTCAAGTTGAAAGAATATTTGTACATATTACAATAAAAGGCGATATATAATTTGATAGGTGCTATACATTTAAATTTAAGTTATTAAATGATAGTTTTCATCATTTTGGTCGATACTGTATACTGTGCTACTGTAGCCTATGTACAGCATTGAAACATCAGTCGGTGATGGCATAGTACAGTACTTTTCACATTTTGTGAATACTCCTTTGTCTCTCTGGCTCTATACACTATCCATTGCATGACATGCCAAAAGAAAGTAGGTTTATGACTGGAAGGATACGTCATGTGCAAACGGCAAAATCATATTATACAGTACACACACACACACTCGCACACACACAGTATATATACCTCTGATAAAATGTCTATCCCCACTGCCCCAATCAAAGATGTCAGTGAAGATAGGAAATGTCTTTTACAATTTGAGGAAATAATTCTTGAAATCTTTAAGGCACAGCAAAAATGGGTAAAAACGTGATGGGGCTGAATGCTTTCCAGAGGGCGAGTAAGTCATTTCACAAAGTCAAGGATAAATAATCCAGTTCATGGAACCAAGCCTGGTGAGTGCAGAAAAGATGTTCCAAGAATTATGATACCATGAAATGACTGTATTGTCACACTCCCATGTTTCTTTCTCTTGTGTGTACACCATCCATTGTGTGTACCTGTGGTACACCATCCCCCATCCCCCTCCGCCATCCGAGAAGCCCCCCTGGGTTTGTCCTCCTTGGCACGGTCCACAGAGGCCTGGGCAAAGAGATTATAGAGAGATTTGGAATTTCAGCACACTACTCAGTGTGTGCAGTACAGTACAGTACATTGAAAATGCTAGGATAGGCTCTGTGCATAACTGTAGTCACAGGTTTGCAGAAGGTGGCATACATAACCAAACAGGTATGCCACCTTCTGGAAACCTTGGACTACAGTTAGGCACAGAGCGTTAGTAGTCTTCCCAGAATGAGACGGAGATAGCTGAGACAATTTCACTACAGTGATTGAACTGGTGTGCAGGGTTGGCTTACCTTGACTGACAGAAATCATGGCACTTAGAGTCTCCAACAAGCGCAGCACAAGTGCAGCGATGAGTTGGATTTGCCCCCTCAACTTCAAGGGGCATCCCTCCAGCAGCGCGCCTGGTTCGCTGATGTCCACCATAGTTGGATATTCCATAGGGAACTGTGTGTCTAGAAGGTGGAACACAAGTCTATCAAAACCCAGTTTCCAGGGCTATAACATGAAAGCAATTGTCCCAAAGGAGGCCCACTTGAAAACAGATGAATCACAGAGTGGGCTTCACATAATGACGTTGCTTTAAATCCACAACACAGCTATCTCTATTAGTGCACTGATTCTCAAAGTGAGGTGCGGGGACCCCCAAAGGGTGTCAGGGGGTCTGCAGCAAATTGAGTAACAGTATAAACCTTTAAGCCCCATTTTATTTTTCAGCTATTTGAAAAGAGCCGATCTAGCTCACAACGCATTGCATCACAACGTGTTGTTGTGAGTTTGCAGATTGTCTATTTAAAAAAAGAAAGAAAAAAAGAAGAATCGTGACAAATGTTCTCTTATGGGGGTCCCTGGCTTTCCTTTCAAATTATATCAAATGGGAATATATATGAATTTGGAGGTCCTTCCTTGACATGAAAATGTTTGAGAAGCACTGTGTGAGGTACATCTAATGATCTCTCAGTTCTCCTATTCCATACTGTATAGAAGAGGAGATTTTGGGACCAGTAAGATCTGTTATTGGTTCAGATTTCAAAAGCATGAGTGTGTAGTTTGATTTGTATCCAACATATGAATGAAAGCAGAACAGACGCCTTCATGTTTCATAGCTCATGCACCATACATACACAAACATACACAAAAAGCAGAGTAAGATTTTGTTGAGTTGCATTTAAAGGCACACCTACAAATACTCTACTTGCAATTTCTTAAAGGGGTATTTATTTCACTTTAAAACACTTCTTTAACACTGGGACACAACTAAGTATAAAACAGGCTTAAAGTAAACCGTTTTCTCACATTTTGTCTACTTTCTTCCATGCCAGTTTGTTTTTTACTAACTGTTGGTTAAGTTACACAACAAGACCTGTAACTTTCTAGCAAGTCATTTGTTATGATCATTTGTTATTGGATTATGTATTATGTTGAAATGTTTGTGTTTTCTACTTTTCTGTATTTTCAGTTTTACAAATTCACAGTGACCACCAGTAAAGAGCTTAAACGAAGCCACTGTCAAAGGAGCTTTATTGGGAGCACTTGTTAGCTGTCTGCCAAGCCATAAATGTTTGTGCAAGCAGAATTAATTGAATGTAACTATAGCTACAACATGTGCTCATTTTGCTAAATTGTGATGCATAAGAATATGTTACTGGATTATGTATTATGTTGAAATGTTTGTGTTTTCTATTTTTCTGTATTTTCAGTTTTACAAATTAACAGTGACCACCAGTAAAGAGCTTAAACAGAGCCACTGTCTAAGGAGCTTTATTGGGAGCACTTGTTAGCTGTTTGCCAAGTCATTCAGACTATACCAAACGTATTGTAAGGGCAGAACACAAGTATCATGAGTATGAATTTCTTGCATTCACAAAAAAAGAAAATTACATTTACAACATATTACTCACACAAACATTTTCAGATTTACAGCTTTATCTCTCACATATAAACAGTACAGTAAGCCAAAACAATGTCTGAAGCAAATGGACCAATACTTTTTTGGCTGCTTTTAAGTGCTGCTTGTTTTACACTGGAATGCTTTCAGTTGCATACAGAGGCAAGGTGACCCAAATCATTTCATCAGCTTGTGTTGTCAATCCTAGGAAAGGACATCCTAGGAATTTACACAGAAATAATATCCCCTTAGAACGGTAGCTTAAAACAGTGTAGCCTGATTATTTCATTTGTTTTATAATACATTTAGAAAAGATATTGGTGTAGAAAATATGTGTAACTAAACTTAAGGCTTTAGCAGTGGATCTGTGTTTATATCTATGACCACCATGGAATGTAACATTCTTGTAGCTTGATATGGATTTATTGAAAATTACACTGTGAATCTAATTCCATCTGGGGAAAAGAAATTGCATTGAGAAAAGGCAACATGTGCAAGTTTTGTACCGTGGTGCACATGAAACCTGCAGTCAGTGTTATTGCCAAAGAACCCAAATGAGGACTGCATTGTTTTAAGGTTCACTGCCAATCCCAGGGAATTTTGGTTAGTTGTCTTTTTTCCAGTTTTCTAGCTGCTGCACACTTGGCAAGGAATTCTTAAATTTGAGGTTGAACCACAACCCCAAAGTTACGAAAAGTGTGACCGTATACTATAAACAGCATGCAGTCTTGAGTTGTTGAACCAGACTGCTTCACAGTTGTGCGAGCTGACAGGGACATAAACAAAGTGGTAAAACGAAGGGTGGAGGACTTGCCCGGTGCTATGGCGGCGGATGCGTGTGACATCATTAACTGCGCTGTTAATGATGCGCTGCACTGCAACTATGTGTGTGTGCTTGTGTGTGCTGGTGTGTGCGTGAGCATGTGTGCATTCATATCTGTAACGGAATCTAATTTGTTTCCTGCCAAGCAAAACCACAGCCGGAAAGAGATCAACTTCTCTATGGCACTATATCAATTTATCTTGGCTTAGTTAACAACAAATAACTGATTGTGTAAATATTATTCCTTAACAACTTGGATTGGTTTATTCAGTCTCTTTTCATTTGGGATGAAAAAAATAGTCTTGGACTAATACATGTGATGTGATTAAGATTGAATCCTTAGCTGTGGCTTGGCAATCATTATTTGTAGGCCTAATGCCCACAGGTGAGGATGAACTGCAAATGCCTATCTGATAATTACTTTTTCCATTAACTCCATGAGTCTCCTCTCTAACTAAATTATCTGGACTGGAAATAAGTGAGTGACTGCATAAAGACAGCAAAATTATGCAACGTTTTAAAAGAAGGAGCATTCTGCTTCCAAAGAAAAAGAACAGAAATACCAAACAGATGTATGTGAAGATGGTCAGACGGTCAAATGTACTGTATGATAAGGAAAAGATTTGACAGTTCTGATCAATTGTACGTTTTGACAGTTCTGATCAATTGTAAGTTCTTGAGTCTATAATATAAATATGAAGGCTGTGAAGTTCTGTCAAGAAATATGTTCTCTTCTTTGTAGAGTGGATAGCTATGTAGCCATTTCAAAAACCTTTAAGACAGATCTGGTGTACTACTCAGCCAGAGTGGTCAGCATTGTCTACTTTCTGGGGGTTACACTGTAAATGGAGAGAACTTCCTCTAGCAAACTGAATTTACAAACAGTTTGTTAAAGTCGCCCTCCAAGTGCCGGTTTGGTGCCAGTTGCTCTTGCACAATAACACAAATCTACAACCATACATTTTCAACCAGCATAGCGAGATTCTTTTTTTTTTTGCAGCTCAGCTTAAACTTTGGTTGTCGTGATTATGACAAGGGTTTCAAGTTGGCATGAAACAATTGTTGACTAAATACAAGCATGAAATGGGATAAGTGTGCTTGTAATCCTATTGACAGGGACGATACTCCGGAGGGGAATGTGAGTCACACAAACATACACCTCGAAGCAGTTTCTTATAACCACAGTTTGTGCTGAGCGTGAGTAGCAACTCCTCTCGCTGAAAATAACGGATTTTTAACTGAATTAATTAATTACAAACGGTATACTGGTAAATCAGGCAGGTAGTAACATGTGCAGCGTACTCAAAAGAGCCGACTGCGGTTCTTGCGCAAAAATTAAGTGAAAGAAAGCCTTGCTAAACCGTTTAATTTATGGTATGAGATGGTGTGACTGATATTTATGAGGTGTTAAAAAAAGGTGTGGCATGAGCAGGCCATCAGTATACAGTGGAGTGAATGTAAACACATTCCATCATGTATGCAATCCTGCTGTATCTTGCAGTACTTCTCTTAGTCTGTAACTGTATCTTAACTGCTATGCTGTCTCTGGCAAATTTCCCCTATGGGATCAATACCTGTCTGTCTGTCTGTCTGTCTGTCTGTCTGTCTGTCCGTACTGTATAAGACAAGGCCACAATTAATGACAGAAGCAGTACAACTAAATCATTTGTCAGTCCAATTTTGTAGGCTGGGAAGAAGTTTATACAAAAAGGGAAACTAAAAGACCTTTACTGTGAATGTCTGGTCAACTGCACTGTGAAAGCATGGCAAGCTTATTTGTAAAGGACATTTCATAATACAAAAGCAATTCAAAGTGCTTTACATAAGGCATAGCAAAGCAGGTATAGGCATAAAAGGCATTTAAAGATAAACAAATAATAAAATGAACCGGAAGGGGGTGCTCCGCAGAGCACATATCTACAGTATGCCAGACTGGGTGACCTACCCAGGGCTGTCTAAATCGTGGGTTACAGCTGTCACCATTATACAGTAATAGGCACCAACCTTTACTATAGTGCACTCCGAAACCCATGTTAATATAGTAACAAACTTCTATGAGTAAAACCAATGGCCAGAAATAGAGTCCAAGAGGGAAGCAGGCACATCCCAACAAAGATTCCACAGGTGCTGAACAAAAATACATACAATGGAGAAGAAGGGAAGTCCGCACACCAATGGCCATATGGTTTGCTTTACACCAACTCATCTACACTACAGAGCCAAGGCACGAACCTGTCACCATTATTCAGTATACAGTAGGCACCAATCTCTATAATACTATAGTGCACTCAAACCATGTTAAGTAGGATCAAAGCCTGAAGTCAATGAATTGGTAGCCTCCCATCATGTTCTGTCACATCTGTATACTATTACCAATCTCTGATAGACCTGGGGAGTTCTCTCTGAACTCTGTCCACCAAACCTCATAGCCTCTTTACATCAAGGTAGTGGTATTTCAGCTTACTTGGATTTGATACGGTAGACCTTGCCAGGCCCTTTGACAAGGCAGTAGAAGACAACTTAGCAACTTTCATACTGTATGTCCACCAAACAAGCATATATCTCCAATATACAAAAGGAATATGACTTTAAAATGTAAAGGTCTCCTCGCTTTAAGTATGATTAAGTTAGGTCCAGGCTTTTGAGATGCATGTGTTTTGTTCTCTGATCATTGAAAACATCTGTGTTTGTCATGTTATATTGTACTCATGGGAGAATATTGTCTCTGGTATGTGAATAGATTACAGAAGTCCCACATTACAGCTATTTACAGTTTACTGGACTACCACTGAATGTTTGCACCATGCCCAGGACAAACTGTTGGAAGCAGTGAAGGTTTGTTATACATTTTGAGTGTAAGAGGTGACAAGGAAATGTGCAATAAGTTATTAAAAGACATTAGAAGTTTGGGTCAAAAAATAAAAGGTTTGGTCAATCTGTATTGTTCAGGACAATTTTCTATGCTGTATACCAGGACAAATATAGGATAGGTTAAATAATTCTACATCATTTATTTGCAGCTGAAATTAGGCCAATATAAACAAAATAGCAATAATGTAATAGAGTAGAGAGCCTATGAGCCACAGAGCCTGTATGAACAGGCTCTGTGGCTCATAGGTAACACAGATAATTGCAGACTCTCAACATCCTCTCTGAATATGAACCTCTGCCATCAGGAAGAAGACTCATTGTGCTGAAGTGTAAATCAAAGTGCTATGGCTTGATCTAGCCGCCATCCAGCTGCTGACATTAAAATGTAGATTAATAGAGCACCGAAATCTGAGGTTTGTCTACCAGGTTCACGGTTTTCCACCCCCATTCTGAATCCCATAGACCTATTTAATATTGCGTCAAATAAGAACTGTGTTCCAAAAATAAACAAATGACCCCGGCGGTTTTACTCTTATGGATATGAAGCATCAACTGACGGTGAGAAAACTCTGATGTTACTTCTGCCGAATTAGTTACATTTTCGCCAGAAACAGACTGTATCAAATATAAGTGACTGACTATCATAAACGATACAGAACCTCCTCCCTGACAATATCGCCGAGAGAGTTTGTTTATTTTTGCACCACAATTCTTATACGAGACGATTCTATGATGACCCAATGTTATTCTCCATAGAGAAATTACTTTGCGAACCTGGGGATGAACGAGTGACGTCAGGACTTCTGTACTCTATAGCAGTGGTTCTCAACCTTTTCAGGCCGTGACCCCCAAAATAATCATATTTGAACTGGGGACCCCCCATTTTGTTTGACTCCGCTCCACAGATAAATATTGTGAAAATAGCTGATCTACAAGCTCACAACGCCTCGCAATATTTGCCTCTTTCTTATATTATTTGACAATTTGGCCAATGTTTTATAGTATGGTTTGTTGATAACTTTTGATGCAGTAATAGTCTTTTTATTTTCTTTTTCTTTTTTAGCTATTAAAAAGGTCTTAAAAGTCCATAAATTGTCACTTCACTGTCATCTGGGGACCCCCCAAAATCATGTGGGGACCCCCCTGGGGGTCCCGACCCACAGGTTGAGAACCACTGCTCTATAGGACAATCTGCAATAAATAAGCACTTGTCACGTTGGCCCTTTAAGCTCCTTTTTAAGCCATCATGCTGTTAATGTTAAATGTATAGCCTAGTCAGATGTATTCTATGTTTAAGATGATTGTATGTAAAGCAACTGTCTAGCAACTTTTTGGTCTACAGTATGTGGGTGATGATGAAACAGGAGGACTAATGCGGAGTACAGAGCATATGATTTAGGCTTGGTTTTCAGTTCCCTCCCTGCATCAGCACCATGGACAGTGACTAGTAGCCTAATTCTAATGGGTTTGAAACCAAAAAACAACTGATAATACACTGATAATACACTGATAATACACATCAAAGGCCACAGAGCAGCAGATGGAGGGATGTAGACAGGACAGAGAATGGAGAAGGATGGAGTGTGAAGAGAGAGAGAGAGAGGGGGGGGCATACAGTACATACATAACTACCAGTGGTGGAAAAAGTACTCACATTTTTTACTTAAGTAAAAGTATCAATACTGCAATGTAGGGATACTTTTTTTTACAAGTAAAAGTCCGGAATTAAGAATGTATTTGAATAAAAGTACAAAAGTATTGGTAAAATGTTTTAACTTAAGAAGTAGAAAGTACTCATTATGCAGAATGTCCCGTTTCATATAAAATGTATAAAAATCTTTTGAAAATAGCAGATCTACAAGCTCACAATGCCTCGCATTGCGAGGCATTGTGAGTTGTAGCCTACATACTTACTCAGGTGTGTTGATCCAGATGATATCTAAGTGACAGTAGTAGACACACTCCTTGTCTCTGTAGGAATAACATGTGCAGCGCTTGGATCTTGACTTGGTTCCAGACCCAGACACATGGTTAGACTCCCTCTTCAGAGAGACCTGATCACCCCTGGGTGTGTCGGCTTCGGCTCTGATCAAGACACCCGCACCCGAGGCCAAGATGATACCTTGTATGAAAATATGAAAATGCCGTTTCACGTCATATTAGAAATATATAACACGCAAATAATATACAACTACACATATACAGTAGGCTACTACTTTGTCGCGCTCTAGTCTAGCCTATGTCACCAGCAGTGGTGTAAAGTAACTAAGTACATTTACTCAAGTACTGTACTTAAGTACAATTTTGTGTTTTTTTGTGGTGCTTTTTACTTTACTTGGGTATATCCAATTTTCAGTAGGCTACTTTTACTTCTACTCATACATCTCAGAGGCAAATATTGTACTTTTACTCCAATCATTTGAAAACTTTCGTTGCTAGATACTTTAGATTTTTTTTATTTTATTACAAAACATTACCCACTTCCGAACTAAATACATTTTGGCCATTTGAAAATAGCCGATCTACAAGCTCACAATGCATGCATAAATCTGCTTTTTTCAAATGATTATTAGACATTTTATACATTTGAAATGGGACATGCTGCATAATGAGCACATTTACTTTTGTACTTTAAGTATATTTTGATAACAAAACGTTTGTACTTTTACTCAAGCAAATGTTGAATTCCGGACTTTTACTTGTAACAGAATAGATTTCTACATTTCAGTATTCATACTTTTACTTAAGTAAAACATTTAAGTATTTTTTTTACCAGCAATGTAGCCTGTAATATCAGCCATTCCAGGGCTAAACTCTGACCAGAACTCTTTTGTAGCTAATCACTGCCTAAAGGTCAACATAATATGGTTGATTCAAATGGTAACATTTAAACTGATTTGAATTGTTCTTATGTTTTTATTTTCCACAGTGTGGCTGATATCGGCATCATTAATTGTTTGAGTGATTTCTCCGAGGATCTCAAATAAAAGTTGAATGAATGACATTATGCTGTAGGCCATTGGTTCTCAAAGTGGGGTCCGGGGACCCCCAGGGGTCCTTGAGGGAGTTCCAGGGGGTCCCCAGCTAAATGATAGATTAGGCACCAAATGGACCCTTATGGGTCTGTAACTCTGAGTGTACGAATGGAACCAAATGGACCCGTTCCATTTGTACACTCTCAGAGTTAAATTGACATAGATTTTACAATATAAATTGCGGTCCAAGTGATAGAAATGCCATTAAATGGGGGTCCGTTGCCCTAATGCATGTCAAACTGGGGGTCCTTGAAATTAAAATGGTTGAGAATCACTGCTAGAGAGCCATAAAAATCTTCTATTATGGGGGTCCCTGGTTTATCTTTTCAAATGGGGGTCCGCGCGGTCTAATAAGTGTCTATTTGGGGGTCCTTGGCACGAAAAAGTTTGAGAACCACTGCTGTAGGCTATTGACCCCTTAACAGACGACGTCACACTGATAAGAACCAGTATGCAACCCATTCTATCAGGTCTCGATAGAGATAGGACGCGCCTCACTAGCCAACACACTAGAGGGGGTTGGGGTGCGCTGCCGAAACAACAGGTTGGGAATTGATTGTGTGAAACAATCACCTGTGCGTCCAGTCTCAATGTTAGTAAACAAATAATTGGTCTTACCCTGCAAAATGATCAATGCCAGACCCGTGGAAAGCATGCTCGTGTCGATGATCCTTGCCATGTTATAATCCCCAAATCAGTCGTTATAAAAAGATGTAGCACACATGTTTAAATTAATCTCCAATGATGTATAATCCATAGCCTACACGATTGTGGAGGAATGTGTTGCAATCATCTCCAGCAATCCAGACATAGTTTATAACAGCTCCTCGAGTGACAGATCTTCAACTGTCCCTTTCATATTTGGTGAACAAACTCACTCTATGCAGTAGTTAAAAGGTGCAGAATGATGTTCAGCCAAACTCACTCCGTCCGCCTCCAAACAGCACACCTCCTTCAATGGTGCCAGGATGCTACGCCCTCTTTCTGGCAGACACATAATAAGTACTATTTTGGTCAGTGGTGTAAAGTAATTAAGTACATTTACTCAAGTACTATACTTTTTTGAGGTCTTTTTTATTTTACTGGAGTATTTCAAATTTGTATTGGTCTCCCCATCTCTACAGCTCTTTTATACAAACATAAAATACATTTTCAGGTCGGTTATCAATTTCATCCAATCAGAAGAGAGTAGGGCCTACCCATTTATCAGTTTACATATTATAGTGTTCCAGTATTAAAAAAATGCACCTTTAAATTAAGATTTGAGTGAGATCACCACATATAACATCTACTGTCCTATGGATGCTCTGTGGATGAGCGGCTTTCTGACTAAGTAGTTCTCATAGAAATCCAAGGCACCCCAAAATTATAGCCTATTTAAAAATCTGAAATTGACATGGCTTAATATGTTAAAACACCCTCAACCTGCTTAAGCCCCATGGCTTTCATTTGGGAATACAAAGGCAAGATTACAAGGCTTATAGCACTTCTAGACAATGACAGTGATTGCTGTAATGACCATAGACTGGGTAATGACATGATAAAAGTAGGTCAAGCATGACCCAACAAACACTCCTAGTCCTACCGGTGTTCATTGCTGATTACTCCTCCAGGTTGAGGAGTAATTGCTGACAATTTTATCAGGTCACACAATGGATCAAAAAATGCACCAAAAATAATGACTAAATTGGCCTGCCCTTCCAAAACTAACAGGAGAGTGAGGGGGGTGTCAATCAGATCTAGTTTGAGGACACCCACACAGCTCTGAGAAGAGCTATCTATTTATCTATCCATCCATCGAGCAAGATAAGCTCCATCGTTTGTCCTTTTAAACTAAGTCAATCCTATATCTTTGTTGACATGCATACACCATTTTTTTATTATATTGATTTAATTTTCCCTGATAAAGAAGAAGAAAAGAAATATGGTCTATATAAACATCACTCCATGTTATCCTGTCCAGATAGGCAGTTGTTGCTGTATGCATTTCTGTTTGAAAGAGCCCCCTCTATTGGTGATAAGCTGGTTACAGTTACCTCCACAGTCAGGGAGAAAGAAAACTAATAGACTAACAAACTAACAGACTGTTCTGTTTCATTCCCTCCTGACTGCCAGTAGGCAGTTACAGTAGTGAATAATGCCTCTCGCGCTCCGCGCAGGTCGAGTATTTATATAAACAAAGTCATGTGACGCGTAGGCTACCTGTGCGTCCGCCGTCCCGGCTACATAAGCACATGATAGCCTGCGCGCGGCCTCTTTGAACTTCTCGCTACCTGGCGTGCATCGCGGGTAGGTATTGCTCCGGAGAATCCGTGCATCGGTTCTTTGTTTTGCAGGTCCAAAGAGAGTAAGACACTACGTGTTGTTTGGTGAGTTGACATCCTGCCTGTGACTGTTGTCGAGAGCGCAATTTATTGCCCTCTTAAGGCTGTGGTTGTCAAACTATCTCCTCCTCTCTTTCTTTATCTATCGGGAGGATTTTCGAGCGTGGCTCGTTCACCAGCTACACACACACTGTCTTACACAGAGTGTTGTGATAGTGATTCCTCCACACTGGGTGTCGGTCGCGTGCTGTGGGCTGCCCACAGCACTCGCCTGATTTACCTAGCTATAATAGCTTGTTGGATTAATTAAAAGTTAAATTAATTAAAAAGTTAAATTAATTAAAAAAATTAATTGATTAAAAATAATAATAATCAATTAATTAAAGGTACTGGAAGTTCCTGACGCGTACTGTGGCTGCACAGTTCTCGCTAGGATTGCCTGGTTAAACACCTGATTGACATTTAAGCTGTTCTAAACTGTTGAAGGTGAGTATCAGATCTGCTGGACGTTCTGGTTAGTATTCAGATTTCCTAGCCTGATAAGCTAACAGCAAGCTACTTTAGCCTGTCTGGTTAGCTACACTTGTGGTGTGCAGCTCTCGCTGGTATTGCCTGGCTACACAACTGACTTGATATGGAGTGTTCGTCCTGCAAGGTTCACCTTCAGGTCGAGGACGGCCATGAATTGTGTCCATCATGCTTGGGTATCGGTCATCTTAAGGAAGCTCTGACTGACCAGGCATGCATGAATTGTAGCATCCTGCCACTCTCTGTGAGACAGGCCAGGCTGCGTGAGGTGGAGAACCTCCTGTACAAAGGGGGAGACCTTCCACCCTCGGGGGTCCCTTCCGGTGGGAGGGAAAAGCGCAAGCGCAGGTCTTGCGGTGACCCTGACCCGAGGAAGTCGGCGGCAACTGGCACAGCTCCATATCGCCATGAGATGGACGATTTGCGAGCTGAAGTAGAACGCCTTAAGGCAATGGTGCAGCCACTGCCTCGCCTGCCTCCAGCACCTCCTCCACACCAGGTGGCCTGGGAATTGGAGGAAGACAATGCTGACGTCCTGTCAACTGCAGCTTCAGACTCTATGTTCCATGACGGGGGTTATAGCCCCAGGTACGACCCTTTCCCCGACCAGGGGTCTCATGGTACTCCCCAGCCTGGGAGTGTGCAGGCTGAGGATGGCTCAGAGACTTCCCGCAGGAGCTCGGGAAGCACTGAGCTGGGAGACGGGCCCTGCACATTGCGTGCAACGCTGCGTGCTGCCCTGGCTAAGGTCGGTTTGGATGAGCCACCGGCCGCTCAGGTGGTGAGTAACCCGTTCTTCCGACGGGTGGCTGTGGCTCCACCCTTTGCTGTCCCACCCTCGCCTCACTACTTAAGTCAGCTGAAGCAGTGTTGGGCTGATCCAGGCGCACCTGCCCACCGAGGCAAGGATGCAAGAGCCCTGGCCTCCATGAGTGAGGCAGAAAAACATGGACTGGTTCACATACCTCCTGTGGACCAGTGCATTGCGGCGCTGGTTCTCCCTCCAGATGAGGCACTGAAGAACACAGCCCGCTGTCCCAGCTCGCAGTGCCGGGTCACTGATGGCCTCCTATCAAAGGCATATGATTCCGCTGCCTGCATGGCCCGTATGGGGAACTCTCTCTCTGTGCTCCTCCTCGCCCAGTCCAAGATTTTAGAGAGCGGGCAACCAGGGAGTGAGTTGGGCGACATTAACGATGTGGCTCTTGAGACCTTCGGCTTAATGTCAAGTGAACTTGGCCGTTTGATGTCCACCCTGGTCGTGACACGACGTCAGGTGTGGCTTGCTCAGGCGCCTATGTCTGACGAATGCAGAAAGGCGCTGCGGAAGCTCCCTGTTGTGCCGGGCCAGTTGTTTGGGCCAGAGGCAGACAAAGCACTAGAACGTAGGCAGCAGTCACGACAGGCTTCAGAAGCCTGGGGTCAACGGGGTAGAGGCATGATGGCCCCCCCTGTTCGACCCTCTAAGCCACGTGGCGCGCGGGACCCGCGACGCTCAGGCTACTTGAATCCTCAGCCGCAGCCCTGGCAACGGGACCAGGCGGCTGCAGGCAGATGGCAACATCAGTCCAGAGGTGGGCGGCGCCCACCTCGCCAGCCCCAGCGTGGGCAATGGCATAACCAGCGCCCCCCCAAGCCCCCAAATAACCCTCCAGGCACAGCCTGAGGGTCGGGGGCCGGCGGCGGGAAGATTTTCACAGCAGCACCTGAATTATTGGGCAGACCATGCCAAGGATGCATGGGTCTTGACAACAATGTCTCAAGGTTACAGGCTGCAGTTCCGCCGCCGACCCCCACCACCTTCAGGGGTCAGGGTGACCTCGGTCACAGACCCCGTGAAGGCCCAGTGTTTGGCCCAAGAGGTGGCCAAGCTCTTGGACAAACGAGCCATAACAGTAGTTCACCCACGTTCACAGAACGAGGGGTTCTACTCAACTTACTTTCTCATCCCAAAGAAAGACGGGTCTCTCAGGCCTATACTAGACCTAAGAAGGTTGAACGTGTACCTCAAGGTCCTTCCGTTTCGGATGCTTCGCACAATCGACGTCCTGCAGACGATCACACAGGGGGAGTGGTTCACCTCAATAGATCTCAAGGACGCGTATTTGCATGTGCCTATACACCCAGAGCACAGAAAATACCTCCGCTTTGCCTTTCAAGGCCAAGTCTACCAGTTTGCCGTTCTGCCGTTCGGCTTGTCTCTAGCTCCCCGCATCTTCACAAGGTGTATGAGGGCAGCCTTAACATCGCTATGCCTGTCAGGAGTGAAGATACTTCCCTACCTCGACGATTGGCTCATTTGCGCCCCCTCTTTCAGGGAGGCGGAACGGGTGACATCCAGGGTCCTCGCTCACATCGAGGCACTGGGCATGTCGGTGAACCTCGAGAAGAGCTCGTTGGTTCCGACACAACAGACCACCTTCATCGGCATGTCCCTAGCATCGGTATCGATGCAGGCGCGACCGACTACACAGAGGGTAGAAAAGATACACAACCTCCTGCGGTCTTTCCGCCTGGGGGCAATGTTGACTGTCCTAACATGGCTCAGACTGCTTGGCATGCTGACCTCAGTCTCAGCGATCACTCCTCTTGGGCTGTTACATCTACGCCCACTACAGAGGTGGTTCAATGGCCTTCGCATGGACCCCTGTCTACACAGGGCGGTCAAGGTCAGAGTCACTCGCAGGTGCCTTGGTTATCTCCGCCGGTGGCGGGACAATGCATTCCTGCTGCATGGGGTTCCTCTCGGCTCAGTCCCGGCGAGACGAGAGGTAGTGACAACAGATGCCTCGCCTCAAGGTTGGGGCGCGGTATGGCAGAAGAGGTCAGTCCAGGGGGTATGGTGCTCTCGGTGGAGAGGACGCCATATCAATGTGTTAGAACTCCGGACTGTTTCCTTGGCGCTGAAGCACTTCTTACCCTTTCTCAGGGGGAAGCATGTGCTCATTCGGACAGACAGCACCTCAGTGGTGTATCATGTCAATCATCTAGGAGGGACCAGGTCTCTGGAGTCCCTGAGGGAAGCCCAGCGACTGTGGACATGGGCTTATCCTCTATTTCCCTCGATGAGGGCAATGCACCTGCCAGGCAGAGTAAACTCTGTGGCAGATTATCTGTCTCGTCAGAGACTGCCCTCTGGGGAGTGGAGATTGCACCCCCAGGTGGTGCAGCTGATTTGGGATCGGTACGGGGTAGCCCGTGTAGATCTGTTTGCCTCAGAGGGCACAAC
Source organism: Gymnoscopelus microlampas (assembly GCF_963454915.1). Lineage (NCBI taxonomy): Eukaryota > Metazoa > Chordata > Actinopteri > Myctophiformes > Myctophidae > Gymnoscopelus > Gymnoscopelus microlampas. Next base: position 31,598,214 of record NC_139947.1, on the reverse strand, counting down.
TCATTGTCCTCTGTGGTTCAGCCTGGCAGAGGCCAGTGCGCCACTTGGGATGGACGCTCTCGCCAACATCTGGCCGAGAGCGCTCCTGTATGCGTTTCCTCCGATCCCCCTGTTGTTGCCTGTGCTTCACAGGGTGCGATTGTCAGATCACAGAGTTCTCATGGTGGCCCCCAAGTGGCCCTCGAGAGTGTGGTATTCAACGCTCCTCAGTCTATTGGACGGGGATCCTTGGCAGCTTCCAGTGAGGGAGAACCTCCTGTCCCAGCTGGACGGGAAGGTATGGCATCCATCACCGAGCCTCCTTCAGCTTTGGGTATGGCCATTGAGAGGGATCAGTCACTCTTGAGTGTGCTTGACCCATCGATATGTGAGACCTTGCGGAGTGCAAGAGCCCCTTCCACGAGGTTGGTGTACTCTAATTGCTGGGCTGCTTTCTCATCGTGGTGCAGCGACAGGGGTCTAGACCCAGTCTCTTGCCCTGTACAACATGTACTACAGTATTTACAGTGTCTACTTGATGCCGGCCGTGCGGCCTCCACGTTGAGGGTACACACGGCCGCTATATCATTTAATCATAGCCATATTGATGGCAGGTCAGTTGGTGCGCATTACTGGGTGACACAGTTTCTGCGCGGTGCCAAGAGGTTACGCCCCCCTAGGGTGGGGCGTGCTGCAACTTGGGACCTACCTCTGGTCCTGCAGGCATTGAGCCGGGCGCCCTTTGAGCCTATGGCAGGGTCGTCCTTGAGCTCTTTATCAATTAAGACTGCGTTTCTGTTAGCAGTCACGACAGCTAAGCGTGTGAGTGAGCTCCACGCACTTTCTATTAGTCCAGTATGCCTTCATTGGAAGGCGAACGACTCTGGGGTTACACTTTGGCCGAATGTCTCATTCCTACCCAAGGTATTGCCCCCCAATCATACTAACCAGGCCATAGAGTTGGCGGCATTCCATCCTCCCCCGTTTACATCTGAGGTGGAGGAAAGGGCCCACTTACTGTGTCCAGTCCGTGCGTTACGACTATATATTCAGGCAACGCAGAGTATTAGACGCTCAGAGCAGCTATTTGTCTGCTACGGCGGAAAGAACAGGGGATGTGCACTGTCTAAACAGCGGCTATCCCACTGGGTAGTTGACGCAATTAAGAAGGCTTATGACGTAGCCGGTAAACCTGCCCCTTCAAATGTCATCTGCCATTCCACCAGGGGCGTAGCCACGTCCTGGGCGGCGATGAAGGGGGTGTCACTGACAGACGTCTGTGCGGCGGCGTCTTGGGCAGCACCGTGCACCTTCTCGAGGTACTATCGCCTTGACGTGGCCTCTGGATCCTCACTGGCGTCAGCGATCCTGCCGCTGGCTGCTACGGCAGACTAGGAGGTGGGTGCAATTCCTCGTGACACTTCTGGTATAAGTCATCCACTACTGTAACTGCCTACTGGCAGTCAGGAGGGAATGAAACAGAACGGAAGTTACGAATGTAACTATGGTTCTGTGAATTCCCGGATGACTGCCAGTAATACTGGTCACTCGGAATCTTTCAGGGCGAGAAGATTCTTAGAGGCCGCGCGCAGGCTATCATGTGCTTATGTAGCCGGGACGGCGGACGCACAGGTAGCCTACGCGTCACATGACTTTGTTTATATAAATACTCGACCTGCGCGGAGCGCGAGAGGCATTATTCACTACTGTAACTGCCTACTGGCAGTCATCCGGGAATTCACAGAACCATAGTTACATTCGTAACTTCCGATAACGTGAATGATACCGGGGAGGAACGTGAGAGTGAATCCACGTTATCAGTCTGGTCAATGCCAGGCTAAAAGAAAACTACATGCATGCATGGAATTAAAAAGTGGTGGTACCTGCTTCCATTGTTATTTAGTCTAACAAACAAAGTATTTTCATGATGCCCACAACCTAGACAAAGTCTATGACATGGGCCTTGGCCTTGCATATTCTACAAAATTAAGTAAAATGTCTGAACCGACCATACATACAGTGTGTGTTGTGTGTGAGTGCGTGTGTTGCTTTTCAGCTTTTATCTGAATAACTTTGTACAATCTAATTAATTGATCAATTCAAATAAAGTAGACTAGACTAAGTTGAATGTAAGTAAAGTTAAATGAAACTAAATTCAAACCATTTCAAAGAAGTGTGTCATTGGTCATACCTACAGTACAGTAGTGATTATATGTACCCAAAAACTGACATACAGTGTGCCGAGAATCTTTGGAATAATTCCAGGTGAAGTACAAGATAAGGCAGCACTCATAAGGTTTTTGATTAGTTCAAGATTAGGTCATAACGTTCGTGAATCTACTGAATGCAACCATTAAAAATTGACCTATACAGAGATACCCTGGCATAAATCCTAGTGAAGTACTACATAAGTAAGCACTTTTGTCACCAGGCAGATTGTGAGAGCTGATTTATCTTGCAATTTGCTGATCTTGTTGGTTTGGCTTGCATTACTCTAAAAGTACATCCACTCCCTAAAGGTACTGTAATGGAGCCCTATGTCTGCATAACTACGAAGGTTATGACCTGGCATATGTTTGTTCCTCAGTGCTCCATGTCCATTTTGGACACTGCCAATGTGAAAACAAAAAGTGCCCCTCAGGTATGATAATATTTCTTTACTTACTTACTTACTTGGATACTTGGAAACTCAGAAAGCTTTGTAGTGCTTAAAAGCAGCCTTACGCTTTGGTAAAAGACAACATAACACTCATAACTATTATTTTACTGTTTTTTTTTAAACAATATATTTATTGGCATTTTCAATTATATAACACATAACAATATGGCTCTTGTGTTCATAAAATGTCTATAAATAATCAAACAAAAACAGAGCAGATAGACATCACATAGAAACACATACACATACACAATAACAATATGAAAAGAAAGGGGGGGGGGGGAGGTACAAAAAAAAAACATACATGGTCATAATTTTTCTTCCCACATTACAAAGTAGCAGAACTATCTATTAATACAGGTCCTAAAGGATTGCCTTCCATAAAATGCATGAACTTGTCCCAATGTATTTGTCACATTGATTATTTTTTGGGGTGGTACTGTATTTGATGTTTTTGTGACTTCTTTTTTTTGTGGTATCTACTCTGGGACAACAGATGCAAATTAGATGCTAGCTAACTTGTGTAAGTACTTTTAATTGGAAGCCAAATAACTTTGGAAGCCAATCATAGCCAAATTCCTGTCATTGACTCATTGTGTCAGTGTTTTTTCACTTGACATCTGTTTTCTGTTGTTATGCAGATGAAGTAAAGGCCTACCAAACCTTCTTTTGCCCCTGTCTGTCAAAGCTGATGTTTTGAGGTGATGCAGAGTGCAGACATTGATAGACTGACTAGCCATACCACCAGATTTCTGAACAGTCTCCACTTGGCTACTATCAGACTGTTGAACTAGAGCCGAGCACCACCTGTCACCAGGATGACAAAGCCTGATGCACCACGGTGGATTCAAACCCACAACCCCGAGTGCCCTAATATCTGGAATATCTGATCTGTTTTCCTTGTTATTTCTTGTTACTTGTTACTTCTTCTCTTTCCTGCATGATAAAAGGTTAGAGCTTGTACAAAAAAAAAATTTTTTTACACCTGAAAACCTGTGATGTGACAAGTTGACGTTGACTCAAATAAGATACACAATAAATTGTCTCTTATTAGTTCATTTCTCCCAAATCCCTTAATGGATTTGTTCACATCTCTGTAATGTAATTAAAACAATATTGTTTTCCTGACTCAGACCCAGCCTATTTATGACACATAAATAGGCTGTAGTCTATGCTTTTTCCTAATGGCCTACCATTCCTATGTTGTTAACTCATTGTAAAGATCGCTATAAATCAGATATTGCAAAGCCTTTTGTAGATTAAGTAATGTATACAAATGATTATGGTTATCTTGGTAGATGGTGGCTTTGTTTTGATAGTTTGATACATGTAGGTGTGGTGGATTTTACGTGACCTTCTGAAAGGTGACTGATGACTATAATCAGATTGCATTAACCTTAAATCTCTATCTGTGTGTGTGTGTGTGTGTGTGTGTGTGTGTGTGTGTGTGTGTGTGTGTGTGTGTGTGTGTGTGTGTGTGTGTGTGTGTGCGTGTGCGTGTGTGTGACTGTGTGTGTGTGTGTGTGCGCGTGTGTGTATGTTGACTGTTTTACACATATATGATGGGTAAAACAGAACAAAGTAAGAAATACTGCTTACTTAATCAAGTACTGAAAGTCACATTACTTTCACTCAGCCAAAGCATGAGTTTCAGGAACACCGCTGTAAACGGATATACTCTGTGAACACAAATCCTAGTGAGACGTCATTGTGTGAAAAGAAAGGCTTTTGAATATAAATAGTGATGTTCATTGTATGAAATGCCTCCCAGAGAATGCAGTATTGCCAGTGGAGGATTTTGAAAGAGTTTACCTAAAGCTCCTCTTGGGTCAATATTATGAAGATATACCTCATTTACAGAGCCCCTAACCCCAATTTCCTCTCAATTGTGTTGGCTCCAGGGTTGACTGTGTGTGTGTGTGTGTGTGTGTGTGTGTGTGTGTGTGTGTGTGTGTGTGTGTGTGTGTGTGTGTGTGTGTGTGTGTGTGTGTGTGTGTGTGTGTGTGTGTGTGTGTGTGTGTGTGTGTGTGTGTCAAATACCACGTTATAATAAATTGACTTGAATGTAGATGTATGGAAGTCAATATAGATTTTGAGGAAACTTGATCTTTATGGGATTTTATTTAAATGTTCTCTGTCCTTACTGCTTCGCTAACTGAAATTTCTGAAAGGTAAAGCAATAACAGTTAAAGGGTAAGACCACTTTGGTAGAGGTTTGGGTTGTGTAGTTACCTTGCCATGATGTAACTTCAAAGGTGGGCAAGAAATCAAAAATAATTGCTCCACTTATTAGAAATTGATAATTCAAAATATGCTCCTCATTGACTTACATTGTACGGTAAAACAGCTCTCAAAGTCACTCTTTTAGCACATAAATGAACCCAAACATAGCTGATTCAGACAATATAGAGCATCACCAAACCCAGTACTGTTTTTTTTTTAAATAAAAATGTCAACTTCCTGTTGATTTTACTATTTGAAGATCTGGATCCGGATCCGCGGATCCAGTCCGGGTTTTCTACTTATTAAAAATGGCAAAATCAACAGGAAGTTGACATTTTTTTTTATATAAAAAAAAAAAACAGTACTGGGTTTGGTGATGTTCTATATTGTCTGAATCAACTTTGTTTGCGTTCGTTTATGTGCTAAAAGAGTGACTTTGAGAGCTGTTTTACCGTACAATGCAAGTCAATGAGGAGCATATTTTGAATTATCATTTTCTAATCAATGGAGCAATTATTTTTTATTTCTTGCCCACCTTTGGATTTACATCCTGGCAAGGTAACTACACAACCCAAACCTCTACCAAAGTGGTCTTGCCCTTTAAGCAAAAATCCCGATCTAAGGACTTGAATTAAAGGGTTTCCAGAGACATAAATACATATACAGTTATAAAAACTCAAACACACGCACGCACACACACACGCACACGCACACACACGTATGTTAATAACACATACACAGCGAGTCAGACATGTTGCTTTCATGCACACACACACACACGCACACTACAGGTATGTGCACACATGCAGCATAATCCCTGAGAACAGTGAGAAGTGCCATAGGGGGTGGTGTCCAGCCTCTACAAAAAGATGCCTTTATATAATGCTTCAAAGTCCCTTTAACACCTTCTGATCTCTCTGAGGGTTAAGTGTCCTCAGCATGTATTTTCCTGGAGAGATATCCACATTATCCAGTGAACCTTATTTGGTCTCGAGTTATGATCACCCATTGAATCCTTTCCATACTCCCCTGGGCCGTGGTTTTCTGCCATACCCCAAGTCTTTAGCACATTCCCCATGCTGGGAAAGTCAGAGAATTCCACACAAATTAAGGCCATATTCTGTTTTCACTCTCCTGACCATAGTTGTTGAGGCAGAGTGTTGTCTGGGAGTTGACTGTGTGTGGTTTGGTTTTTATGGTTAAGTGACACGCATGCACTCAGAATGTGATTGACTTATTTATTTATCTATTTATTCAGTTATTCACCTATAAGAGACTTCAGCTCAAATGTCAAAAGTGTAATTATTTTCTGCTTGTGTCAAAATAGTTTATTAGGAATCAGGCCTTTTAGCAAGCCTTTTTTCCTTTCTTTTTTTGTTATTGCAGCTGCCTGCTGTATCAAACCTGTTGACACTCATCAGACACTCTTATTGTTTATTTTGTTAGGTTTTTATAGATGTCTTTCTTATAGTTTCGATCCACACGCTCCTACATTGCTAAAAGAGGACACTTCAACAGTATTAGATTAGCAGAACTGTATTGTCTTACCTGCTGTCATGTGAAAGTCACAAAAGCACACAAATATATTGTGTCACATTTAAAAAAACACAACCTGTTCAAGTTAATTCCACTATATCTTCCTGTCTTGTGAAAGGTAAGGTACACCTGAGCAGGATCTAGCTTGCAGAGTGAAACTGGTTATATGGGTCCATTTCTCTTTCTCTTTTGTTTTTTCCTTTCTTTACTTTCTTTCTTTTATTTCTTATTTTGAAATACCAAGCATGGGAGTTTCAGGAACACTTGATATTCTAACACAAAAAAGTGAGGTAGGCCTATATCTTCACACCCCTGGAGTGTAATCCATTTCACTTTGGCTTCCACTTTGTGCTGTTTGCTTTGACCTCTCCTACTGTTTTGTGAGAAAACATTATAGGAGTGCAAAGCCTGGGGATATGCAAGCTTGCCATCACCAGTTGAGTGGCGCTGCATGCTCACAAGCTACTGTACTGGAAGCAGCAAAACGGCATAATGTAACATAATAATAATATAAATTAACGAATGTATGCGGAATATATTTAATTTACTTTAATTGACTAAATTGATTAGTGTAATGAACCACTTAAGCCATATTTTATACTTCATCGTACAATGTTGTTGCACAAAATACTGAAAATAGCTGATCTACAAGTTCACAACGCGTTGTTGCGATACGACACATTGTGAGCTTGTAGATCTGCTAAAAAATGGGATTTTGACTATTTTATTTAAATGGATATTTTTTTATAAACTATTACATTGATTAGTGTGACGCACACACACACACGCACACGCACGCGCACGCGCACGCGCACGCGCACGCGCACGCACACAAACACACACACACACACACACACACACACACACACACACACACACACACACACACACACACACACACACACACACACACACACACACACACACACACACACACACATTGCAAAATACTACTGGCAATACCTACTGGCATCCTGTACAAAATATTTGATGCTGACTGGTCCAGCGGTTTGCGAGATTAGCTCCTCAGACACACATACAGACAGGGGTGAAAACATAATCTCCCTCCCTGGCCTCAGCCTTCGGCCCAGGGGACACAAAAAGCCACAGATTTAAGTGGTTGTTATCTGAGGTCAGCACTGAAGTGTATCTTCATTGTCAGGATAAAGCAACGTTCCCCTCTTGAACTTGACCGGGGTATAACCCTGAATTCACTATGGTATGCGCTGCAGTGAGCAGCGCCGATGATGAGGCCGGGTTACAGTGTGTCAATCAAAGAGGGCTCAAAGAAAGAAATAGTGGATTAAAGATGACAATTTCGCATACTGAATACGATATGTAATACTATACAGTATATAGAATCCACATGCATTAAGGTTGCCGTTTTTAAGGAGATAAAAAAAACAGTAGCGTAATCTTGAAAATAAACTGATTCCACGAGGTAGGCTATTGCTGTTAATTTGTTAATAATAATAATAATAATAGTTTTTGTTGTTTGGGTATTTGAGAGCACTATATAATATAGTGCAGTTAGGGTAGGCCTATGTGTCTTGCTCAGGGACACTTGAGGCCAGGGGGAAAACCGGGAGGTCCGATTCCAAGACAGGCTCTCTATCTAGCTATTGCCGCCCCATAAACATTTAGCAGATGATGGTTTTCGATCCATCGATTTCTGGGTTATGGGCTCAGCACGCTTCCACTGCTCCACTCTGCTTGATAAATCATGTTATCATGTTGCATAAAAACACAAGGGCGGTTAACCAACAGCATAAACATACTAGTGAAATATTCTATTGGAGACTCATAAATTCTCTTAAGGCTTGACTGCCAAACCAAAAGAGTTTTTGGCAGCTAAATGAGCTTGGGCTCCTGACACTCAAACGTGTTTTCTCTATAATCGTAACATTTTAAGACAGTTTTTAATCCAGTGTGCTACTTGATTCGTGCTGCTTATGACAAGTTAAATGGACAAGCAGCCAAAAGTTGAGGATGTTTTTGTTTAGTTTTTTTTGGGTGGATCTACTCTACTGTACTCTGTACCTTTGCCTACTCTCTCTGTTGTGCTTGAATCAGCCTAAGCAAGTGACAAAGACACTTTGGATCAACAAGGCCACAGGTGATCTCTTCAGCCCCAGAGATCAAACAAACAAACAAACAAACAAACAAACAAAAAAACATCATATGATGAGGATAGGTTTCTGAGTAGACCAACAGCAGAAGTTATTCATTTGGAAATGCTTAACAAATGAACAGACAAACTTCATGTCCTTCACATAAAAGGATCCTGGAATCTACAAATACTAGTACTGATGGAATGGGTAAGGAGGTCAAATCCAGCCTTCAATTCTCTTAAACCCAAATTTGATGACGAGAGAGAGAGATGAAGAAGACAGTTGCTTCATTTGAATTATAGCTGCAGTCTCTGTCCTCTCTGTGTATGAACTAGATAGACTATGACTCATATCCAAAGTGCATTATTTAGAACATCTGAGTCAACAAATCAATATTATTGATGATCTGATACAGGGAAATGCTTAATCATATACTGACCAGAATATCAGAGAGTTCTTAAACAGCAAATAGAAAATGTAGTCTATTGAAATTGAAAGAGCCCACCACATTGAAAATATGAAACAGAACTCTGGAAAAGCAGTACCTACTGTAGTTACATTCTTATGGTACAATATAAAGAACTTATACTTGACAAAGCAATCTCAAACACAACAAATTATGTAAATGAGGACTTATAGGAAGTTATATGCTGCATTACCTACAACAGGCCATGAAAGCCTCAGCAGATTCCGAAAACCATATGAGTGAATCTGTGGCAGGATGTTTTCTCTCTCTTCCAAACTACCATGACATTATCTCCACTCAAGCAATCTGACACTTTTTACCAAAACTTCCCACACTTGGTCTCTGGCTTATTATACACAAACACTGACAGATATGATTATGCAAATTGGTCTTTGATAGACTACATTTCCAATGCTTTTCAGCAATCATAAAGTAAAAATCATCTAATAGCCAAATTTATATAATAATGACCCTGACACAAACTACTTTGCTCAACTGAAGTCTCTTTTGGGAATATCTGATTACAGTGAGAACTAAATGAAACATTTGCACCATTTGACAAAGGTGCTATATAGCACCTTTAAGATAGGTGCTATAGCACAAAAAGAGGTTCCCCTATGATTATGAGCCAAAGAACTGTTAATGCTACTGTATTTAGTGCATTTTTTTTATTTAGCTCCATGTTTATTTAGCGCACACCATGCTGTCTGTTAATGCTGGTGTTTGTGTGTTTGTGTGTGTGCACACACACACACACACACACACACACACACACACACACACACACACACACACACACACACACACACACACACACACACACACACACACACACAGATTTGTGTAAATTATAGATGTCTATGGATGCATTGCTGTCGAGTACTACAGTATGTTAAACTGTCTACAGTAAAGATATTCAAATTGTGTATTCTACATTACTGTGTTATTTATTGTAATATGCTGCTGAAGAATGCCACTTTGAGGGTTTTAGGCAATTGTCCTTCAAATTCACTTGTAAATTATATATTGTGTCTTTTATTTTATTTTATATGCATAAATAAAGAAAAGCTGTTGCCTGGACACAAATTGAAGACATCTGCCTGTTCTGACCCCAAAAAAATATCAGGTGTTTTATCCATGATTGGGGCTTAAGAAATAATATTCTGCAGATGAAATCCAAGAGGTGAGAGAAAAGGCTTTAGAGTAGAGAAAATAAACTAATATCTCTCAAAATAAATCCTCACCACCACACATGCACATGTGGTGGAATTTGTAATCGCTGAACAGCAAATGAAATGTCTGAATACCAGCTTTTGGAAGGCTTACAGTATCTTACAGCCTTGAGACTATACTGTACTGCAGGGGTCTTCAACAGGGGGTCCGGGACCCCTAGGGGGTCCTCAGAGTTACTACAGGGGAGCCGCCAAATCTTTGTGTGACAGCAACTTTTTTTTACATTAACCACTTCAACCCTATAGCATACCTATTCTGAGGAACATTAGCCGAAAATAGCAGAGTTACAGAGTTACAGACCCATAAGTGTCCACCTGGACCCCTGGTGGTACCCGGACCTGATGTTGAGAAACAGTGGCCTAATGTTTTTACAGAGTCAGGTGTTCCAGTGTCATTTATCGATTCTGGTTTGACTTGGTAACAAAGGATGAGACAGTACTGTACTTGACACTGAGACACGTGAGACCTGCTTTTGAACATTGAGTGGGCTAAATTGATAAAAAAGAGAGAGTGCCAAACGCCAAAGAACAAATTGCTTCTCAAAAGCTGATGTTCATGTACTTAGAGAGGGAAAATTAAGCCCTTTATCCAGTGGCTTTGCTTTAAGATATGGCTATGCCATAATTGCTCTTTAATTCAGGATGTTGCCACAAAATGTTAATTTATCTTCAAATTAATTTTGTTTCTGATTGCATTGTAGGATTATTAAATCAAGAAAACATCAAGCTATTAATCAAACCTTGTGATCTGTTATTGCAATGCTACAATATCAAATAATAAACAAGTTTGATTATTATAATCCATCTAAAACGCAGGTACCCACAACGTGTCTGCTTTCCCCAGGCCAGGAGGTGGGCTAGAGCCTAAATAAAAAGCTGACATTGACTAGCCAAGTTAAACAGCAAACCTAAGATTTTGATCTATAGCTTAACTCATGCCCGTTCAAATTACTTATGTCAGTGTCTAAAATAATGCTGGATGTTTTATTAACGGTGGGTGGCTGAGAAGGAATGATGTAAACATAATGAGGGTGGTGGTCGGACCATTTATTTAGCTTTGCACAGGAATCTGAGCTAAGTGTTATCACATCATTAAGAACCTCTCACTGTAATGGCAGTAATAATTCCCCAGTGTTTAAATAGTTTGTTGATGTATAAAGATAAGGTGGTTGGGTTATTGTATCGGAATGGGCTTGAGGAATGCCATTCAGCAATGCAGTGTTGCCTCCACCAAAACGATAGAAAAGATTAAATCATGACTTGAGCTCAAGATTAGCTGAACCATATAGATCAAAGAGCCTGTTGAGTAAGCATTGAGGGGATTGCGACTGTAGGCTATCACATCTTCTTGGAAGAAACATGGTAGAGGTAGACACTGTATATGTTTGGAATTAGGCAGGTGGCAGTGGTGGAAAAAGTATTCACATGTTTCACTTAAGCAAAAGTATCAATACTGCAATGTAGAAATACTCTGTTACAAGTTAAAGTCCGGATTTCAAAATGTACTTGAGTAAAAGTACATAAGTATTGGTATAAAAATGTACCTAAATTATCAAAAGTAGAAAGTTCTCATTATGCAGAATGTCCCATTTCACAAGTTTTAAAACAATCTTTTGAAAATAGCAGATCTACAAGCTCGCAATGCCACGCATTGTGACCTTGTAGATCGTCTATCCACATAAGTTTCCTATAGGGCGTTGTGGGCATCACTTCCTGTCGATTTGATCAGGTATCAGGGATCAAATCGACAGGAAGTGATGCCCACAACGCCCTAGGAAACTTGTGGATATTGAAATGACCGACAGTATATAGGGTGTAAGTGGTTATTAATGCATGTTTTGTAATAATAATACAAATCTACAAAGTAACTAATAACTAGTTTTCAAATATTTGTAGTGGTGTAAGCACAATATTTGCCTATTGGAGTAGAAGTTAAAGTAGCCTACTGAAAACTGGAAATACTCTGTACTTAGTTACTTTACACCACTGGCAGGTGGCAGCCTACAACGGATCACCCGTGACATGGAGGGTCATCCAACCATGACCACATTGAAGGGCGAGCATTGTTTTAGTTGGACCATAAGAGTCAAAGGTCACAGTCATATCAAACATTGAGCTTAATTTAACTCGGGGTCCATTTGGTTCCATTTGTAGCCTACACTGCTTAGGCCTACATACCAGTAAGGGTCTATTTGGACCCCTATTGGTCCCTGGACCCAAGTTGAGAACCAGTGGTATAATGCTCTGGTTCTCAACATCGAGTCCAGGGACCACCAGCCGTTCAAATGGACCCCTATGGTTTTGTAACTCTGAGAGTGTACAATGGATTACAGTATTTTCACTCTTCGGGCGCCACAATGCTGCTCAGTCAGATGAGTTTTTGTTGCCACCAAGTGGTAATTTATTTGTGTTACACTGAATGAAAACGTATTTTATCCTATATTTGTATTATTTCAACATAGACTCGTTTGTTAAGCTATTTTCCATTGTACATTTCTAGCGACACTGAAATGCATATTTTAAAAATGCATTTGGATCAGGGAAAGGGTTCGTTCTCAACGACTTGATTTGTCTAGCCTTGGATCAAGATGTGTTTTATCGATTTTGATATTTGCATATCTTTGATAGTCTTGGGCTGCACCCTCAGAGTGCCCTGGACCTTCACCAGTAAAGTCCGTATTTCTCAGATCATGTACAAATGCAAAATATAAGGTGCTTACCCGGTTGCACCAAATATTAACTTGGCATTCAGAATCTTTGTGCAATATATTAGTCCGTATTTTTCAATAGACGTGTGTTTTAATCCGGTCTGTGCCTGAACGCCATTTCCCCCCCTCGTTTACTTCCTGTTTACATTGAGTGTAATTCCGATTTTCACCGGATGCGCCCCATCACTACCGCCCACTGAGCAATACAGGGAGCGTCCGACAGAATCCGACACAGACGGGATTAAAAACATATCTATTGAAAAATACGGGCTAATACAGGACACACGTCCTAATGTTGAGTTAACATCCGGGGCTACAGGGTCAGTACTTTATATGATTTATTTGTACATGTACGGAGAAATACGAGCTTTCCGCGCGGATGTCCAGTGACAATTGGGGGGTGAAGCCCAAGACTATCATAGATACGAAAGTAAAAGTCAGACTCGGTTAAATACATGATAGTGTTGATCCAAGGCTATGATTTGCCGTGAAATGACATTTGGGCGCTATCACGTTACATTCCAGGAAGTGGTTATAGTTATTGTGGTCTTTCCCTATAATTTTCTATAAAGCACAATAATGAAAAGTGCATTACAATAATTGTTTGGCCTACTACAACCATGGACTGTCTGTAAACAGCGCCACCATGCTTTCTGTGAGTTCACAAACTACGGAAAGTGACATAGGACTTTTTTTTGCCAGTCGCTATTTGGTTACCCTTGACAACAACAAATGTTGTCTTGCTCAACTTTCAAAGCATGCTAACCTCTCATCTGCATACACGTCTTAAACTTAATGACCTTAAACGTCTTAAACTTGAAATTGGTTGGTGTTCTTCAAGTTAACACATATGTCCAAAAATAAGGTAAGTCAACTACTGAGTCTGTCACCCTGTTGGTGCATTTATCATAGGTATTAGGAGAATGACATTTAACGTAGCCTACTGTAGCTCTATGAGGTCGCTTGATAGCCACCTAAATGCAGAAACTAGTTCAAAATAAGTAGGTCGCTTACTAAGGCAGCTGGAGCTTGTGGATGATATCATTATCATCTGTCTTTTATTTTATCAATATTTTTCTTCACCTTGCAGACTGCTGGATACAAAGGTCCACATGGGTACCAGAAGAGAGGGGAGAGGTGAGTCTGAATTGCTATAAAGCAGTGTTTGTTTCTTATGGGTTATGGGTTAAGTATCCCATAACCCCCCCCCCCCCCCCATTTAAAATGTATAATAATAATAATAATAAATAATAAAAATAATAATGAAAATAGCAGATCACATTGTGCATCAACACAACCCATTGTAAGCTTGTAGTTAATCTTTTTTCACTATTTTTGAAATAGTGCTTATATGACTTATTCATTTGACTAATTAAATGACTATTTTTAGAGGTTTTGGGTCCCGGGGAGACACCAAAACGTCTGCTAAAACCAGGGAAAGGGTTCGTTCTCAACGACTTGATTTGTCTAGCCTTGGATCAAGATGTGTTTTATCGATTTTGATATTTGCATATCTTTGATAGTCTTGGGCTGCACCCTCAGAGTGCCCTGGACCTTCACCAGTAAAGTCCGTATTTCTCAGATCATGTACAAATGCAAAATATAAGGTGCTTACCCGGTTGCACCAAATATTAACTTGGCATTCAGAATCTTTGTGCAATATATTAGTCCGTATTTTTCAATAGACGTGTGTTTTAATCCGGTCTGTGCCTGAACGCCATTTCCCCCCCTCGTTTACTTCCTGTTTACATTGAGTGTAATTCCGATTTTCACCGGATGCGCCCCATCACTACCGCCCACTGAGCAATACAGGGAGCGTCCGACAGAATCCGACACAGACGGGATTAAAAACATATCTATTGAAAAATACGGGCTAATACAGGACACACGTCCTAATGTTGAGTTAACATCCGGGGCTACAGGGTCAGTACTTTATATGATTTATTTGTACATGTACGGAGAAATACGAGCTTTCCGCGCGGATGTCCAGTGACAATTGGGGGGTGAAGCCCAAGACTATCATAGATACGAAAGTAAAAGTCAGACTCGGTTAAATACATGATAGTGTTGATCCAAGGCTATGATTTGCCGTGAAATGACATTTGGGCGCTATCACGTTACATTCCAGGAAGTGGTTATAGTTATTGTGGTCTTTCCCTATAATTTTCTATAAAGCACAATAATGAAAAGTGCATTACAATAATTGTTTGGCCTACTACAACCATGGACTGTCTGTAAACAGCGCCACCATGCTTTCTGTGAGTTCACAAACTACGGAAAGTGACATAGGACTTTTTTTTGCCAGTCGCTATTTGGTTACCCTTGACAACAACAAATGTTGTCTTGCTCAACTTTCAAAGCATGCTAACCTCTCATCTGCATACACGTCTTAAACTTAATGACCTTAAACGTCTTAAACTTGAAATTGGTTGGTGTTCTTCAAGTTAACACATATGTCCAAAAATAAGGTAAGTCAACTACTGAGTCTGTCACCCTGTTGGTGCATTTATCATAGGTATTAGGAGAATGACATTTAACGTAGCCTACTGTAGCTCTATGAGGTCGCTTGATAGCCACCTAAATGCAGAAACTAGTTCAAAATAAGTAGGTCGCTTACTAAGGCAGCTGGAGCTTGTGGATGATATCATTATCATCTGTCTTTTATTTTATCAATATTTTTCTTCACCTTGCAGACTGCTGGATACAAAGGTCCACATGGGTACCAGAAGAGAGGGGAGAGGTGAGTCTGAATTGCTATAAAGCAGTGTTTGTTTCTTATGGGTTATGGGTTAAGTATCCCATAACCCCCCCCCCCCCCCATTTAAAATGTATAATAATAATAATAATAAATAATAAAAATAATAATGAAAATAGCAGATCACATTGTGCATCAACACAACCCATTGTAAGCTTGTAGTTAATCTTTTTTCACTATTTTTGAAATAGTGCTTATATGACTTATTCATTTGACTAATTAAATGACTATTTTTAGAGGTTTTGGGTCCCGGGGAGACACCAAAACGTCTGCTAAAACCCCCGGTAAAATAATGAATTTTGACATCTGTATGTAAGTTTAAGTTCAGGAGAAAACAGAATGTTGATTTCTCCACATAGGGAAGGGAGAAGCTGTGTGCGCTATAGATGTGGTGTGCTACCTACTATCCAGGATGTTCTACGGCAAAGACCAGGCTGGATTGAGGTCAAGGAGTAAGTAAGTTAGTAAGTGTGTTATAAAGTGCATCTTGTTTCCTTTTAACTAATTGAATACATTTATTTATTTAAAACAGTGAAGGAGAGTGGGACTTTAACTGGTGTGATGTTGGCTGGCTGAGGGAGAACTTTGATCACTCTTATATGGAGGAACATGTGAGAATATGCCACTTTCGCAACCACTATGAGGTGGGTCAATGGCATTGTACAATCAAATACATGTATTGGAACTAGCTATAGGTCTACATCATGTAGAGAACATAAAAGCATTTCAGATGTAGGCCTATATATTTGAAAAATATATTATAGTATAATCGGATGGAGATATATCACTGTGTGTAGGTCATCACTGAAATAATGTGGTCATAACAATTAGTCATATGTCTAAGATAATCTCTTATTTTTCCTTTTTTGCAGCTTACACGAAAGAACCTCATGGTGAAAAACCTGAAAAGATATCGTAAAACCCTTGAAAGGGAAGCTGGACGCCTGGAAGCGGCCAAATGTGACTTTTTCCCCCGCACCTTTGAACTTCCCAGCGAGTACCATCTCTTTGTAGAGGAGTTCAAACGAAGCCCTGGCAGCACGTGGATCATGAAACCGGTAGGGCAGTGGGAGATACAGCCATACACATACAACACATCACAATTTATCAAATACAGCAGCTTGGTCATCACTCCCAACTTCGTCAAATACGGCAGGACAGCCCAGAGTGTGCTCTAGCATCTCTATTTAGATGCCGGCTGCCGTGTCCTATTTGTCCACGGCCTATTTAGATGCCAGCTATATACAGCATGAATGCCATAGCTCTATGGCTATGTATCTGCTGGCGTCCAAATAGGCCGCAGCCAAATAATCCAGAGTTACAGACCTAGGCTAAGTGGAACCCCCTCGGGGAACACTGAGGTGAGGGTCTCTGCACTGTTGAAAAATGTAATTGAATTTAGTTGTGGGATTTAACTTGATTTTACTGTATGTTTCTTCAGGTGGCAAGATCTCAAGGGAAGGGTATTTTCCTATTTAGAAAACTAAAAGACATCATGGACTGGAAAAAGGTAACATTTACATTTAAGGCCTTTAACGGATGCTCTTATTTAAATTGACAAAATTAAAGATAAATCCCTAGATCAACAGTACATAGCTACTACTGACAGAAAGGGGTGGATGGGTCTGAGAAATGAATTCTTAAAGCTCACATGGATACTCACTCATACAAGTACAAGCAACAAAATGTTGGTGTGACATGCCCTGCAGACTGTGCTAACAATAAGATATAATACTAGGTATAGAAATAAAATACAAAATAAGAGAGAAAAAAATCCAGAATGCCTTTTAATCCCACTCTTTCTCTCTTCCTCTCTCTGTCTTCCTTTTACTCCTTCATTTTATTGTTTTCTTCTCTCACTCTCTCTCTGTCTCTTACACACACACACACACACACACACACACACACACACACACACACACACACACACACACACACACACACACACACACACACACACACACACACACACACACACACACACACACACACACACATTCAAACTCACACATTCAAACTCAAAATGTGTCGACACAGGATGGCTCCCGCTCAGAGGAGCAGAAGGATGAGACCCAAGTGGAAAGCTATGTGGCACAACGCTATATAGAAAACCCCTACCTTATTAATGGTACAGCAATTAACAGCAATTAAAATGAAACTTGACTGGTGTAGCAGGATTCATAACAGAAGTACAAGTGCTTTACTGACAATGACGTTTATAATGTTTATAAATAAAAGCAATGATGTAAATGATAGAGGTAATAGACTCATTTCAAACAGTATTACAGTAAGACAATGCAGCAGCAAAGAAAATGTGGTATGCCACAATGTGTCTCCACAGATTAATGAAGTAGGCTGTCACCCATGCAGTGTTTTTAAAATGTGTTTATTTTTGTATCTACCCACAGGCAGAAAATTCGATTTGAGAGTCTATGTCCTCGTAACATCAGTAAGGGTGGAACTTTGTAATTTGTGATGACTCATATTCTAATGATACACCACCCCATGGCAAATCATAACCATTATGTGTGTCTGTGTCTTCCCTGCTTACAGTATATTCCTTTGAAGGCCTGGTTATATCGGGATGGCTTTGCCCGCTTCTCCAGTACACGATTTTCCCTCAGCAGTATTGATGACCAGTGTATCCTACTTCTTCGTCTAACTCTAGCCCTTAGATAAGGCACCATTCATTTTGAACAGATGATTTATTATTACTTTACAATGTGCATTATTGAGAATTTCAAGTAGTCTTTCAACCAACAGTACCCGTAGCAACAGTTTTGCAGTTTGCAATAGTCCAGATTTCACAGGTGACGGAGTTCCCACCCTTAGTGAAAACTTAAATATGCTGACAAGTTATCCTTAATGCCTCTATTCAGATGTGCACCTGACCAATGTAGCTGTTCAAAAAACAGCACCCGACTATGATCCTGAAAAGGTGTAACACTCAAGAATCCATCTTATAATAACATCACAGCTGCTGTTATGCTTTTGACAGCTTCTCTAATTACTGTTTTTCTCTCCATAGGGATGTAAGTGGCAGATGCACCAGCTTCGTAGGTACCTAACTGCCAAACATGGCACAGAGACAGTGGAGGGTCTGTTCAAGGACATAGACAATATTTTTGTCTGCAGCCTGCAGAGTGTTCAGAAGGTCATTATAAATGACAAGCATTGCTTTGAGCTCTATGGCTATGATATCCTACTGGACCAGGACCTAAAACCGTAAGCACGCATACACGCACACACACAATAGGCATACAACCTCTATTCCAAATACTTTACCTTTCATCAGGCAAAGCAGTAAATATGCTGGCATTGCACCTATAATTTACCAGTCCACACCCTGTCAATTATGTCGTACATCTCAATTGTTTATTGGAAAACCTGGCAAGTATGCAATGGTCATGTCATAAATAACAACAAACATGTCATTTAATGGACATTTCAATGTCCCCTTGCAAATATCGTCTCCCCTGCCACCATAATAATCTTTACTCAATTGACTACTATACTGCTATCATTGGTGGTGAAGTGTTTTAATGCTGGGAAAAAATGTAAGTAAATGTTAAATGAATCTCTTTAATCTTATCTGCCATCATATTATCCTCCATAGGTGGTTAATTGAAGTGAACGCCTCTCCGTCACTCTCAGCCAGCAGTCAGGAGGACTATGAGATGAAGTATAATTTGCTGGAAGACACACTGCACATAGTGGATATGGAGGGAAGGTACTGTACATAACAAGACAAAGGATGTCCTGTTTCAGTAGAGCCATTGTTTTGTGTCTTTGCCTGTATTCAGGTCATGCAAACTGAATGTGTGAACTCTCAGGCTGATAAGCCAAAGGCGTTCAATCTAATAGAAATCCCTGTGAGACATTACGCTTAATGTATTAACAATTGCCAATCTATTTGAAGTAACCAATGTGGGACATGTTGCTAGCTGCAGTTGTTGTAATTACAATGTCTCCTTCTGGAGATTAACTCTGTTGCATTTTCTTTGCCCCTTTAGTCCCTCTACTGTACTGTGTAAATAAAGCAAGACTGCCTTTAAAATAATTTAAAAATGAAAAGTGACCAAACCTTTTACAACTGGGACACGGTATATCTGACGAGAAATTTCTCATGGACACGACAGACAGAAAGTTGTAATTATAAATTACACACTACAACCTCCGTCCCCTTTCTGTCTCTCAGGCCAGTTGGTGAGAGCAATGTAACAGGAAGCTTAGTTGATAGAATCCGAGAGAGAACGAGAGGAAGCAGCCATGAAGGAGAATTGGAACCATGCCTGCCTCTGTCCTAATTACCTATGGTTCTTTGTCTTAATAGGCTGACTGGCAGAGAGAAGCGGGTGGGTGGGTTTGACCTCATGTGGAACGATGGGCCTGTTTACAGAGAGGATATCAACATGGAAGCACTGGGCTGTTCCAGTTTGACTGCCAACACTCACTTAGGTAACCTGACTGCTGCTAATGCTGAGTGAACAAAAAGAGCCCGTGGGACAACTTGGGAGAAAACCATAGCTATAAAAGATGTGAATTATCGGCTTTGAAATTTGCAGTGTTGCATTTACACCTCTATCCCCAGTGCACTACAGTATGTAATAATGATGCAAAATATTTGTAAAAAGTATTAAACCAATATGGTGTTTTCCATCATTTGCCGACCATTTAGTGGTGATAAAATGCTATTGTGCTTCTACTACGACACATCTGAGTGGTTGTTCTGTCTTCCAGGTTGTGTGAATGACAGGAAGAAGCAGCTCCGACAGTTTCTGAAACCGTTTCCTGGCCAGAAGAAGATGTGATTCTTACAGTTGCAATCAAATGATGCAATTGTTGATTACAATTGTAGCATCGTAATCAAGTCAGTTATAAACTGTGATCTTTTATGTAAAATGTTTTTTTTTAACCATTTTAACCATTAGTCGACAGCATTGTTTTCACCTGAGCTACTATTTTTGAAAGATAAACTGTTCAATGCCAAATGAGTGCAAAACATATTTATTTCTATGGCCTTACAAATAATCGCATTCAACATTGAGAAAATACATACCACAATCTTTTTGCGTGCTTGTCAACATACTATATACACAATTATAGTAAGACCACAGCTCCTGCCCCGTTCTATGGCTTTGACGCTTTACGTGAATGTCTAGTGAGGAAATGCAGTCTGAATACACATCATTTAAATCAGTGGTGTTCCCATGAATCTTGTGCGCATGTTAAATTACAATAAATTAAGATATTCCAACGTAAACACAATATTACAGAGACTATTCAAGTATGCAGTCAAATACTAAGGTAATATGTAAGATATTGTCCTTATTACAACTTAACTGCTATGGTGTACTAAACGGTTTGAAATCATGATTGAACAATGATGCAGCACAATAGACATATCAAAAAATATACATTCAGCTATTTTGCTTAATATTTTTCCTCTTGCACATGGAAATGTAAACATAATTGACAATGATGAATTGAAGTTCAACACAAGAACACCTATCATAAATAGAAGTGGTATACAAAATTTGGAAAAATATGCATTTACATTCGTAGCAAACATTACAACATTCTTTCTTGAACAAAGGAAAGAGCCCAGCTCTAGACAAAATATATTTGTCAAGGACTACAATTCAACTCCATCAAAACATGGAAAGCCCTTAAAAGCAAAAATCCAAACCAAAGCAAAGTACATCTACGAAAGAAAATGCATTACAATACAACGCCATTAATCGCACCTCTTTTTGTTTTGCAAGTGATAATCGAACACATCTTGAAACATGAAGCACCAAAGAAGAGGTCTCTTCAGAGGTCAAAGAAGAGAAAAGCTACTTCCAAAGGAAATACTAAGAACATTCAAGAACTAATAGATTCCAACATCAAAAACAACACAATCTTACTTAATGATAAATGTTATGATCAACTTCAATAAGGATTACTTAGATTCTTACTCATGAGTTGTATGTTGTCAAAAGATAAATGCTTATTTCATACCTATTTGAACATTAATAGCATACTGACAAAAGACTACACAGTGCAAAGTTCGGTTTACGCAGAAGCCATCCTATGAGAGTCCTATTATAGTTGTGTGTAAAGGATCACAATGAGTCTTCAAGAGTCGAAATTATGTTGTTACAGTGCAGCATTACAACTCTAGAAGTACTTAACATTTTTACTTGTATATAATTCTGTTCTAAATAGCCTTACAGTATGATTACTTATCATTTACAGTATGATACCCATTTTATCTCTACCATAATGGTTTATTACTTTATGTTGCCCATTTTAAGGCTGCAAACAACTGACTGATTTAGACTGCTGTGCAACAGTTATAACATGTTAGTAATACACTGATTACACATACTCAAGCATACATTTTAAGCTCCTCTATCAAGTAACTATTAAGTAAAGCGCTGTAAGCAAACAGAAGTTCATTTTGCAAGAAAGTGAACATTTTTTGCTTTGCCGTTCTGCTTGGTGCCCAGTGTTGCTTTCGAGAGAGAAGATGGCTCTTTAGCAGCTCTTTTTGTGCTGGTTTTAGAAGCCTGACCTCCTCCCTCTGCCCTTTGCCAGTCCTTTTCTGCTCTCTTGACGGTGTTGACCTCTCGCTTACTTCCAGAGCAAACACGTTTCTCCACGCTGGCGGCTTTGGCACCAGCAGACTCCTTTTTCACATCTGTCTCAGAGTTAGCTCTGACACGGCTTTTCCTCACCTGACTTTTGATGTTAGCAGTAGCACATGACTCCTGGGAGGGCTTGCGTACATTTCCCACCGCCTGCATGTGTTTAAGGTGACTTCTTCCTGCTGAAGGGCTAACAGGGGTTTGGGCTCCACTTCCTCCATTTCCTCCTGTGGCCCTGCCCTCTGAGGAGTTGGCCCGACTCTCGCTGCTGCTTCTCTTGGCCGGTGCCCCGGGCCTGTTTTTTTGCTCAAGCAGCGGGCTGAGCCGTGAGTGGCGCTGGTAGGCATAGGCCGAGCAACTCCCATTGCACAGTGGGTAGCGGATGTGACAGTGGGGACACACTGGGAAGCGGGAGTGCTGGGGCTGTGCAGAAGCAGGTGATGGGGGGTTGTTAGCATGAGCAAAGGGAGAGGCTCGCTGGCTGCTGTGCCTGACACCTTTTGGAGAGTTGAGCCGAGTGGGTGGAGCTGTGTGAGGCCTGGGTGGATGGGGGGTTGTAGCAGAGGGGAAGCCCAGCGGCCTTGGGCGGCTACCAGGGGGGCGGCTACTCTCTGCCTGTACCGTCTGAATCTGAAGCCACTCCAGCTGCAGCAACCTCTCTAAGTACTTTTCTAGTGGCCCCACAGGCTTGGGCCTAGGAGCACCCCGGCCCTCTGTGTGGAGGAACACGGCAAGCTGACGCAAGCTCCAGCTGTTAAACGGAGGAGGCAGGAAGTCAGGGTAGCTGTAGGAGGGCTTCTCGCTCTCGTCCCCATCGCCCACTGCCCCCCGGGGTCCAGGAAAGTCCGGTGGAAAGTCGTTGCTGTTGATGACCTCGGCCCGGAGATTGAGGTGAGGGGGAGTGCAGGGGGTACAGGGGGAGGGAAGAATAGGCAACCTCTCAGAGTCTGATAGGTCACTGGCACTGTCAGTATCATCTTCCCTCTGGTTGTAGTGCTGGTGAAGTAGCTCTGCGGTGGGGACTGGCGACTGTGTTGGAGGTAATGGTGACACTTGGCGCAGCCCAGCTATTGGAGAGAGTGGCAGGGAGAGGGCCCGGCGGTTACTTCCCATTCCACCCCGGTAGGGGTCTAGCTCATTGCATGGTGAGATTTGCTGCGATTCTCTTTTTTCCTCTTTCCTCTGTGTGGACAAGTGTTTACGGAGTTTAGGTTTCAAAGCTCCTTCTTCTTGAGGACTGAAGGAAGAGAGAGGTATAAACATCAGATTTGAAGATAGACTTTGGGTTTTAATTACAGTAAATCATATTAGAATTCAAACCACTTTCAAGTAAAATATACCTGGATAATTTGCTTGTATTTCGTGTGGTGCCCGATTTTACTCTCCCCCCTTTGGCCTGGGTACCCTGTAAACAATGATTTGCAATAATATTCATCACTGATTCTTGAGAAGAATAGACATCACAGTCAATGTCTCAAACAACAGTCAGCTATACTCACCCTCTGGACTGTTGACACTGTGTCCTTATCCTGACCTGGCCCAGCTGGGAGGCCATTTTTCAGCTGGGCTCCTGTTTTCTTCACCTTGCTACATTTCTTTACGCTAAAGGAAACAGCAATGTGGTTGTTATAGCTAACCTCTTGTCACTGAACCGAAGAAGTAAAAATACAGATGATGAACGAATGAGTACAATACCTGGTCGCTGGTCCGGTATTTTCAGCGTTTTTAACGCGAATCTTCTCTCTGGAAACAACACGTTTTAGTGTGGTGGATGCTGTGCGCTCCTGTATGATGGGACCCATGTAGCTGCAGGGGGTGGCAGGACTGTTTGATCAGTCCAGTACAAAATAAACACTGCTCTAGCTAAAGAACCCAGCCCACATCTCGAACGACAGACGCTATTCTTAGGATGTTAAATACGTCCATTTTCACCAAAGTGCTGCAGTGCATCATATGCGCAGATGTCGATTTCCTACTTCACGTATGATAAGCCCTGTTCGCTCTCTAGTGTTGTTGTCGTCGATCAATCGCAATGCAAATGTTTTCAATGAAATGGCGAATTCAAGCGTGTCTTTTTTCCGACTGTCATCCTCCTCCTCGGCAGAAAAAAATGCAAGACGGTCGACCTGTGCCACACAGCGTAAGGTGCTTTTGTTTGACACGATCCCTATCAAATAGGTTTGTTTACCTGCTGCTGACTGGCTCCCTGGCCAGCGTTGCCAGGTTTCGTAATAGAAACAAGCAACCAGGTCTAGGAAAACAAGCCCAAAAGAAGCGACTACTAGGCCACATGAGCACTCAGCACTCTAACCCTAGATACATTGGCTATTTTCAAAAACTCTTGCAATAAAATGTGGAATATTTTGAATATTTTTGAAACATTCTAACAACACAAATGCTCCCTGTGGCACAACACATTTTCATGAAAATATTTGAGAACCACCGGTTTAAATAATAACAAAAACAATTGGAAGCAAGCCTAAATAAGCAAGTAGCCTACACTTAGAAACAAGCCCACATTTTTACAAGCAACTTTACAGAAACATAAGCCCAAAGTGGCCAGACATGGCAACACTGCTCCCTGGCTGCTGCCAGCCTAGCTCAGAGCAGCAACAGAGGTGCATCATGGGGCTTGTAGTGCAGCTGACTGAGATGTATTTACACTCTAAATAGACTAAACACTTTAGTTTTTACGGTTCATCTGCAGACTACACTGTATCGCTACCATGTGGGAAGAGTTCACTTCGTGTTTGAAAAAGAACAATTACCCAAATAAACTCAACTGTTATGGATTAAATTACTCAATTTCCCATCAACTCCATAGACATTCTGGGTCTGTTAGTAGGTTGGTGGTACCTGCGCGCACATTAAGCTGATCTCCAACAACAGTGTTTGACTGTGTTGAGTTCCCGTTAGCGTGAATATCTTTTTTATATCTGGTATCTGTGCGGAGAGCCTTGGTAGAGACCAGTGTTGCCATGTCCGCTTATTATAAGCGACTTTAGGATTGTTTTTCTGTGAAGTTGCTTGTAAATATAGGTACTTGTGGGGTTCAGGTTTTTTTTTTTGCTTGTTTCTAAAGTGTAGTTGCTTATTTGGGCTTGTTTCCTAATGTTGTTTAAACCAGTGGTTCTCAAACATTTTCATGTCAAGGAAAAGGACCCCCAAATTAATATGTATTTGTGCCAGCAGGGAGTCAGGGACCCCATACAAGATGTGTTGTTGTAAAATGTTTCACATTTTCGTCAAGAGTGTTTTGAAAACAGCAGGTCTACAAGCTCACAACTTCTTTTGGGCTTGTCATAGACCAGGTTTCTTATTTATATTACCAAACCTGGCAACACGGAAGGCAGCCCCAGTGAGTGAAACTGTAAATGGAGGATCGAGTCTCGGCTTCAGTTCAGCCTACAAAATATCTGACAATAACGACATATCCTTGGATGGTGAGGCGTTGCGATGTTAATAGGCTACCGTACAACACGAATAAAGTCATTTATTTCACATATTAATATTGGTAGATACAACATAAAGCTATATATGCATTTATGTAACGTGCAGTTAACCCCTGAGTACACGCCCCTCTCTGTTCCCTGTTTAAAGTGAGTGATGATGAGGTTCTTGTCAACTGAACAACCTAAATATAATATTGTGACCAAATGTGTTGCATAATTGTGAAATTACTATTAATTCCATCTGTTTTTGGTAAGGAAGGATGTGGGGTAGGGTAAGCGATTTTCTTTGGTCGAAATAAGTGTTAAATAGCTCTATATTCTGATACTCATTGTTATAAGTGTTTGTTCTGTAACAGGAGTCTCCATGTTTCTCCAGCTCTATTAAACAGAAAATGCATTTTCAGGCCAGGATTCCAATTTTATCCAATCAGGACAGAGAACTCAGTCAGGATACAGATTAAACAGGTGATGGAAGTGATGACACAAAGAAATGAGCTGAACATTTTGGAACTGGAACACTATAAAAAATGAAGCTGATAAATGGGTACTCTCTCCTTATTGGCTGAAATGTTGTCACCTACCTGAAAATGTATTTTCTGTTTATTAAAGAGCTGGAGAGACGGGGAACCCCTGTGACTAAACAAACACTCTATTGCAATGATTACTATGAGAATATAGTGCTTTTTAATACAAAACGTTTTGTTTTAACCAAAAAATATCACTTACCCTACCTTTAAGAAATCACTGTGAATTGTTACTGATTATGACGCTTAACTTTCTTTGTAGGTTAATGGTACCACTATCATCACTGAGAATGGATAGAGGGTGGTGTATTGGACAGGACAGGATTCCTTCAAGTAAATCTGGCCACCAGTTCTTTAGCCCCTACAATGTCTCAAGGCCCATAAATCTGACAGAAATAATTAAGAATAACAATCAGGATGCAGACAGGAAACCAGTTTTGATTCGTCCACCAACCCCCAGGCCCAGGGTCTCTCCTCAGAAGGAACTGCAGTCCCATAAAGGTCTCTCATGTGAACCCATGCCGAAACCCATCATTCGAAGGCGCTCGCGCTCTCTTCCCTCCACCACAGAGAGGAAGAAGCTTTCCAGAGTCGGTGTGCGTTTCATAGACTCTCTGGGGCTTGACCTGGAAAACATCAGGGTCTTCAGAACTGGAGAGGACCCATCTGTGCCACAGCATGTCAGCTTTAGATTGCTGATGGGAGCAGAATTGGCAGATAAAAGGTGCTTGGAGATATCCTTGCCATACCTGAAGCCAGTCTTTGCCGAGCAGCCCGGTGACCAGGCAGAGTTTCTGAACCGTCTCCTCCAACAGAAAGTGTGTTTGGAGAGAGTGTTGTGCTGTGAACTGGGCATCATTGGTATTACTCAGGTCCTCAATCTGGGCTATGAGAAGGAGGTCATTGTTCGCTACTCCTTCACAGAGTGGAAGAGCTGTACTGAAACTAAGGCCTCCTGGTTAAACACCACCACCACCAAGCCCTGGGACGAAAGAGGAGGCCAGCTCAGCTGTGACAGTTTTCGCTTCCACCTTCCTGTCCCACCGTTCCTCCTGCAGCCGGGAGCAGTGTTAGAGTTTGCAATCCAATACAAAGTCCATGGAACTGACTACTGGGACAACAATGATGGAGAGAACTATAAATTACTCTGTCATAGTTACAAGTTGGCTGTGCCCAAAGAATGTGCGGATAGCATGGTGCATTTCATTTAGGATGATGATGAAAATTTTAAATTGTGCTAAGGGAAAAAAGGCACCTTTTGACAAACATGTGTTCAATAACCGCTTTGTTAGTTAGCCTATACGGTGTAATTCACTGTTAACAGGCTTAATTGCACTGATATAGTATTATGGAGGACTCACATTCTAGATAATCCTAGATGGAGTTAGCCAAATCACTGCAATAGAAATAGTGCCAGTGCACTAATATTTGATTGTAACGTTAGTGACCTTTGTCACCAGAACACAAATTATATTTTTGAGCTCTATATTGTTTTTGTTTTTTTTAGAAAACTGCACTTTTAATGATAATTGATTATAGTACATTGTGTGTAGCACTACTGAACAGTGCACTTTCTTTTTTTTATTAATGTTATTTAGTCCTACTTTAACATTACCTTCCTAAGCAGATTGATGAAGTATACAGTTATTACAGTATAGTTCCAAGGGGAACTTTATAAAGCCAAACATCCAAACTATGCAATAAGTCTTTTTTTTTAAATGGCATAATTCAAAAATGTACAATGTTTCTTAGATTAAAGCACACTGATTGATAATATCTTATCAGTATATTGTGTATTGTTTTCTTGCTTGGTGATTTGTGCCTGACAAAAAAACGTTAAGCTCTATGTTGCCAAGACAACACATTATTATAATGATGGGTGAGTTGAAGTTAGGCAGTATGAGATGAGACATGGCAACTTCTTGATATAGGAATTCTCTAATATTGTGTTTGGCAAACAAAATAGTATTAAATAAAGCTAAACAATTATAGCAGCTAGAACAAACAAACATCACCCATTCTGACATGAAACAAAATTGCTAATATAACAAAATAAAGGATATAATATACAGTTTTTTTATTTGGAAACATAACAAAAATATAACACATGACTAGAGTAGCACAAGGACACACGTGTGCGCCCCTATGCTGAAGTCCTCAGTCACATTGGCACACAGCTGGGAGTCATGCCACATTATTATTCATTAAAAGTAGGGTAAGTGATATTCTTTGGTAAAGGTTAAAGCTCTATATTCTGATAGTAATCACTACTATAGAGTGTTTGTTCAGTCTCCCTGTCTTTCCAGTTCTTAATAAAAAGAAAATGCATATTCAGGTGGGTTGCCAATTTTAGCCATTCAGGAAAGTACCCATTTTTCAGCTTACATTTTATAGTATTCCAGTTCCAACTTTGTTTAATCTGTATCCTGTGTGAGTTCTATTCTCCCTCCCTCCTGATTGGATAAAATTGGTATCTGAAGGTTTTATTTCTGTTTATTAAAAAGCTGGAGAGACAGGGAGACTACAGTTACTGAACTAACATGCTATAGCAATGATTTGGCCACTATCAGAATATAGAGCTATATAACACTTATTTTAACAAAAAAATAACTACTTATTAATTCACTTACCCTATCTTTAAGCAGTGGTGTAAAGTAACTAAGTACATGTACTCAAGTACTATACTTCAGTACAAATTTGAGGAATTATTACTTTACTGGAGTATTTCAATTTTTCTATACTTTTACTCCTACTCCACTACATTTCAGAGGCAAATATTGTACTTTTACTCCACTATCAATTATTTGAAAACTTTAGTTACTAGTTACTTTGTAGATTTTGATTATTATTACAAAACATACATTTACCACTTCCTATTGAACCTATTGAACGTTGGATATTTGAAAATAGATCTACTTGGAAACTTATTGTCGTCTGGTTGAACATGATGTACAAGTTGCTGTGAAAAAGAAACGGGAATGGAGTGTTTAATAATTTGTCCAAAGCTGAAAGAGTGTCTCACTCAATTAGGTAAGGACACCACCATTATTATCCACCCTGCGGACAAGGGTGGGAGTGTGATTATTCAAAATACTGTTGATTACAACTGTGACATTTTGAGACAGCTTAATGACATTACTTTCTATAGAAAACTTCCTTCTGATCCCACTAATCAATTCAGAGCAACTGTACATGAAAAACTAGTTTTCTTTTTTTAACAAGGAACTTGGTAAAGATTAACATATTTTCATGAAGATTGATCATCCTGTCATTCCAGTTATTTACACTCTTCCTAAAGTGCATAAGTCACAAACTGTTCCTCTTGTTGGTAGACCAATAGTCAGTGGCATTGGGTCCCTGACTAGCAATGTTTCTACTTTTATTGACCATTTACTTAAACCATGGGTTTTCTTCTTACACTAGAGACTATCGATTTTATCAACAAGTTGAAATGTATCAGTATACCCCCTGCTTGTTTATTGGTCACGCTTGACATGGCCAGCCTCTAAACCAACATTCCACATAGTGGTGGTATAGAGGCAGTTAATCATTTTAGGGGCCAAAGGGATCCCTCAGATAAACCCAGTACCACTTGTGTGAGTGAACTCACTGAACTAGTGCTCACTTCTAACTACTTCAAATATATGAATGACTATTACCTAACTAACTAAGTAGTCCATGAGCCAGACAAGATTTCATTATCGAAATAGTGGGCAAAACCATACCTATATTACATTTTTTATAGGGTCAATATAAGTAAATAGATATATGATAACCTTTCCACAGGAGCAGCTTTTTCATATTTATCACACATTTTGTTATTTTCCCTGTCATGAAAAAAATGACAACATTTAAAACATAGTTATCATAATGAAACTTCCCCAGTTGATTACTTACATGAAGACAATGATTTATCGTATTACAAGTTTTCTGAAATTGTATATTTAAATATGCAAATTATGCATTAGGAAAAGATGCCCGAATTTGGATAACTTTCCAGAATCAACATTGGAACATTGGACAAAGCCAGAGTCAACATTCTTATTTCATTTTGTTAGGATGTTGGAGTCAAAGGTTTTTAACGAGGGAATATTCAATATCTGGCTCAATTTTGGGGCTCTGGCTCATGGACTAAATGCCTAATTTGCATATTTAAAAAAAGATGGTAAAAATGGCAATTAATACAAATACATGTACTACAAGCTCATGTGGATAAACCATAAGCAGATGCACATTTCTGCAATTTATCGGCAGCCATATTTTTTATCTTACTTGGTAGAAATACCTTCAGAACATATTCTCATATATTAAAATAAGCCCCAGCAAAGTGATATAGTCCAAAACATTGGCCCAGTTGCAGCCATTTTGAAAACTGGTGGTGGCCATCTTGAAATCTTAGGAATTCTGCGTGGCCAGAGGTTGATTATCAATTAGGGTCATATGAAGGTCATCTGTGCCAAATTTCTAGCTTGTATCACCAAGTGCACTATCGTATCAATTTCCCGCCCCCACTACTGAGGCCGATTCCACAAATGCCTTCTAAACCAGTGGTTCTCAAACTGGTTTGTGAAAAGTCCCAAATTAATATATATTTGGCCACTGACCCCCCCCCCTACCATCTGAAAATGTTGTGCCAGGGACCCCCCTCAAGTGTTAAAAAGCTCAAAATCATTCAAAATCATTCAAACACTTTTTCCCCCCAAAATCTTAAAAAAATAGCAGATGTGTGCAAGCTTGTATATCTGCTTTTTTTGAGAACCAATGTTCTGAACCCTAAGAATTTTCTGAAACACTTTATACATACCACACATACAGACAGACAGACAGAAACTTTCCCTGTTTTAATGGTTTAAATGGCCTGTCTTGGTTTAAAGCCCACTCACCACGACAAGGTGCAGGCCGAGAGTGGGGAACCCCCCCCCCCCCACCAATAAAGGTGGGGGGAGGGGGGGGACAAAAAAACTGACGAGACGACATGAAACTTATGTTACAAACATAAGCAAGCAGATATTATATATATTACAATATATTACAAACAGAAGAGAGTTTGTAATAGCAGCAAGGACCCGATAGATCGCAGCGTGACGGCTAATACTGTACTGATATGCGCGACAATACCGCAGCAAGGACCCGACCGATTGCAGCGTGGCGGCACGTACTGTACTGATATGCGCGACAATACCGCAGCAAGGACCCGACCGATCGCAGCGTGACGGCACATACTGTACTGATATGTGCGACAATATCGCAGCAAGGACCCGACCGATCGCAGCCTGGCGGCACGTACTGTACTGATATGTGCGACAATACCGCAAAAAGAACCCAACCGATCACAGCGTGACGGCACGTACTGTACTGATATGCGCGACAATAACGCAGCAAGGACCCGACCGATCGCAGCGTGACGGCACATACTGTACTGATATGCGTGACAATACCGCAGCAAGGACCCGACCGATTGCAGCGTGACGGCACATACTGTACTGATATGCGCGACAATACCGCAGCAAGGACCTGACCGATCGCAGCGTGACGGCACATACTGTACTGATATGCGCGACAATACCGCAGCAAGGACCCGACCGATCGCAGCGTGGCGGCACATACTGTACTGATATGCGCGACAATACAGCAGCAAGGACCCGACCGATCGCAGCGGCACGTACTGTACTGATATGCGCGTCAATACCACAGCAAGGACCCGACCGATCGCAGCGTGACGGCACATACTGTACTGATATGCGCCAAAATACCGCAGCAAACGACCCGACCGACGACGGCGCAACAATACGACCGGGGCTGTACTGATATGCGTCAAAATACGGCAGCAAACGACCCGACCGACGACGGCGCAATAGCGTGGCGGCACATACTGTACTGATATGCGCCACAATACCGCAGCAAACGACCCGACCGAAGACGGCGCAACAGCGTGACGGCACATACTGTACTGATACTGATTGTGGCGCATACATGGATATGCGCCACAATAGGGCAGCAAACGACCCGACCGACGACGGTGCAATAGCGTGACGGGACATACTGTACTGATACTGATTGTGGCGCATATCAGTACAGTATGTGCCGTCACGCTATTGCGCCCTTGTCGGTCGGGTCGTTTGCGCGTCCGTACGCCTAGCCACGGCCACAAGACGGCACACGTCGCCAAACAATCAGGACCCTCGTGGTCGACGCGTGCCAAGGCACTCGTCGCCGAACAATCAGGACCTGAATGGTCGACACGTGCCATGACCGGGGCTAGGCGTACGGACGCGCAAACGACCCGACCGGCGACGGTGCAATAGCGTGACGGCACATACTGTACTGATATGCGCCACAATACGGCAGCAAACGACCCGACCGACGACGGCACATAATGTACTGATACTGATTGTGGCGCATATCAGTACAGTATGTGCCGTCACACTATTGCGCCGTCGTCGGTCTGGTCGTTTGCGCGTCCGTACACCCAGCCACGGCCACAGGACGGCACACGTCGCCAAACAATCAGGACCCTCGTGGTCGACGCGTGCCAAGGCACTCGTCGCCGAACAATCAGGACCTGAATGGTCGACGCGTGCCATGACCGGGGCTAGGCGTACGGACGCGCAAACGACCCGACCGGCGACGGCGCAATAGCGTGACGGCACATACTGTACTGATATGCGCCACAATACGGCAGCAAATGACCCGACCGACGACGGCACATACTGTACTGATACTGATTGTGGCGCATATCAGTACAGTATGTGCCGTCACGCTATTGCGCCGTCGTCGGTCGGGTCGTTTGCGCGTCCGTACACCCAGCCACGGCCACAAGACGGCACACGTCGCCAAACAATCAGGACCCTCGTGGTCGACGCGTGCCAAGGCACTCGTCACCGAACAATCAGGACCTGAATGGTCGACGCGTGCCATGACCGGGGCTAGGCGTACGGACGCGCAAACGACCCGACCGGCGACGGCGCAATAGCGTGACGGCACATACTGTACTGATATGCGCCACAATACGGCAGCAAACGACCCGACCGACGACGGCACATACTGTACTGATACTGATTGTGGCGCTTATCAGTACAGTATGTGCCGTCACGCTATTGCGCCGTCGTCGGTCTGGTCGTTTGCGCGTCCGTACACCCAGCCACGGCCACAGGACGGCACACGTCGCCAAACAATCAGGACCCTCGTGGTGGACGCGTGCCAAGGCACTCGTCGCCGAACAATCAGGACCTGAATGGTAGACGCGTGCCATGACCGGGGCTAGGCTTACGGACGCGCAAACGACCCGACCGGCGACGGCGCAATAGCGTGACGGCACATACTGTACTGATATGCGCCACAATACGGCAGCAAACGACCCGACCGACGACGGCACATACTGTACTGATACTGATTGTGGCGCATATCAGTACAGTATGTGCCGTCACGCTATTGCGCCGTCGTCGGTCGGGTCGTTTGCGCGTCCGTACGCCCAGCCCCGGCCACAGGACAGCACACGTCGCCAACAAGTGGTCGACGCGAGTGTCGACACGTCGCCAAACAAGTGTTCGACGCGTCCATGACCGGGGCTAGGCGTACGGACGCGCAAACGACCCGACCGACGACGGCGCAATAGCGTGACGGCACATAATGTACTGATATGCGCCACAATACGGCAGCAAACGACCCGACCGACGACGGCACATACTGTACTGATACTGATTGTGGCGCATATCAGTACAGTATGTGCCGTCACGCTATTGCGCCGTCGTCGGTCGGGTCGTTTGCGCGTCCGTACGCCCAGCCCCGGCCACAGGACAGCACACGTCGCCAACAAGTGGTCGACGCGAGTGTCGACACGTCGCCAAACAAGTGTTCGACGCGTCCATGACCGGGGCTAGGCGTACGGACGCGCAAACGACCCGACCGACGACGGCGCAATAGCGTGACGGCACATAATGTACTGATATGCGCCACAATACGGCAGCAAACGACCCGACCGACGACGGCACATACTGTACTGATAGTGGCGCATATCAGTACAGTATGTGCCGTCACGCTATTGCGCCGTCGTCGGTCGGGTCGTTTGCGCGTCCGTACGCCCAGCCCCGGCCACAGGACAGCACACGTCGCCAACAAGTGGTCGACGCGAGTGTCGACACGTCGCCAAACAAGTGTTCGACGCGTCCATGACCGGGGCTAGGCGTACGGACGCGCAAACGACCCGACCGACGACGGCGCAATAGCGTGACGGCACATAATGTACTGATATGCGCCACAATACGGCAGCAAACGACCCGACGACGGCACATACTGTACTGATACTGATTGTGGCGCATATCAGTACAGTATGTGCCGTCACGCTATTGCGCCGTCGTCGGTCGGGTCGTTTGCGCGTCCGTACGCCCAGCCCCGGCCACAGGACAGCACACGTCGCCAACAAGTGGTCGACGCGAGTGTCGACACGTCGCCAAACAAGTGTTCGACGCGTCCATGACCGGGGCTAGGCGTACGGACGCGCAAACGACCCGACCGACGACGGCGCAATAGCGTGACGGCACATAATGTACTGATATACGCCACAATACGGCAGCAAACGACCCGACCGACGACGGCACATACTGTACTGATACTGATTGTGGCGCATATCAGTACAGTATGTGCCGTCACGCTATTGCGCCGTCGTCGGTCGGGTCGTTTGCGCGTCCGTACGCCCAGCCCCGGCCACAGGACAGCACACGTCGCCAACAAGTGGTCGACGCGAGTGTCGACACGTCGCCAAACAAGTGTTCGACGCGTCCATGACCGGGGCTAGGCGTACGGACGCGCAAACGACCCGACCGACGACGGCGCAATAGCGTGACGGCACATAATGTACTGATATGCGCCACAATACGGCAGCAAACGACCCGACCGACGACGGCACATACTGTACTGATACTGATTGTGGCGCATATCAGTACAGTATGTGCCGTCACGCTATTGCGCCGTCGTCGGTCGGGTCGTTTGCGCGTCCGTACGCCCAGCCCCGGCCACAGGACAGCACACGTCGCCAACAAGTGGTCGACGCGAGTGTCGACACGTCGCCAAACAAGTGTTCGACGCGTCCATGACCGGGGCTAGGCGTACGGACGCGCAAACGACCCGACCGACGACGGCGCAATAGCGTGACGGCACATAATGTACTGATATGCGCCACAATACGGCAGCAAACGACCCGACCGACGACGGCACATACTGTACTGATAGTGGCGCATATCAGTACAGTATGTGCCGTCACGCTATTGCGCCGTCGTCGGTCGGGTCGTTTGCGCGTCCGTACGCCCAGCCCCGGCCACAGGACAGCACACGTCGCCAACAAGTGGTCGACGCGAGTGTCGACACGTCGCCAAACAAGTGTTCGACGCGTCCATGACCGGGGCTAGGCGTACGGACGCGCAAACGACCCGACCGACGACGGCGCAATAGCGTGACGGCACATAATGTACTGATATGCGCCACAATACGGCAGCAAACGACCCGACGACGGCACATACTGTACTGATACTGATTGTGGCGCATATCAGTACAGTATGTGCCGTCACGCTATTGCGCCGTCGTCGGTCGGGTCGTTTGCGCGTCCGTACGCCCAGCCCCGGCCACAGGACAGCACACGTCGCCAACAAGTGGTCGACGCGAGTGTCGACACGTCGCCAAACAAGTGTTCGACGCGTCCATGACCGGGGCTAGGCGTACGGACGCGCAAACGACCCGACCGACGACGGCGCAATAGCGTGACGGCACATAATGTACTGATATGCGCCACATTACGGCAGCAAACGACCCGACCGACGACGGCACATACTGTACTGATACTGATTGTGGCGCATATCAGTACAGTATGTGCCGTCACGCTATTGCGCCGTCGTCGGTCGGGTCGTTTGCGCGTCCGTACGCCCAGCCCCGGCCACAGGACAGCACACGTCGCCAACAAGTGGTCGACGCGAGTGTCGACACGTCGCCAAACAAGTGTTCGACGCGTCCATGACCGGGGCTAGGCGTACGGACGCGCAAACGACCCGACCGACGACGGCGCAATAGCGTGACGGCACATAATGTACTGATATGCGCCACAATACGGCAGCAAACGACCCGACCGACGACGGCACATACTGTACTGATAGTGGCGCATATCAGTACAGTATGTGCCGTCACGCTATTGCGCCGTCGTCGGTCGGGTCGTTTGCGCGTCCGTACGCCCAGCCCCGGCCACAGGACAGCACACGTCGCCAACAAGTGGTCGACGCGAGTGTCGACACGTCGCCAAACAAGTGTTCGACGCGTCCATGACCGGGGCTAGGCGTACGGACGCGCAAACGACCCGACCGACGACGGCGCAATAGCGTGACGGCACATAATGTACTGATATGCGCCACAATACGGCAGCAAACGACCCGACGACGGCACATACTGTACTGATACTGATTGTGGCGCATATCAGTACAGTATGTGCCGTCACGCTATTGCGCCGTCGTCGGTCGGGTCGTTTGCGCGTCCGTACGCCCAGCCCCGGCCACAGGACAGCACACGTCGCCAACAAGTGGTCGACGCGAGTGTCGACACGTCGCCAAACAAGTGTTCGACGCGTCCATGACCGGGGCTAGGCGTACGGACGCGCAAACGACCCGACCGACGACGGCGCAATAGCGTGACGGCACATAATGTACTGATATGCGCCACATTACGGCAGCAAACGACCCGACCGACGACGGCACATACTGTACTGATACTGATTGTGGCGCATATCAGTACAGTATGTGCCGTCACGCTATTGCGCCGTCGTCGGTCGGGTCGTTTGCGCGTCCGTACGCCCAGCCCCGGCCACAGGACAGCACACGTCGCCAACAAGTGGTCGACGCGAGTGTCGACACGTCGCCAAACAAGTGTTCGACGCGTCCATGACCGGGGCTAGGCGTACGGACGCGCAAACGACCCGACCGACGACGGCGCAATAGCGTGACGGCACATAATGTACTGATATGCGCCACAATACGGCAGCAAACGACCCGACCGACGACGGCACATACTGTACTGATACTGATTGTGGCGCATATCAGTAGAGTATGTGCCGTCACGCTATTGCGCCGTCGTCGGTCGGGTCGTTTGCGCGTCCGTACGCCCAGCCCCGGCCACAGGACAGCACACGTCGCCAACAAGTGGTCGACGCGAGTGTCGACACGTCGCCAAACAAGTGTTCGACGCGTCCATGACCGGGGCTAGGCGTACGGACGCGCAAACGACCCGACCGACGACGGCGCAATAGCGTGACGGCACATAATGTACTGATATGCGCCACAATACGCCAGAAAACGACCCGAACGACGACGATCGCAGCGTAGCGTGATGACGCATACTGTACTGATATGCAGCATAGCGTGACAGCGCATACTGTACTGACATGCGCCACAATACCGGCGCAAGGACCCGACCGACGACGATCGCAGCGTAGCGTGACGGCGCATACTGTACTGACATGCGCCACAATACCGGCGCAAGGACCCGACCGACGACGATCGCAGCGTAGCGTGACGGCGCATACTGTACTGACATGCGCCACAAAACCGGCGCAAGGATCCAACCCACCGACGACGATCGCAGCGTAGCGTGACGGCGCATACTGGACTGACATGCGCCACAATACCGGCGCAAGGACTCGACCGACGACAATCGCAGCGTAGGTGACGGTGCATACTGTACTGACATGTGCCACAATACCGGCGCAAGGATCCAATCGACCGACGACGATCGCAGCGTAGCGTGACGGCGCATACTGTACTGACATGCGCCACGATACCGGCGCAAGGACCCGACCGGCGACGTTCGCAGCGTATCGTGACGGCGCATACTATACTGACATGCGCCACAATACCGGCGCAAGGA
The DNA here is from genome assembly GCF_963454915.1 of Gymnoscopelus microlampas. Classification (NCBI taxonomy): domain Eukaryota; kingdom Metazoa; phylum Chordata; class Actinopteri; order Myctophiformes; family Myctophidae; genus Gymnoscopelus; species Gymnoscopelus microlampas. The sequence continues at coordinate 31,560,039 of NC_139947.1, read as the reverse complement.
CACGACCGACGACGATCGCAGCGTAGCGTGAAGGCGCATACTGTACTGACATGCGTCAAAATACCGGCGCAAGGACCCGATCGGCGACGATCGCAGCGTAGCCTGACGGCGCATACTGTACTGACATGCAGCGTAGCGTGACAGCGCATACTGTACTGACATGCGCCACAATACCGGCGCAAGGACCCGACCGACGACGACCGCAGCGTAGCGTGACGGCGCATACTGTACTGATATGCGCCACAATACCGGCGCAAGGACCCTATCAACGACGATCGCAGCGTATCGTGACGGCGCATACTGTACTGATATGCGCCACAATACCGGCGCAAGGACCCGACCAACGACGATCGCAGCGTATCGTGACGGCGCATACTGTACTAACTTAAGGCACAATACCGGCGCAAAGACCCGACCGACGACGATCGCAGCGTAGCGTGACGGCGCATACTGTACTGACATGCAGCGTGACAGCGCATACTGTACTGACATGCGCCACAATACCGGCGCAAGGACCCGACCGACGACGATCGCAGCGTAGCGTGACGGCGCATACTATACTGACATTCGCCACAATACCGGCGCAAGGATCCAACCGACCGACGACGATCGCAGCATAGCGTGACGGCGCATACTGTACTGACATGCGCCAAAATACCGGCGCAAGGACCCGACCGACGACGATCGCAGCGTAGCGTGACGGCGCATACTGTACTGACATGCGCCACAATACCGGCGCAAGGATCCAACCGACCGACGACGATCGCAGCGTAACGTGACGGCGTATACTGTACTGACATGCGCCACAATACCGGCGCAAGGACCCGACCAACGACGATCGCAGCGTATCGTGACGGCGCATACTGTACTAACATAAGGCACAATACCGGCGCAAAGACCCGACCGACGACGATCGCAGCGTAGCGTGACGGCGCATACTGTACTGACATGCAGCGTGACAGCGCATACTGTACTGACATGCGCCACAATACCGGCGCAAGGACCCGACCGACGACGATCGCAGCGTAGCGTGACGGCGCATACTATACTGACATTCGCCACAATACCGGCGCAAGGATCCAACCGACCGACCGACGGCGATCGCAGCGTAGCGTGACGCCGCATACTGTACTGACATGCGCCACAATACCGGCGCAAGGACCCGACCGACGACGATCGCAGCATAGCGTGACGGCGCATACTGTACTGACATGCGCCACAATACCGGCGCAAGGATCCAACCGACCGACGATGATCGCAGCCCGACCGACGACGATCGCAGCGTAGCGTGACGGCGCATACTGTACTGACATGCGCCACAATACCGGCGCAAGGATCCAACCGACCGACGACGATCACAGCGTAGCGTGACGGCGCATACTGTACTGACATGCGCCACAATACCGGCGCAAGGACCCGACCGACGACGATCGCAGCGTAGCGTGACGGCGCATACTGTGCTGACATGCGCCAAAATACCGGCGCAAGGATCCAACCGACAAACGACGATCGCAGCGTAGCGTGACGGCGCATACTGTACTGACATGCGCCACAATACCGGCGCAAGGACCCGACCGACGACGATCGCAGTGTAGCGTGACGGCGCATACTGTACTGACATGCGCCACAATACCGCCGCAAGGATCCAACCGACCGACAACGATCGCAGCGTAGCGTGACGGCGCATACTGTACTGACATGCGCCACAATACCGGTGCAAGGACCCGACCAACGACGATCGCAGCGTATCGTGACGGCGCATACTGTACTAACATAAGGCACAATACCGGCGCAAAGACCCGACCGACAACGATCGCAGCGTAGCGTGACGGCGCATACTGTACTGACATGCGCCACAATACCGGCGCAAGGATCCAACCGACCGACGACGATCGCAGCGTAACGTGACGGCGTATACTGTACTGACATGCGCCACAATACCGGCGCAAGGACCCGACCAACGACGATTGCAGCGTATCGTGACGGCGCATACTGTACTAACATAAGGCACAATACCGGCGCAAAGACCCGACCGACGACGATCGCAGCGTAGCGTGACGGCGCATACTGTACTGACATGCAGCGTGACAGCGCATACTGTACTGACATGCGCCACAATACCGGCGCAAGGACCCGACCGACGACGATCGCAGCGTAGCGTGACGGCGCATACTATACTGACATTCGCCACAATACCGGCGCAAGGATCCAACCGACCGACCGACGGCGATCGCAGCGTAGCGTGACGCCGCATACTGTACTGACATGCGCCACAATACCGGCGCAAGGACCCGACCGACGACGATCGCAGCATAGCGTGACGGCGCATACTGTACTGACATGCGCCACAATACCGGCGCAAGGATCCAACCGACCGACGATGATCGCAGCCCGACCGACGACGATCGCAGCGTAGCGTGACGGCGCATACTGTACTGACATGCGCCACAATACCGGCGCAAGGATCCAACCGACCGACGACGATCACAGCGTAGCGTGACGGCGCATACTGTACTGACATGCGCCACAATACCGGCGCAAGGACCCGACCGACGACGATCGCAGCGTAGCGTGACGGCGCATACTGTGCTGACATGCGCCAAAATACCGGCGCAAGGATCCAACCGACAAACGACGATCGCAGCGTAGCGTGACGGCGCATACTGTACTGACATGCGCCACAATACCGGCGCAAGGACCCGACCGACGACGATCGCAGTGTAGCGTGACGGCGCATACTGTACTGACATGCGCCACAATACCGCCGCAAGGATCCAACCGACCGACAACGATCGCAGCGTAGCGTGACGGCGCATACTGTACTGACATGCGCCACAATACCGGTGCAAGGACCCGACCAACGACGATCGCAGCGTATCGTGACGGCGCATACTGTACTAACATAAGGCACAATACCGGCGCAAAGACCCGACCGACAACGATCGCAGCGTAGCGTGACGGCGCATACTGTACTGACATGCAGCGTGACAGCGCATACTGTACTGACATGCGCCACAATACCGGCGCAAGGACCCGACCGACGACGATCGCAGCGTAGCGTGACGGCGCATACTATACTGACATTCGCCACAATACCGGCGCAAAGATCCAACCGACCGACCAACGACGATCGCAGCGTAGCGGCGCATACTGTACTGACATGCTCCACATTACCGGCGCAAGGATCCAACCGACCGCAGCGTAGCGTGACGGCGCATACTGTACTGACATTCGCCACAATACCGGCGCAAGGATCCAACCGACCGACGACGATCGCAGCGTAGCGTGACGGCGCATACTGTACTGACATGCGCCACAATACCGGCGCAAGGACCCGACCGACGACGATCGCAGCGTAGCGTGACGGCGCATACTGTACTGACATGCGCCACAATACCGGCGCAAGGATCCAACCGACCGACGACGATCGCAGCGTAGCGTGACGGCGCATACTGTACTGACATGCGCCACAATACCGGCGCAATCACCCGACCGACGACGATCGCAGCGTAGCGTGACGGCGCATACTGTACTGACATATGCCACAATACCGGCGCAAGGACCCGACCGACGACGATCGCAGCGTAGCGTGACGGCGCATACTGTACTGACATATGCCACAATACCGGCGCAAGGACCCGACCGACGACGATCGCACCGTAGCGTGACGGCGCATACTGTACTGACATGTGCCACAATACCGGTGCAAGGATCCGACCGACGCCGATCACAGCGTAGCGTGACGGCGCATACTGTACTGACATGTGCCACAATACCGCCGCAAGGATCCAACCGACCGACGACGATCGCAGCTTAGCGTGACGGCGCATACTGTACTGACATGCGCCACAATACCGGCGCAAGGATCCAACCGACCGGTGACAATCGCAGCGTAGCGTGACGGCACATACTGTACTGACATGCGCCACAACACCGGCGCAAGGACCCGAACAACGACGATCGCATCGTAGTATGACGGCGCATACTATACTGACATGCGCCACAATACCGGCGCAAGGACCCGACCGACGACGATCGCAGCGTAGCGTGACGGCGCATTCCTTACTGACATGCGCCACAATACCGCCGCAAGGATCCAACCGACGGACGACGATCGCAGCTTTACGTGACGGCGTATACTGAACTGACATGCACCACAATACCGGCGCAAGGATCCAACCGACCGATGACAATCGCAGCGTAGCGTGACGGCACATACTGTACTGACATGCGCCACAATACCGGCGCAAGGACCCGAACAACGACGATCGCATCGTAGTATGCCGGCGCATACTATACTGACCTGCGCCACAATACCGGCGCAAGGACCCGACCGACGATCGCAGCGTAGCGTGACGGCGCATACTGTACTGATATGCGCCACAATACCGGCGCATGGACCCGACCGACGACGATCGCAGCGTGACCGCGCATACTGTACTGACATGCGCCAAAATACCGGCGCAAGGATCCAACCGACCGACGACATGCGCCAAGATCGTGCGGCACAATACCGGCGCAATGGCCCGACCGACGACGATAGCAGCGTAGCGTGACGGCGCATACTGTACTGACATGCCCCACAATACCGGCGCAAGGACCCGACCGACGACGATCGCAGCGTAGCGTGACGGCGCATACTGTACTGATATGCGCCAAAATACCGGCGCAAGGATCTAACCGACCGACGACGATCGCAGCGTAGCGGCGCATACTGTACTGACATGCGCCACAATACCGGCGCAAGGTTCCGACCGACGACGCTCGCAACGTAGCGTGACGGCGCATACTGTACTGACATGCGCCACAATACCGGCGCAAGGATCCGACCGACGACGATCGCAGCGTAGCGTGACGGCGCATACTGTACTGACATGCGCAACAATACCGCCGCAAGGATCCAACCGACGGACGACGATCGCAGCTTAGCGTGACGGTGCATACTGTACTGACATGCGCCACAATACCGACGCAAGGATCCAACCGACCGATGACAATCGCAGCGTAGCGTGACGGCTTATACTGTACTGACACGCGCCACAATACCGGCGCAAGGACCCGAACAACGACGATCGCATCGTAGCATGACGGCGCATACTATACTGACCTGCGCCACAATACCGGTGCAAGGACCCGACCGACGACGATCGCAGCGTAGCGTGACGGCGCATACTGTACTGACATGCGCCACAATACCGGCGCAAGGACCCGACCGACGACGATCGTAGCGTGACGCCGCATACTGTACTGACATGCGCCACATTACCGGCGCAAGGACCCAACCGACGACGGTCGCAGCGTGACGCCGCATACTTTGCTGACATGCGGCACAATACCGGCACAAGGACCCGACCGACGACGATAGCAGCGTAGCGTGACGGCGCATACTGTACTGACATGCGCCACAATACCGGCGCAAGGACCCGACCGACGACGATCGCAGCGTAGCGTGACGGCGCATACTGTACTGACATGCGCCACAATACCGGCGCAAGGACCCGACCGACGACGATCGCAGCGTGACGGCGCATACTGTACTGATATGCGCCACAATACCGGCGCAAGGATCTAACCGACCGACGACAATCGCAGCGTAGCGGCGCATACTGTACTGACATGCGCCACAATACCGGCGCAAGGATCCGACCGACGACGATCGCAGCGTAGCGTGACGGCGCATACTGTACTGACATGCGCCACAATACCGGCCTAAGGATCCGACCGACGACGATCGCAGCGTAGCGCGACGGCGCATACTGTACTGACATGCGGCACAATACCGGCGCAAGGACCCGACGGACGACGATCGCAGCGGGACGGCGCATACTGTACTGACATGCGCCACAATACCGGCGCAAGGATCCAACCGACCGACGACGATCGCAGCGTAGCGTAACGGCGCATACTGTACTGACATCCGCCACAATACCGGCGCAAGGACCCGACCGACGACGATCGCAGCGTAGCGGCGCGGCGCATACTGTACTGACATGCGCCACAATGCCGGCGCAAGGATCTAACCGACCGACGACGATCGCAGCGTAGCGGCGCATACTGTACTGACATGCGCCACAATACCGGCGCAAGGATCCGACCGACGACGATCGTAGCGTGACGGCGCATACTGTACTGACATGCGGCACAATACCGGCGCAAGGATCCGACCGACGACGATCGTAGCGTGACGGCGCATACTGTACTGACATGTGCGACAATACCGGCGCAAGGATCTAACCGACCGACGACGATCGCAGCGTAGCGGCGCATACTGTACTGACATGCGCCAAAATACCGGCGCAAGGACCCGACCGACGACGATCGCAGCGTACCGTGACGGCGCATACTGTACTGACATGCGCCACAATACCGGCGCAAGCGTAACGGCGCATACTGTACTGACATGCGCCACAATACCGGCGCAAGGACCCGACCGACGAGCATACTGTATTGACATGCGCCACAATACCGGCGCAAGGAACCGACCGACGACGATCGTAGCGTGACGCCGCATACTGTACTGGCGTGACGCCGCATACTGTACTGACATGCGCCACATTACCGCGCAAGGACCCGACCGACGACGCTCGCAGCGTGACGGCGCATACTGTACTGACATGCGCCACAAGGACCCGACCGACGACAGCAGCGTAGTGTGACGGCGCATACTGTACTGACATGCGCCACAATACCGGCGCAAGGATCCGACCGACGACGATCGCAGCGTAGCGTGACGGCGCATACTGTACTGACATGCGCCACAATACCGGCCAAAGGATCCGACCGACGACGATCGCAGCGTAGCGCGACGGCGCATACTGTACTGACATGCGGCACAATACCGGCGCAAGGACCCGACGGACGACGATCGCAGCGGGACGGCGCATACTGTACTGACATGCGCCACAATACCGGCGCAAGGATCCAACCGACCGACGACGATCGCAGCGTAGCGTAACGGCGCATACTGTACTGACATCCGCCACAATACCGGCGCAAGGACCCGACCGACGACGATCGCAGCGTAGCGTGACGGCGCATACTGTACTGACATGCGCCACAATACCGGCCTAAGGATCCGACCGACGACGATCGCAGCGTAGCGCGACGGCGCATACTGTACTGACATGCGGCACAATACCGGCGCAAGGACCCGACGGACGACGATCGCAGCGGGACGGCGCATACTGTACTGACATGCGCCACAATACCGGCGCAAGGATCCAACCGACCGACGACGATCGCAGCGTAGCGTAACGGCGCATACTGTACTGACATCCGCCACAATACCGGCGCAAGGACCCGACGGACGACGATCGCAGCGTAGCGTGACGGCGCATACTGTACTGACATGCGCCACAATACCGGCCTAAGGATCCGACCGACGACGATCGCAGCGTAGCGCGACGGCTCATACTGTACTGACATGCGGCACAATACCGGCGCAAGGACCCGACGGACGACGATCGCAGCGGGACGGCGCATACTGTACTGACATGCACCACAATACCGGCGCAAGGATCCAACCGACCGACGACGATCGCAGCGTAGCGTAACGGCGCATACTGTACTGACATCCGCCACAATACCGGCGCAAGGACCCGACCGACGACGATCGCAGCGTAGCGGCGCATACTGTACTGACATCCGCCACAATACCGGCGCAAGGACCCGACCGACGACGATCGCAGCGTAGCGTCGCGGCGCATATTGTACTGACATGCGCCACAATGCCGGCGCAAGGATCTAACCGACCGACGACGATCGCAGCGTAGCGGCGCATACTGTACTGACATGCGCCACAATACCGGCGCAAGGATCCGACCGACGACGATCGCAGCGTAGCGTGACGGCTTATACTGTACTGACATGCGCCACAATACCGGCGCAAGGACCCGAACAACGACGATCGCATCGTAGCATGACGGCGCATACTGTACTGACATGCGCCACAATACCGGCCTAAGGACCCGACGGACGACGATCGCAGCGGGACGGCGCATACTGTACTGACATGCGCCACAATACCGGCGCAAGGATCCAACCGACCGACGACGATCGCAGCGTAGCGTAACGGCGCATACTGTACTGACATCCGCCACAATACCGGCGCAAGGACCCGACCGACGACGATCGCAGCGTAGCGTGACGGCGCATACTGTACTGACATGCGCCACAATACCGGCCTAAGGATCCGACCGACGACGATCGCAGCGTAGCGCGACGGCGCATACTGTACTGACATGCGGCACAATACCGGCGCAAGGACCCGACGGACGACGATCGCAGCGGGACGGCGCATACTGTACTGACATGCGCCACAATACCGGCGCAAGGATCCAACCGACCGACGACGATCGCAGCGTAGCGTAACGGCGCATACTGTACTGACATCCGCCACAATACCGGCGCAAGGACCCGACCGACGACGATCGCAGCGTAGCGGCGCATACTGTACTGACATCCGCCACAATACCGGCGCAAGGACCCGACCGACGACGATCGCAGCGTAGCGGCGCATACTGTACTGACATGCGCCACAATGCCGGCGCAAGGATCTAACCGACCGACGACGATCGCAGCGTAGCGGCGCATACTGTACTGACATGCGCCACAATACCGGCGCAAGGATCCGACCGACGACGATCGCAGCGTAGCGTGACGGCGCATACTGTACTGACATGCGGCACAATACCGGCGCAAGGATCCGACCGACGACGATCGTAGCGTGACGGCGCATACTGTACTGACATGTGCCACAATACCGGCGCAAGGATCTAACCGACCGACGACGATCGCAGCGTAGCGGTGCATACTGTACTGACATGCGCCAAAATACCGGCGCAAGGACCCGATCGACGACGATCGCAGCGTGACGGCGCATACTGTACTGACATGCGCCACAATACCGGCGCAAGCGTAACGGCGCATACTGTACTGACATGCGCCACAATACCGGCGCAAGGACCCGACCGACGAGCATACTGTATTGACATGCGCCACAATACCGGCGCAAGGAACCGACCGACGACGATCGTAGCGTGACGCCGCATACTGTACTGGCGTGACGCCGCATACTGTACTGACATGCGACACATTACCGCGCAATGACCCGACCGACGACGCTCGCAGCGTGACGGCGCATACTGTACTGACTTGCGCCACAAGGACCCGACCGACGACAGCAGCGTAGTGTGACGGCGCATACTGTACTGACATGCGCCACAATACCGGCGCAAGGACCCGACCGACGATCGCAGCGTAGCGTGACGGCGCATTCTGTACTGATATGCGCCACAATACCGGCGCAAGTATCTAACCGACCGACGACGATCGCAGCGTAGCGGCGCATACTGTACTGACATGCGCCACAATACCGGTGCAAGGATCCGACCGACGACGATCGCAGCGTAGCGTGACGGCGCATACTGTACTGACATGCGCCACAATACCGGCGCAAGGATCGGTATTGTGCAAGGATCCAACCGACCGACGACGATCGCAGCTTAGCGTGACGGCGCATACTGTACTGACATGCGCCACAATACCGCCGCAAGGATCCGACCGACGACGATCGCAGCGTAGCGTGACGGCGCATACTGTATTGACACGCGCCACAATACCGGCGCAAGGATCCAACCTACCGATGACAATCGCAGCGTAGCGTGACGGCACATACTGTACTGACATGCGCCACAATACCGGCGCAAGGACCCGACCGACGACGATCGCAGCGTAGCGTGACGACGCATAATGTACTGACAGGCGCCACAATACCGCCGCAAGATCCCGACCGACGACGATCGCAGCGTAGCGTAGGCAAATACTGTACTGACATGCGCCACAATACCGGCGCAAGGACCCGACCGACGACGATCGCAGCGTAGCGTGACGGCGCATACTTTACTGACATGCACCACAATACCGGCGCAAGGACCCGACCGACGACGGTCGCAGCGTGGCGATGCATACTGTACTGACATGCGCCACAATACCGGCGCAAGGACCCGACCGACGACGACCACAGCCTAGCGTGACGGCGCATACTGTACTGACATGCGCCACAATACCGGCGCAAGGACCCGACCGACGACGATCGCAGCGTAGCGTGACGGCGCATAATGTACTGACAGTCGCCACAATACCGGCGCAAGATCCCGACCGACGACGATCGCAGCGTAGCGTAGGCACATACTGAACTGATATGCGCGACAATACCGGCGCAAGAACCCGACCGGCGACGATCGCAGCGTAGGCACATACTGTACTGACATGCGCGACAATAGTATGTAACCCGACCGACGACGATCACAGCGTAGCATAGGCACATACTGTACTGATATGCGCGACAATACCTGCGCAAGATCCCGACCGACGACGATCGCAGCGTGGGCACATACTGTACTGATATGCGCGACAATACCGGCGCAAGAACCCGACCGACGACGATCGCAGCGTAGGCACATACTGTACTGATATGCGCGATAATACCGGCGCAATAACCCGACCGACGACGATCGCAGCGTAGGCACATACTGTACTGATATGCGCGACAATACCGGCGCAAGAACCCGAGTGACGACGATCGCAGCGTAGGCACATACTGTACTTATATGCGCGATAATAACGGCACGAGAACCCGACCGACGACGATCGCAGCGTAGCGTAGGCACATACTGTACTGATATGCGCGACAATACCGGCGCAAGAACCCGACCGACGACAATCGCAGCGTAGGCACATGCTGTACTGATATGCGCGACAATACCGGCGCAAGAACCCGACCGACGACGATCGCAGTGTAGCGTAGGCACATACTGTACTGATATGCGCGACAATACCGGCGCAAGAACCCGACCGACGACGATCGCAGCGTAGCGTAGGCACATACTGTACTGATATGCGCCACAATACCGCAGGAAGCGCTGTTAAAGCGTACCGTTAGTCTCCTGGTGTCTGGGAGGGTGTTATACTGTAGGTGAGAACCTCAAGTCTTCTGGGCATTTATGGCACAAGCTCGGCACAGTCCGTCTCCACTCTGAGAAAGAAAGAAAGAAACAAATATTAATTCAAGTGACCGAGAGCCAGATATATACGTAGATTGTACCCTGTCACAACATACACAGCCTAGTATATGGAATCACACTTTATTTATAGATCACATTTAATAAACAACAGAAGCTGAAAAAAGTGCCGTACAAGGTTGAGGCAAACACAGCATCAACAGGCATCCATCGGCGCAGACACATATGTGCATAGTTAAAACACATTAGAGCAGAGGTCTTCAACAGGGGGTCCGGGACCCCTAGGGGGTCCTCAGAGTTACTACAGGGGGCCCGCCAAATCTTTGTGTGATAGGATTTTCTTTTTTAGTACATTAACCACTTGAACCCTATTATCCCTATTCTGTAATTTCTTTTTTTTTGTTCAAGGTTTTTTTATTTTATATTTTTACATACAGGTCAGTAATAAAGGCATACAAAAACAATGAATGTATGTTACCCCTCCCACCCCCCAAAGTTCACGCTCCGAAAGAGCCACAACCCTGGTATCCTATTGTACCATTAACACAAAGGACAATATAAACAAGTCAAAAAATAAATACAAAAAATACAAAAAAATAAAGTATACACAGTAGGATATATATGATTAAAGAAGGATTTAAATTGAATTAAAAAGTAATAATAATAATAATAATAATACACAAAAAAATAATAATACAAAAACAAATACAAATTCAGTGGGGTCAATTTATGGGTCATTAATGTCAGCAGCATTCAGTCTCTCTATATATGTTAAAAAAGGTTGCCAGATGGTGTAAAATTCCAGAGCACACCCCCTTGTGGAGTAGCGAATTTTCTCCAAAGTCAAATGATACATAACATCATTAACCCATGATTTGAAAGTTGGTGGGAGTTTTTCTTTCCATTTAAACAGTATCAGACGCCTAGCCAAAAGGGATGCAAAGGCTATCATATTCCTTTCTTGGCGACTAAATTGTACATCATCTCTTTCTTGTGGAACAACTCCAAACACTGCAATAGAAGCAGAAGGTTCTATGGGCACTTCTAACACGTCTGAGAAAGTTTTAAATATTAATTGCCAGAATGTGAATAACTTTGGGCAAAACCAGAATGCATGTGCAAGGGTGGCTTGATCATGTCTGCAACGATCACATATTGGATCCATGTCAGGCACAAATTTAGCTAGTTTTACTTTGGACCAGTGGAGGCGATGCATAACCTTAAACTGAATGATAGTATGTCTTAGACAAATTGAAGAGGAGTGTATTCTATCCAAGGCCTCCCGCCAAACATCATCAGAGATCTGTGTCCCCAAGTCTCCCTCCCATTGATTTTTTAATAAGGTTAGTGGTTCCAAATTAAATGAGTTTAATAAAGAGTAAACTGACCCAATCACCCCTTTGGAACACGGGTCAAGTTTTAAAATGGAGTCTAAAAGGGAATCTGGTGGTTGCGATGGGAAATTTGCAATAGATGATGTTACAAAATTACGAAGCTGCAGAAACCTAAAAAAGTGAGAGCGGGGTATGTCAAATTTCAGCCGTAATTGATCAAAAGACATAAAAACGCCTTCAGAGAAAAGATCACTGATTGAGGTGATCCCATTTCTAGTCCAAATGTTAAATGCTCCATCAATAATTGAAGGTTTGAAACTGTGATTTCTTGCTATAGGGGCAGAAATTGAGAAGTCAGTAAGCGAGAAGGAGCGTCTGAACTGTGTCCAGATCTTTACGGAGTGCTTAATAATTAGATTTGAGGTGTATTTGGACACAGGTTCAGCTAACGGAAGCTTGGAGCAAAGCAGGGCATGTAGGGAGGTAGGGCCACATGACAGGTTTTCTAATTGCAACCATTTGGGGAGAGTGCCTTGGGACCTATTATCCCTATTCTGAGGGGAACATTAGCCGAAAATAGCTGATCTACAACGCTGTTGTGCGCTGCGAGGCGTTGTGAGCTTGTAGATCGGCTATTTTCGGCAAAGAGAGGGGGATAAAGAGTAGACTAAGTACAGAGTGAAAGTTTACTTAGTGTTGATGGTTTAAGTGGTTAAATCTCTGAAAATACACATTAACATGAAACCAACATCTATGAAAAGCTTTCAGCAACACAAGTTAATGCAATATATATAGTGGGGGTCCCTTCTCCATCTCTCTCAGAGAGGGGGTCCTTGGCCTGAAAACATTGAAGAGCCCTGCATTAGAGGATCCAGTGACATAAAAAGCCAAAGAGAATAGGTGGGTTTTAACCCATTAAGACCGGGAAAGCATCTGTGTCATTTTAGATTTCTTTGGCTATTCAAAAATAGCAGATATACAAGCTCATAGCGCGGCACTGAGTGCGGCCACCCCTGGTCTTTTTGCTAGTCTTTGGAACGACCAGTAATGACTGATCGGCAAGACCTCAGAGCCCTGGCTAAGGGTGTATGGTTCCAGGAGCTCAGCGAGGTACAGCGGAGCTATACTAGCCCGTTTAAAGATTTAAAAGCAAATACAAAGGACCTTAAAATCAATTCTATAATTGACAGGGAGCCAGTGAAGTGAGGCAATACGTATACTGTATCCTGTCACAACTAGGGATGGAGCGATACTTGTTCACATCACTTCATTAAAAACATTCACAATAATCGTTATCGCAGAGTTTTAATTTATTGTGAAATTGTCCTCCGTCATCCACAAGGATGAATTAGCTTTTGTTGAGCGTCAAATCCAGTACCACTTAAACCTTCTATACTTGATAAAATGGACCTGTAAAGAGTGCATTTGGTACGCTCTTCTTTCACTCTACTCAAAATATATATATATTATTTATGTGTGTGTGTATACAAATTTCAATACTGCAATAGGCTCTATGCACAGCAGCCATATTGGGAATGAATTGGGCCCCTTCCTTACTTCCTTCACAGGTGTTCACCAATGATACTAATGAAGGCTCTGTTCCATTTAGTGTGGCATAGTGGTTGTCTTATTTTCAAGGACCCCCATAACTCTGAGAGTGTACAAATGGAACCAAAGTGGACCCGTACACACCCACCATAAGGGGCCATTTGCGAACCAAATGTTGTGTTTCTAGTGAGCCAACATGCACAATATCAGCACCCTGAACAGAATGGAACAGAGCCTTCATTCGTATCATTGGTAATACCTGTGAAGGAAGTAAGAAGAGGCCCAATTTCTTTCCAATATGGCTGCTTTGCATAGAGCCTATTATTTTTCTTAAATGTTTGTATTACTGTAAATGATGCCATACTTACTGCCATAACAGTAGAACAGCAGTTACAAAATACAAGTATAATGCCTAGTTTGAGCATCGAGTAGTAGAACAATGGTTCCCAAACTGCGGGTCAGGGGTCAGGACCCCTAGGGGGATCCCCCAAATAATTTTGGGGGAACCCAGACGATTAGTTAATGTGCAACATTATTTTCTCACTCAACAGTAAACAATCCAACATACAGTATAAGTGTACTATACAGGGTATCTGCACATTTTCTAAAGTTACAATTTAAGGACTTTTAAGACCTTTTTAATACCTTTAAAATGAGAAATAAATTCCATTACTGCGTCAAAAGTAACCAACTATACTATTAAAAAAAAAAAAAAATTGTCAAACATTGGCAAGGAAAACATTTTGAAAATAGCCGATATACAAGCTTGTTGATTTTCACAATATCTGTCAAACCGAGTCAAACTAAACTTAGTGGCTCAACTACCTTCAAATAGGATTATTTTGGTGGGTAAGGCCTGAAAAGTTTGGGAAAGTATCAATACTGCAATACTCTGTTACAAGTAAAAGTCCGGGATTCTAAATGTACTTCAGTAAAAATACAAAAGTATTGGCATTAACATGTACTCGCTGTAGTATACAACCCTCGTAGACGTATTTATGATTTTGACGTTTTCAAAACGTCAGAATCATAAATACGTCTACGAGGGTTGTAAACTACAGCTAGCTACGGCAACATCAAAGCGAGATAAACACAGAATACCTAGTTGGCCACTTGTTGTGGAAAAGAGGTTCTTCGTTCTTTGGTTTGTTGAAGTCTTTTTTGGCCGTCTGTCCTTGGTTTCAGGCGTCTTAAATAACTTTAACAGCGCGATATCACAATAAACAGCAAGTTAACAGAGCTTAGTCGACCACGTTTGTTTGCACCACCTGTCAGCAATGACATGCAATCATGCATCAATCAATAATAATGGTCCGGTGTGTAGCCATATGGTTCACATGACGCTCGTCTGCCACAAGCGTCATGGAACCGACAGTTCCTGGTTTTCGATTTAAATTAAATGAGTTACATTGCCAGCGCTCACATCTACATAAACGTTCACGTTTCAAATATAAAGTGCTTAATCAAGTGCCACGGATGTTACAAGGCGATCCGTACCACGATAAGCACCCGTATCTCCCGTATTGTTCAATAAAAAGCATTTTAATCCGATCGCCAGTCATTTTCTCCACATTTTCTCCGTTGCTTTCAACTATGCGACACTAATGGTTGGGAGGTGTATTGCACTGATATATTACAAAAAAGGGGGGGAAATGGCTGGAGATTGCATTAAAATGCTTTTTATTGAACAATACGGGAGATACGGGTACTTATCGTGGTACGGATCGCCTTGTAACATCCGTGACACTTGGGTAAGCACTTTATATTTGAAACTTGAACATTTATGTACATGTGAGAGTTGCTAATGTCAAAAAAATCAAAAACCAGGAACTCTAGGCTCCATGACTGTCATGGTATCTCATAGGTCATATTTCAGGGCTAGTCTGGTGTAGTGCTAGTACTGACAGACAGGGAACTTTTGTTCAGAAAGTTTAATCACATGTTTTACATTTTTAACCTTACATGAAATCAATTATGACCCAAAATATTAATTTATATCATGAAATTAGGAACTTAATGACCATTAATTTTCTGTATTTTAGCAATTTTAGTATTTTTATAGCTTGTATTTTAATAACAGCACTTACAGGGGGGACCCCCAGATGTCAGTGAAGTGACAATTTAAGGACTTTAAAGACCTTTTTAATACCCCCAAAAAAGTAAGAGAGAAAAGAAAAACACTATCACTGCATCAAAAATAATCAACAAACTATAAAAAATGGTCTAACATTAATTGGCCAAATTGTAAAATAATATAAGAAAGAGGCAAACATTTTCAAAACAGCCGATCTTCAAGCTCACAACGCCTCAATCTAGAGTAGCGTAAACCTTTATTCTCACTGATCACTGATGTTGTAGTTTTAGTTTTGTGCCACTAGAGGGCAGCCTGTACCTATCTACCACAGACAGGTGCGTTGCTTTACATTGATTGATTGATGTACTTTATTTGTAAGACATGAGAACAGTACATGCCAGTACATAACAGTACATGGAAGTACAAATTCACAATACAAGGTCTACTAAACTGGAAAACTCATTAAGCACTAAGCTTGTTTAAGATGAGATCCCCATGCACACAAATCATGATGAATGTGACTGTGATATACAGTCACATTAGAATGTGACTGTGATATAAAATGAGTCTGACTAACTTGTTTTTTTACTTGTTGGTGTTGTAATATGTACATGCTCGTTGCTGAGGAATACAAAACAAACTGAATCTGTATTTTATGACAATAAAGAGTGAAAAACAAACCAATTAATATAGCTGCAAGCAGCGATAATACGGGGCCAGTGATTGCAGAGAGAAGACAGAAAGAAGCAATGATAAGTAATATGCACAATAATCCATAGAAACATAGAAGACTGAACTTGTTAGAAAGAAGACCACGCAATTAACAAATGAGCATTTTAAACCCTCACTAACCCTAACCTCAGTAAAACTATGCCTACCATAACCTCAAGAAATACTACGCGTAAGCCTACGAATGCCAAATCATGATCACCTCAACACATCGTCGGAGACAGGGATCGAACCAGTGACCTCTGGACTCACAGGCTGCCTTTCTTCTCATTGAGCAAGAAATATGATAGCCCTGGTAGTGTCTGTTGATATATATAAGTCTTTCCGTCCCTGATGGACCAAGCCTCTGTTTTGCTAACTACTCTAGATCACTAGTTCCCTAACCATCTACCGATAGAGAAATTGTACGTCTCCTCGGAACAGAAACCAGTGAAAGTAGCCGATCTACATCTGAAAAGTTGTGAGATCGGTTATTTTCAGGCTACTAGACCATACCCGGTCGACGCATCCGTGGGGGGATATGCGCACATGATCTGGCAACCCGGGAGGCAGTATGTCATACATTGAAAAAACATACTCTCAAATAAGCATTTCATGTTATATTTAAAAATCACACCCTGTGTGAAGGTAGCGGCGCCTTTGAATACATTATGTCATCGATATGTGTTTATAATGTGTTTATAGCCATGTGTCACGTGAAGCTTGACCAATCACTTTGTTGACGGGTCTGACCAATCAGAGCGTCAACGGGTCTGACCAATCAGAGCGTCGACGGGTCTGACCAATCAGAGCGTTGACGGGTCTGACCAATCAGAGCGTTGACGGGTCTGACCAATCAGAGCGTTGACGGGTCTGACCAATCAGAACGTTGACGGTGAACACGGACAAAGTCAGGTATAGAGCAGGATCTCTACCTAAAGGTATAGAGCGGCTAAAAATTGCACATACATTATTTGAAGCAGTCATGTTTGGGTTTTGTAGTTACCTTGCCATGGTGTAACTTGCCATGGTGTAACTCCAAAAGGTGGACAAGAAATAAAAAATAATTGGTTGATTGATTGGAAATTGATCATTCAAAATATGCTCCTCATTGACTTGTATGGTAAAACAGTTCTCAAAGTCACTCTTTTAGCGTGTAAACGAACACAAACAAAGCTGATTCAGACAATATAGAACATCACCAAATCCAGTTCTGTTTATTTTTTCATAAAAATGTCAACTTCCTGCTGATTTTACTATTTGAAGATCCAGATCCGGGGATCCAGTCCGGGTTTTCTTCTTATTAAAAATAGCAAAATCAACAGGAAGTTAACATTAAAAAAAAAAAAAAAAACACAGTACTGGGTTTGGTGATGCTCTATATTGTCTGAATCAACTTAGTTTGCGTTCGTTTATGTTTCAGCGTACAATGTAAGTCAATGAGGAGCATATTTTGAATTATTAATTTCTAATCAATGGAGCAATATTTTTGGTGTTACATCATGGCAAGGTAACTACACAACCCAAACCTATCAAATTGGTCTTGCCCTTTGATAACAAAATCTGCAAAAAATAGCAAACATGGAACCTCAACCTCAAGCAAATCTGATGCACCTGAGACCAGAATACTTTGACCTGAGACATTCCCAGAACATGTGCATATATGTGCTCAAGGTTTTAAATTAACACAAAGTGCATAAGGGGTATTTGAAGTTGACAATATTTTCTTGGAGTTAAATAAAATCTGTGTATCAATTTATAGTGAACCATCTGATGATCGTAATTGCGGGAAGTTATGGCAATGTTGTTCCACACTCTCTTGTCTCTTCTCTTCAAATCTATATTCCATATTGTTGTAATCCCCATGTAAGTATTCAACACTTGTCGTAGCTCTCCATAAACACGAGAGACAAAACCATTGGTGATATTGGAAGTAACCATTTAGACTACTGGATGTTTAGCAAGGTTATCCTTCCAGGGCACTCCATATGCATGTATGCATTGCAGTGCATAACTGTAAATAAAATAAATATTACGAACCAGGCAAATTAAACTTGAGTTCTTGAAATGACATAAGTCCATTATTGCTCATAATGTCTGGAAGGATGTTAATGCCACATTTTTGCCATTGATGAAATGTAATGGGGTTATGACCTATAAGTAAAAGATTATTTCTGAATATTGGTGTATTCTTGTGCCATGGGTTCTCCCATTTCAATATTTTTTCTGTATGTTTCCATATTCGGACAGCATGAGCAATAATAGGACCAAAACTCTCAATACAGTATTCTTCAGTCAGATTGCAAATCAAGGTATCATCACTCAAGTGAAACGGTGAGACTATTTTGTTCTATATGAACCCAAGGTGCCCGGCCCCCATCTTCAAACCATTGTTGTAAAGGATGGAGTATAAAAGATATATAATACAGTCCAAAATTGGTTACTTAAGTAAAAGTACAAATGTTGTACTTTTACTCCACTACAATTATTTGAAAACTTTAGTCACTACTTTACAGTTATATATTATAAAACATAAATTAACCACTTTAGACCTATTTTATACATAGGCTATTTGAAAATAGCCGATCTACAAGCTCACAACGCCTCGCATGGCGACGTGTTGTGAGCTTGTAGATCTGCTATTTTCAAACATTTTAGTACTTTTACTTTTGGTACTTTAAGTATATTCTGATGCCTATACTTTTGTACTTTTACTGAAGTAACATTTTGAACACAGGCCTTTTACTTAACAGAGTATTTCTACACTGTGGTATTTTACTTTTTACTCAAGTAACATTTTGAACACAGGCCTTTTACTTAACAGAGTATTTCTACACCGGTATTTTACTTAAGTAAATTAAATATACTAGACCATACCCGGTCGACGCATCCGTGGGGGGATATGCGCACATGATCTGGCAACCCGGGAGGCAGTTCGTCCCATAGCTGGGCAGCCCCGTAACCATGGCGACAGTGTTTGACACAAAAACGCTAATAAGAAGCTGAGATTTGATGAAATTGAAAAACGGGCTTGACAGTTAAGTTCAGATGGTAATGGTCAATGGCTGTGTGCAAAATCAGAGCAATTGGTCCAGCCACTGAGGAGAACCGGGTAGCTTCACCTACTCACCTACTCCCACTACAGACAGAGGTTACTAGAATTATAGTAGGATGAGTACTTCTTCCACCATTGGAATTGGGTCTTATACCCATAGACTGTAAGCTTATACCTGAAGTAGTAGGCAGCTAGCTATTGTAAGGGGATTTATCTTTTTTGGAGGTTTGGGTAATAATGGGAATGTTTTGGGGATAAAGGGGAACATATAGTTGGGACCTTTTAGGAGGTGACACCGGTTATGACGTGTAGACTGAAATGGAGGGAATGCTTTATTGATACTTTTACTTAAGTAAACAACTTGAGTATTTTTTCCACCACTGCCTTTATAAGGTTGTTATTATTACTTCTACTATATTATTATTATTATAATTATTACTATTATAATACTATTTATTTCCCTTTTTTTCAAATATTTATTTATAATCTCATGAAATACAATACGAACAAACTGTATCTATTAACATCGACGTCATCTTCAGGGTCAGTCAAAAAGGAACTCGCGCTCTTCCACATGCGCATGCGTCAAAACGGTCAAACGTTGAGTTAATTTGTGTGTTGACTAGTTTTTAACGAACCAATAATATGTAGGACTGAGTTACTCATTTGTCATTATTTGTCATAATTTCACTCCTAAACATCGTCATTTAACGTTAACCATTAAAGTTTGGAACTGACTTGATGTATTGAAGCCACAGAAGCTGTCTGTCTGACACACAGGTTTGTAAAGTAGCAGAACGTTACGGTTATGACAGTTTCATGTTACGTCATACGACGGTGTCGCGCGACGAAAATAGCAGATTTACATTCAGCTCAACGCCTGTCATCCGCAGCGCAGCGCACTGTGAGCTTGTAGATCAGCTGTTTTAGGCCTGCGCCCGTACACCGTCATACGGCGAAGTATGAATCCGGCTTAAATTAACGACAACCATCAGACCAACTTTAAACCCAAGCAGCAATGTGAGTTATTATTATGGGTTTAACGCTATAACTCCTTGATATTGACTGGGGTTAGTGTTAAAACTTCAGTGGCTTTACTTTCGTCGACAAAACGATAATGAAGCCAATAACGTTACATTTCGATGAATGAAACAACAGCATCCAGATATCGAGGATAAATTAAGCTAGCTGCTACACTTACTGTGTTTCAACTATTAAAGCTAACATAAACAATCTCTACTAATCTTCTTCAGTGGTGGAGTAAAAGTATCGATTAACAATGCAGAAATACTCTTTTACAAGTCTGGTATTCAGAATTTACTTGAGTAACTAAAATTACGAAAGTATTGACATCAAAATGTACTTAAGTTAACTGTTAAAGTACCAAAAGTAAAAATGCTCATTATGCAGAATGTCCCATTTCACAAGTTTTCAAATGTAAACCTTTGAAAATAGCAGATATACCAGCTCACAACATTGTGAGCTTATAGATTGGTAATTTTCAAATTGCCAAAGTATATATACAGTATATAGGTCTGAAGTGGTTTTGTAATAATAATCAAAATCTACAGAGTAACTAGTAATTAAAGTTTTCAAATAACTGTAGTGGAGTAAAAGTACAATATTTGCCTCTGAGATGTAGTGGAGTAGAAGTAAAAGTATTGAAAATTGGAAATACTCAAGTAAAGTAAGAATATGACAAAACTGTACTTAAGTACAGTACTTTAGTAAATGTACTTTACACCACTGCTGGTCTTCTTCATCTGTTTCTGATTGTGAATAAACACTACAGAGCCTGGAAGACAGTGCACGTGGAAAGGGATCATTCTCAAAGAAAGACATGCCACCCAGTCCAGGCCATGATCAGGTATGGAATTCAGTCAGTGGTGGAAAAAGTACAAAATGTTTTTACAAGTATCAATAATACTAATACTAAGTACAATATTTGCCTCTGAAATGTAGTGGAGTAGAAGAAAAAGTACTGAAAATTGGAAATACAGTAAAGTAAGAATACCTCAGAATTGTACAATGTACAGTACTTGAGTAAATGTACTTAGATACTTTACACCACTGCAGGTATGGAATTTGGAAAACACACACTATTGCTCACAGAGCCCTCACATAACTTGGCAACGAACAAACTTTGCTAAATATCTAGCTAATGTTATTGTAAATGAATGTCAACAAGGTGCCTTAATCATAGAATACAGATAATGATACATCTTTTTCATGTGAAGTTGGAGAAGCTGATAAATCAAGCGCTGATGAGCAATGATTTCCAACCCTTGTATGACTTCTTGCAAGAGGACATTGATGAGGGAACCACGTTCAAATGCTCCAAACAGTTCTTCACCAAATTGGACACACTTGTCAATAAGGTTAGAGTTGCCTCCACAAATTCATTGTTATGCCTTTGTGCCACATTTTTGAAAAAAAGTCTCCCCATTATTCATATATTTGTATAGGCTTTAGACCAGAAGGATACCAAGCATGCCAGTTTGGCCCTTAGTATCCTATCCAAATATGGGAAAAACCTGTCCCCACCTGGAGGTCAAGGGCTGTCAGGCACGGTTGCTCAGAACCTGGTCCAAAAGATAAGTATTTACCACAAGCAACAGCTGTACACATGTTACCTTCATTTAAAGCCTACACAGTGCTTAAATATGTGTATGGAGTATGTACTTTGCAAGCTGTTGATAGAATAGTGTTTTTGTGTGCACATGGTGCAGTGGTTTAAAAAATGCAGGCTGCTCTGGATCCAGGGAGGCCCAAAGAGGGATGGGATGTTGTTGAACGTCGCTGAGGACTTCTTTGATTCATTAATGGTGAGCTAATCTGTATTGCACTAAAGTGCAATATTGTAGGATGAAACCCTGGAGATTGTGGAGAACATACTGTAATTGTAACATTGCACTCTGTTTTCAGTGGAGTAACAGTATGTTTCCCTCCTTTGCAGGTTGTCCACGAGGAAAGCAAAGAGGGTATGGTTGCATTCTTGTAGTATCAGATGTTTTAATTGTGTTTGTTCCTCTGATATTACACAATTAGTACAAATTAGTTAATTTAGTAATCAATTACATAAGCAGCTATAAAACACACAATCTGACATTATGCCTCTTTGTGATATGGTATATGTTTAGTGCATATCTTATTAGGTCTAGTCTGGCCTAATGGATATGAGAAATTTGTTAAGTGCTCTGATTGGTTCCAACCAACTCTAGGATAGCAAGTTGTTTCTTGAAATCCAAGCCAAAGAGCCTTGATACCAACAGAATTAATGTACTTATTTGTCAACTGCCGCAAGTTGACTCCAGTGTTTTTATTTTAAGCCAGCTACAGTTAGATTTAGTTGGTGAGCCCTGACAAGTTTGTGTATCATTGTGCACTGTTGAATCCACTCAGTTTACAGTATTATTTGATCTCATAAAGTGCACAGCAGGAAACTAATACAATATCAGACAAGATACATTACTTATAACTAGCTGAAAACCTGAATGTAAACTAAGATATGTTGATGTCAAAACTTTGTACAGCATTGAGTAAACATGTCTTTTGTCACAGGAACATATGAAATCACCAAGCTCCTTCTGTATCCCATTGGCCAGTTGGCTACAGACCCCAGAATCTACATCCTCATCCAGAAAGAGGTGCTGACCAACAATAACCTATAGAATATTTTGCATGGTATAAGGTTACATTATGATTAAATTGCTAACATTGTCCACATAGGCTATTCGCAAGCTCAATGTCATTCTGGGCAAAATTCCAGTGGAACTGAGGAATGAAAAGAAGATCTTGTCATCTCAGGAGGCCTCAGACATCATGTATGTTGTGGAAATGTGTTTTTAGACAGTTGTTGATAGATATTTGTGTACACATGGTTTATTATTTGTCATAATTATTTGTATGATCTCAATTCTTCTACTTCCTTATTCCCACTCATAACATCGACAGGGTCAAGCTGGCTGGACACATATTGGATTGTGGGGGTAAGTATTAAAAATGTCTTTATAGAGGGCCACATATTCCCTAATGGTAGTGTTTGTGTAATGCTCTTTTGATTTAGACAGTTAGTACTATAGTAAGTATACTCTCTGTAGCCTGCAGTGAATGATTCTAAAGGTAGCTCTCCACTGCACCGACGTCGTCGGCTCCCAAAACTATGGAATGAACTCCCCATTGCAATTAGAATTGCAGACTCACTCCCAATCTTCTGCCGGAATCTGAAGACTCACCTCTTCAGACTCCATCTCAGCCCGTAGCACTTGCCCTAGCTGTGACGAGCTTGTGGCGGCCCTGTTCGCACTCATTTAACTGTACCACCCACTTCTCTACAATTGCTCATTCCTTTCTATTCTTCTTATTGTTATTTTCAAGCTGCGTTCGCTTCCCGCGTTCGCGCGTCTTACTTGTTGGTATTAGTGGCTCTATTTCATGGGACAATGGATATACAGCCCTTTACATTACATTACAATGTAATGTAATGTAATGTAATGTAGCTATTTATTATATATTATATGGATCATTAGTTGAAGCAAAATGATATAGTCGAGTGCGCATTCCGCTGCCGTTTGCTGTAGGCACGCAGTTTTTATTGTTTTAATTAACATTAAATACAAAATATATACACCAAAATAATATACAGATAACCTTGTGCCCATGCCCTAAGCACCCTGCAGTGCAGTAGTGATGTTTATAATTTCTGAAATGATTTAAGCTGAGCATGTACGTGTTCATGTGTAGCCATAGGCTACCTATGGTGCTAAAAACACCATAGTAGCCGTCTGTCGGTATCGGCTCTCAGGTGCATTCAGAAACTTTTTCTTAACACCTTCCAACTAACACTCCCGACTTCATTCGACTGCCAGTCTGTAGTAGTCTGAAGTAGTCTGTTTGGTGGAGAGCTACCGTAAGACTAATTACCAACATGTTGAAATCAACACACCTGTCTGTGCCAGATTATGACTTGCAGATAGCACTGATAGAGTCACTGTGCAGAATGACTACTCCTGGTCAGAGGAGGGAGCTGGCTGGCCAATGGTTCATCATCGAGTATGTGGCCAGTGCCTTCATCAATATAAAGGATTCAGAGTTTGAGACGGTAAATGGATGCAGTTCAGCCTAGTGGTAGTTTGTATTTTTTAATTCTAAAACAATATCAGGAAAAAAAATCTAGTTAGTTGGTTAGTTTATTTGTTTGTTTGTTTCTTTGTTTTTTCAAATTCAGGACTGCCGCAAGTTTCTGAACCTGGTGAATGGGATGCAGGGAGACAAAGAAAGGTACATACATTGAGGGGATCCCAATGTACTTTGTAGTCATGTGTTAAATATGAATTGTTTTAAGTTGGATTGTCAGAGCACAACATGCTAAAGCAAATTCCTTGCATGTACATACTTTACAACAAAGTCTGTTTCTGATGCATACATATATTTTCCTTTTTTCTTTACATTGTTGTCTTTCGGCCTTCAGAGTCTATTCTTATCCTTGTTTGGAGGCGTTTCTGGGCAAAGATGAGGTAAGTATCAGCTGGGGTTGTCGTGACGATGTTAAAAGTCAGGGTATTTAAAAACTGTTTGTGTTATAGTCTAGGAAATGTGATTTAATTTGACTTGTCAAAGTGTTCAGCAGCCATCTGTATTTAGATGTATTTCATCATGGGTGTAGTTGAAAGGAGTGTGTTTGTTTTGTCAGCTGCTGATACCATCTGATGAGAAGCTGGAGAAGTTCTGGATTGACTTCAACTTGGGCAGTCAGAGCATCTCCTTTTACTACTGTTTAGCTGACATGGAAGCAGAGGTACCTCGTTAGATAAACAGTCAATTGAAGGGATGATAATTTACATCAATTAGAATCAAATACCAGATACTGTTTGTTACTGTATATACTACTGTAGCTGTTATTTTCTGATGAATACTTTTGATTAATTTCTTTGCTTGTGTTCTTCCTTTTCATAAAAGGGTGAATGGGACACAATATGCATCACTGAAAATGAAGTTGAAAGCTACACCATTGCAGGTAAAATAAATAATTAAAATGTTACTTGTACTATATAGTACCTTCCAGACCTCAATGACATTGACCACAATTTAACCACTTAAACCCTATATACATCATTGTACATAAAATAGCGAAAATAGCTCATCTACAAGCTCCCAATACATTGCATTGTGATGCGTTTTGAGCTTGTAGATCTGCTATTTTCACAAAATGTTTGCGAAATGTTCACCTGTGACATGCCCAGAATAGTGACTCTTTGTACATCAGAAAGGCATCAATAAAGAGCCGTTCAATACAGTTCGGTCAGACAACTCTTGAATTTAAATAAATAAATATATTTATTGCGGATACATATTTATTGAGCATAATATCTATAAGCATAAGCACATATATGTTGGCGTCAAGACTGTCTCAATTTATTAATTCTTTGTAAGGATGACCCCCCCTATGGTAATCATAAAGAAACAGAGCCCACAGGTTGCAGGGGTGGTGGTGGGAGCACAACAAAAAAAGTTAAGCACAAGAGTAGCACAGCAGAGTAGCAAGATGATAGAGCGCCATCGCAGAGCAGCAACAAGCAGTATGAGCAGTAAACAGGGAGGTTAAAATAGCCTGAGTCAAGCAGATGAGGTGTGCATGTGACTGATCACCTACTCAGGTGTTGCTGCTTTGAGTTGTCTGCCTGAACTAGCTCTGCAGGCATCGCATCATTAAACTTAGATATAAAGCAATACTTGTATAGACACTAATAACAGTTTTGAGTTGAGATAATCAATGTCTGGGCAACTTATCTCTTATGTCTCAGTCCTCTTACATAGGTATAGATAGGCCTTGAACAGGCAATGCAATTATCTAGTCCATTTCAAGACATTGGGTTGCTCATGGTCAATCACAGGACTACTGCCTGGGCTCCTGATGTGCTCCCTTTGACCCTTTCACCCCTACATATCATCCATCTTGACGGTTGTCTTCACGTCCCCAAAGAGGATTTTGTTCTATTATTCTGTTAACAGGGCACTGGCTCTGATCTTTACTATTCATTCCTTATACTTTTGATGATATAGGAACTGAAGTTTTGAGTCTTTGCTTGCTAAATGCGTAAATTGTAAATTGTCAAGAGGCACAGAATTCTAAGACATTGCTTGGATTTTTATCTCTCACAGAAGCAAGGATGATGAAAACAAAAAATCTGATAGATCATCAACAATATAGCATGCCCTTTTTGGATGTGTGTGAATGTCCTTTGATTAAAAACTATACCAGCCAATCTGAATGTTAGACGTGTGTGTGCAAACATATGAGTGGTTGTGAATGTGTAACTGGACGTGGTAAAATAAAACAACTGACTTGTCAATTCTCAGATCAGGGCAGATCATCTGTCTTGAAGCTTAAGCTTTTGGAGCCGGTGTGCACAGGGGTGTTGGAGGGGACCAGCCTCACCATTCGCTTCAATTCCTTCCTGGACATTTTGAAGGCTGCTTGCAGTGTCTATGGATCCCTCAAGAACAAGGTAGAATTCTGACTTACATGACATGCTATAATTGTCACTATTGCATGCAGTATATTTGTGTTTAGTTTCATTAGTTGTGCAGTTAGTGTTTTTATCTTTATTTGATAGTATGGACAAATAGTTAATGGTAAATGGTAAGTAATGGTAAAGAATGGTTTATTGTCTCACACTGATGCATCATGTGTAAGCTTTGCCGGCTGAAAAATGCAGCATCCTTGCTGCAGTTCCTTGCACTCAAGAGCGTTTTCCTTTGTTTTCATCTAGGTCAGGACATACTGTCTATCTATACTGTGAGATTTTATTGATTTGCATTAACCTAATTCTTTCCTTGTTAGAGCGTTGTTGGCAAAAAAAACAGTGTTGTGAAGACCACAGTCAGAATTATAATGGATGATTCTTGCTCCCAGGTAAACATTTGCCTTGCTCAACCTTTTTGTATTTGCACTCAATACCAAGCCACCAGAAGTGAAAAGGGCCATTGGAGAAACATTTTAAAATAGTTCAAAGAGCCGATCTACAAGCTCACAACGTGTCGATGTAGATCGGCTAGTTGAACTATTTTAAAATGTTTCAAAAATACCGTAGTAAAATGTGGCTAATAAGTTAAGTCATAAGGGGTAAGGCAAGATAGGACCTTTTATGTGTTTAAAATCTTTGCATACCACTCCACCTCCAAGCAACAAACAGTTCCAGAGAGCCAGGCATCTGCTGGAGGTGATAAAGAAACTGAGAGAAACAGCACCGCCTGCTGTTTACCACCTCCACCTCCATCCAAGGTAATAGATCACATAATTAACAAACAAAAAAACTGTACTGTTTACTGTATCGCAACAGCTAATCCTGCCACACTGTCTGCGTGTCAAGGTCAATTGAAATTCTAACAATACTAAGTAGGCTGTACTCTGGACATGCCTAGCCTTATAATAGTGATGCCACATTTATTAACTAGCAAGGGCAGAGCATATTAAACACTCTCTTAATGGTCAAAGACATCCCATTTCTCCTGCCAGAAGACATCTGTCAATAAGAGGGTCTCAGAGTCCAGAACTTTCATCACCAGTAGCAGCAGAGGGAGTGTTTCCAGCGTCAGTCCATTTTCAGCCATTTTGCCAGGAAGTAGGTTCTAAAATACATACATTTAATTTTGTATTTATTTCTCATGTTTGTGTTTTATCACTGCATGCAAATAAAAATAGACCTAATACTTAACTGAACACTTTCCCTCTTTACCCCCACATTTCAGACACTCTAATAAGCAACTTGAAGGTAAAGGGTACTTTGGAAATGAAGCGTTCCAGTGAGAAGCAGGGCCAGTTTAACCCAGGAGTGCTGGGAATGAGGGCTAAGACCTCAGGTCACGGCATGACTCCTAGCAGCACAACCACTGAAAGTGTGAGACAGGAGGTAGGACACAGTACAAGACTGCACATCATACATACTAATGAAGCAAATGACCCAACCGTATTCGGTTCCTGGTGGTGACATTTATAAAAAACATAATACATTAGGTGTCAACCAGATGTTTCCATCACTTGTTTATGTTATATTATTGTGCAGACCAGAATAGACTGCACTTTACTAAATTAAACTAAACTAAACCAAACCCATCAGTAGTACCTCTAACAGTCTCGATTTGACATTCTCTGTCTCAGACTGACACTTCTCTGCATAGCAACGTCTCCAAACCGACACAGAGAAAAAAGGTAGAAAAATGCCAAAGGGTACAGTATAACCAACAAACCATTTTTGTAATTACTTTTAAGTGACCTTGTAAGAGATGATATCACCTACATCCATTGTTGTTATGCTGCAGTATTGTTTAATGCCTCTGTTTATTTTCTTTCTGTGCCTGTCCCACAGCACATTCCAGTTGCGGAAGTAGTGAAGGCCGTGTTGGCTGAGCAGGAGGAAGAACAGGGGCCTCTTGGTACTGACGGGTTTGACTATTGTACCAGTACAATTATGTACTGACACTGCTACGCAATACAATATGCACTGCCAGTTCCTTTTTTTTATTGACTGCCACCTGTGTCTGGGACTCGGGAGTATTGATCAAGTACGTAATGGTTGTATTTGTGAATCAGAGAGCGGCCTGTCTTTTACAAGCATTGTATGTGCAAACCTGCTTACTGTGTCAGGGGCCCCCAGGGGCAACATCGTACAACCCAGCTTACTTCTGCCAGCGGCCCTTGAGGGCCAAATGTTGTTAAGGCTCCAATCCACACCAAACTTGGCACAACCACTGTTCAGGGGTCTGGCATGAGAATAGTCACACCAAATTTGACCATTGCTCTGATCAGTGCAATATAATACCATAGGACTGGATTTACAGGCCGCATAGCAGCCTGGAAATCTGGTCTAATGTGCACCACAGAAAATGGGGTTAGGGAATGTCATCACTTTGTTTCCTTATTAATCTGCCTGTTAATGACCATTTTGTCTTTCCCTATAGATCAGAGCTTTGTGCCCGACTCCCAACCCAACATGAAGCCTGAAAGAAGCATGTAAGTTCTGCAGCAGTATACATAATATATTATATAAATCACCTGCTGCAGTACCATGTTATGATTGGTTCGTTGGTGATTTGTGTGTGTGTGTGTGTGTGTGTGTGTGTGTGTGTGTGTGTGTGTGTACATATGTTAAAGCTTGCCCCACTGGAGCAAACAGTCGGTGTCAGAGATGTTGATGATGCAGACGCAAAGAAACATTTCTCTGCAAGGATTTCGTAAGTAAACGATAATCACTACATCAGAGTTGTTGGTATTACTCTCCAGGTTGCCAGATAACGTTATTAAGTTTATATTTTGTCTCCCCTCCCCCAGAGCCCAGGCCAAGTTTGAAGCAACAGGAGCAGCATCCCTCGTCAGCTCAAAGAACATCTCTTCCAGAGTCTGGTCCGCTCAGCCACAAGCTGCTTCATAAAGAGCTCACCCAGCGCCTGCAGGCCCTCAATGAGATGAGCCAATCAACTGAGCCTCAGGAGTTAGCCAAATCCAAGAGAACAACACCACAGACAAGGGAGAAATCCCTCAGTAAAGATACTGCTGACGAGTGTGGCTACACATGGTGTGCACCTAAAAAGCCACAGCCACAGCAGGGAGAGAAACAGCATTTGACCAAAAGGTCAAATACTAAATGCCAGGAGGCTCTGGTGTCAGATTTTACCCTCACCAAAGCCGTAGTGAAGCCCACCTCAACCAAAGTGCTGCAGGATGTAAAAACACCCAGCACCAAGGTTAAAGATTCTGGGACCATCTCCAGCAAAGAGAAGGTATGAGAAAGTGTTTGCAAGTCCCTTGCAAACACCCAGTGTTTGCAAAGGGAAAAATGACCCAGAAATAGAAGAGAAGGGGCAAAAAATGCCCAATCCCCATTATACATTAACAAATGAAATATGTTTCTGTCTATTCAGGACCAACTCCTGGTACAAAAAGGAATTTAAATACATTTGGAACATGAATTTATACATGAACTAGAACTATAATAAATGGCCTCTAAATATTATATTGACTACATTTTAAACAAGTGACCCGGCAGCATAGTGGGACAGCCCGTAATTGGCTTGTGTGTTGGCTATTGAGAATTGTGATGATGTACTCATTTGGTTGTACTGTATAGGTGTTAAAGAAATAATTGTCTAATGCAGAACGATATGTACACGAAGAGCGACTTCCAGATTTGCTACATTATATAATGAGCTTTCGTGGTGTCTGTGTGAAAGGTTTTGCTCCTGTTATACGAGTATCAGTTGTGCCTCATCTTTTCCCCCACCCAGAGAGCTGCAGAGGTGGCAGACAGCATGGTGAGGGAGATCTCCAGCCATTATGATAAAACCACCTCCTCCACTGTTCCAGCCGCTACAAAAGCCGGCACCCCACACTGGATTCCTAAACCTGTTAAAAAGTAAGTACGGGGATGATGATACATATTGTAATTTGGTAATGACGCTGTATTAAGGGAACAGTGAGAAGCAAGGGTAATGTATATTTTATTCTATAAAAACAGCCAGCACACAATAAATGTCCCTTTCACATAGTTTTCTTTACCTCTCCACAGAACTCAGCGTTTGACAACACATTCTGCTTTGTTGTGCTTTCTCTTCTATAAAAAGTTAACCTAGAGATGTTCATATAGTTGAGCTTTGTACTGCAGCTATGTCTCAAGTTTGTTTTGGCATTTCAGCATCCTCTGGAGAATACAGTTACGGACACAGTGACATACTATAACGTACAGATAGCCTCATTACATTAGTTTTGCACGTTTCTGACACACGATCCGTCGTCCTTGGTTGGAGGGAAGCTCACATCTACTGATGTGCTCGGCTTTCCGCGCGATCCTCTGCATTGCTTTGTAGTTGAGGTCAGTTCAGTTCCCTTACCAAGCAGTGATGCAGTTGTGAGTTGTGCATGGCCATGTGGTCGTGGGTGTACAGGCAGTAGAGCAGGGGGCTCAGGATAATTGGGCGTTTGACGTTTTTCTAAAATAGGGGTTAAAATATTTCATTGGCACTATGTAACTGTCCATTCCAATGTTATGTCCCAATGTAAGCTCTACAAGGCATGGAGCTACACCACTTTATGGGTTATGTTAAATGCATACACTGATGTGACGTCATTGTTGGAAGTATGAATAGCTGGCTAGAATGAGCACCCTGCTACTGTGTAATTCCTCTGCTTATTGTTTTAACAGGTCAATGTTAAATAGCTGGTTGCCAACTGCAAACGTAAGTACTTGTAATTTCACCTAAACCTTAATACACATTACCCATCATCATTCCCTCAGATTTCAGGCAGATCCCAGCGTGTTTTTGTGATGCAGTTCTTTAGACTCTAAACTAAACCATTGCTTCACTGGTGCGTAACTCTAAACTTGAGTGACACCCCTGAACAGCCCTGATAAGGAAAAGTGCCACTTAAGAGTCAAAAGTGCCACTTTAATTGTATTAGCTGCGGCTGTGTTTACCATGTTATGACCACATCTAGAAAAAGGGTCCATAGTCAACACCTGAAATTCCTAGGCATGTGTAGTTGCCTAGTTAGCCGCCCTTAGGGACAGAGATTAGGAAACTGCAGTCCTTAGATTTGACATGCGATCTGACTAAAAGTCATGCTGAGTAATATTAAGCAGGTACATGTATACAACATTGGTTTAATGACAGAATTTGACATTTGAGAAAAATGTATGTGTTTTGTCTTGCTCTGTTGTAGAAAGAAACACCTTGCGCAGTGCTTATGAAATCCTTCAGCAACTCCAGAAAAACCTCTAACACACAAAGGTAATGTAGTTCTACAGATGGATATGAGGTCTATTTTTACTTTCAATGAATTGTTATTACATACCTTTTCTTTGCTCTTGTACAGAGATGATGTTTTTGCATTCCACGGTGATACACCGGTAAGTATTTGGGTAAAATTACAAATGTATTACAGTACTGTTCTGTACCATATAATCCTCCTATAATTCTACAAAGCTCTGTGTGGTGAGCCCAAAATCGTGGTGAGGCCAAAATCTCTTCTGCCCGGTTTTCCTCAGTGGCTGGAGCAATTGCTCTGCATTTGCACACAGACATTGACCATTACCATGTGCACGGAACAGCGAAGCCCATTTTTCGCTTTCCCCAAATGTCAGCTGTTTATTAGCGTTTTTATGTAAAAGAATTTCACCATGGTTACGGCTCCCCAGCTGTGGGATGGCCCCGCGACCTATGGGATGAATGATCAAACTGCGCATGCGTCGAATCCATACCCCCCGACGGGTATGGACTAGTATCTATAACTTTGGCTGTGCCCCCCCCCCCCAAATAATAATTCAATTACACTGGCTGTTATTGGCTGCAGTAGTCATGGCAAAGACCTCATTTCAATAGGAACATATTAATAATAATTTTTACTCTATTGAAACTGCCACAATAATATATGTATTGAATTTTTATTATTTCTTTCTTTCTTTAATTTAAATTATATTTGATGACTATCTATGTATCTATCTATGTATCTATCTATCTGTATCGATTCAGTTAGAATCCCCCCCCCCCACACACACACACACACACACACACACACACACATACGCAGAAAGTCAGAGCCCTAACTGATTGGAATACATTTGTAGTACTAAAGCTCTGTTTTGTGTGCTTTAGGGACCAGGAGCAAAGTTTGCTGAATCCACTGCCAGAGAGTGCAGGTAGGCCTGGAAAGAGCCCATAAGCATTTCACTGAGATGAATGCTAATGTCAGTTTCAGATCTGCATCAACATGCATGTATATATAAAACTGGCACCTCATTTAATAACGATCGTATTGTTCAACAGAGGCTTCCAGAACCCCGTATCACAACCCACAACAACAAAGAAAGAACGTGTGTTAAAGGTATACATTTTCCTTGTTATAGGCTGCTACTATTTGAACCCAGGTATTCAAAGCAACACATGCTATATATATGCACCCAGGTGTACGTACACTGTAGGAACATCACCTGTTTAAACCCCTGTGTACATACTGTAGTAATGTTGACACTAGCCTGCCAGACCCTAACAACCCTTCACAAATACAGACTCCTAGTAGGTGCAAATAACTGCACTTTGCGGGGCAGGCTATTTTATGACTCTTTATTATATTACTGTTCATACTGTCTATATCTACTGTATAACATCTGATTGGAGTCCTGTTGTACTGGTTCTTGAGCTCTCTTTTGTGATCTTTAGGGAACAGGGAAAAAGTCCACTGAGTCCTCTGCCAAAGAGAGCAGGTAGGCCTGAGAGGAGCCCATAAGCTTTCACTGAGATGAATGCTAATGCAAGTTTTACAACTGGGTCTTTATGTGTATGAAAAATCTAACAAAAAACTGTTGATTTCATAATGGTCTCAATGTTCAACAGTGGCTTCCAGGACAGTTACTTCCAGAAGTCCAGCACAACAAAGAAAGGACAGCCTTTAGCAAAGGTATCCATTTATACATTAATCCATTAAGACCAGGAACGCATCTGTGTAATTTTAAGATTTATTTGGCTGTTCAAAAATAGCAGATATACAAGATCATAGCTATGAGCTTGAAGATCTGCTATTTTTGAAAAAGCTTAAAAATTTGAGCAAATCTTTGAATATATATATTTTTGAAGCGAACATTTGTAACTCAAATCTTTGCTTCTGGGGGTCCTTGGAACATAACATTTTGTGATGGGGGTCCGCGGCCAAATCCGTATCTAAAATGTTTTATAAATCCTAACAGTATGTTGCTATATCAGTGGTGCTCCAACTTTTCCATGTCAAAGACCCCCAAAATGATATGTATTTGGCCGCGGACCCCCATCTCAAAACATGTTGTTCCAGGGACTACCAGAAGCACAGATCGGAGTTAAAATTTTTCACTTTAAAACATATATATATATATTCAAAGATTTGCACAAAGTTTCCACGATTAAAAAAAAAATAGCAGATCTACAAGCTCATAGCGCGGCACTCGGTGCTGTGCTATGAGCTTGTATATCTGTTATTTTTGAAAAGCCAAAGCAATCTGAAAATGACACAGATGCTTTCCCGGTCTTAATGGATTAACTAATTATACCCCTCTTTGATATATTTTAACACCATCGACATAAATTGTATTACCGTTTTATTTCATTTCTTTATTTGTTTGTCATATCACATTATCATGTCAATTGAATCAAGTAATTATTTATTCATTCCTCAATATTTTATGCAGAAACGTATCAACCAAAAAAGCCGAAATTGCTCTGAATTGCCCACCATGGGGATTTTTAAGTATAGCCTACCATTGTAACACATACTTGAAAATGTGCCATAAATATCTCTTCCTCCTCCATCATTCTCTCACTCGTGCACCACAGGAGAAGCGGTATGTGAAGAAGCATCTGTTCAGTGACACCGACACTGACGTCATGACGGAGGTCAGCTGGGTAAAGGACTCCCGCAGGAAGCCCAAACCAAAAGTCATCCAATACACCAGGCATCTGCCATCAACAACCACAGCTCCTGCTCCTGACACTACACGTAGGCTTTACACCAGACACTCACTCTGGACAACATTCCCTCACATTGAATCATATGAGGCAAACGGACAGACATAGCTTACACCCATGTCAAAGTATGACTGTCGAATGTATTATCCACTATCTTGATTGTTCTAAATGTGATTATATTGGTGTTTTTGTCACTGTTTGTCATTTGCATGATGTTAAATTTGTCCTCTGCATTTACCCATCGTAATGGCAGCATATGTCATTTTATTTGTTTAACACATTCATGCAGGTGCCACACACTTACAGAAAGAATTTAAAACCCCACTCATCCACATCCATCCAGAGTACAGCATTAATGACGGCTCTCACTGGTCTTTTGCCTCATATCATCGCTGTCAGGTGGAAACCTTGTATGTCCAAAACCGGCCCTTTTTTATTATTATTTTGTAAACAAATTAAAAGAGTAAAAATAGACGATCTACAAGCTCAAAACGCGTCACATCGCAGCACGGTTGTAGATCTGCTATGTTCACTACTTTTTTGCAACACTCTTATAAAAACGACGAAGGGCATTGATTAAAAAAACATTTGAAAAAAGATAGGAGGTTTCTGCCAGACACTGACGATATGATTCAGCATTAATGACTCCTAATGTCACTCCTGTACATACTGTATATCCATGTACTTTTTCAGTGTGATTCACTGATCATTTACTGTAATTCAATTGTAACAGTTATGTATATTTGGCTTGACAAGAAAGGAATTTATGCTCCTTTATTCTGATCTCAGGATGATTACAGTGTATATACGGAAATGAATGTTTCTTCACAAATTTGCTGTCAAACTTTACAGATGAGTCCCCAGATTTTCCTCCTCCATCTCCCAAACCTGTGAGAGAGAAGTTTAAACAGAATGAGGTATTGTGTATTAATTCATATATCTTATGTGTATAAATTGGAATTGGAATCCTGAAAAGTATTTTTTTTATTTAATTTAAAATGCAAAGTAAATTTTATGAACTTAAATACAAATACATTGGACATAAAAAAGACAATATAATTTTAATACTAATCATTAAGCTACTAATGTAGACTGAAGTAATTAAAGCGGGTCATGTTTGCATGTTTGGAATTGTAACAGCTGAAATCAATAATATATCAGCGTTCCGATATTAACCTGCAGGCTGCATTAAGTGAAGGTGGGGGCCGCATGTGGCCCCCGGGCCGCCAGTTGCCCATGTATGCACTAGATAGAATCTAAGCTACACTTAGTCCTCAGTTAACATTTTAATCAGTGAATCAAATGTATTTCGTAATAAACAGCCTCACCCAGTCAGGTTAATCTCAGTGCACTCAAACTTCAGGATCTTGTGTAGAGCCTGTGACAGTTGGAAGCACACAATGGAATCATTCTGATCTCATAATTACAGTGCAAGTCAGTTGTAATAGCAATCAGCCACAAGGTGTCACTGTTATGTTGTTACTAGAAGAGACCTTCGATGAAGGGGACTGCAGACCATCTGATGGAGAAGCAAGCAGTGACATCCCATAGGCCCCAGAGAGCTGTAGCCACCAACCGCAAGAGCTACAGAGAGCTGGACACTGATGAAAGCCAATCAGATTCAGAGCAGGTAAAAGCCTTTCCCTCCATTTAAGTCACCTAAAACTACCTTTTAACTGAAATGTGACTCCATGTTATCATGAAGTGAAATCTTCATACCGCTACATCCCTAGTGTCCCTAACCCTCCCAGCTCAGTGGCCTTGTGGTTCAATCCCAGAGTCATACCAAAGACTATAAACAATATAGTGCCCAATGCATCCCTGTTTGGCACTACCCTCGATGCACTCAGCATCAACAGTTGGATTGGGTCCCTCTGACATTATACCGTCATGTCCAGAGGTGTACTTGTACACTGCCTCATGCTAAGGAAACAGCAGATACTAGGCTCCTGCTATTTGGGCCACAGGGCTCAGGAACCGTTGGCTTTCTCAATCACAAGAGACTAAGAGAGAGTTGAAGTGTTCTAGACTAACTGCAGATTGGTGCATAGTAAATGTGAAGTTGTAACGATTGTTAGAACAATATTAAATACAGATGTTATAAAACTCTTGAAGGATTAATATTGATGTAGTCTGATATAACAACCGAGTCTGATTAATATCACGCTGATATGGGCTAGATCAGTTATGATTAAGATGGGAGGGTAAGTGGATATGGATGAATTAATTTATATACTCACAACGTATCTGTGTGAGTAAGAATGCAATGTGTATATTGCATTGACAGCGAAACATGCTAAGTTATGAAAGTAAAGTCCACTTTTGAGTCGCGGAAGAAAAGTGAATTGAAAACCTAAAATTTGTCATTGAAATGTCATGGACATTTTAATTTAGTTTTGAGTGAGAACTCTTTGTTTAATAATGATTATAGCCAAAAGGTGCAACCTTTTGGCTATAATCATTATTAAACAAAGAGTGAACTCCTATTCCTTCTTCACTTCTCCTCCAATAGAAATGTGTCAGAGAGAAGACTTATGAAGAGGCTGCTGAAGCCAAGATGAGAAATAGCCCAGACATCAACAAACCCAACAAGACTTACTGGGAGCGGGACCAGGGCGGCCAGGCACGATCAGAACAGCCAGCTGCTGAAACGAAGAGTAGAAAGAGCACAGCCGGCAACAAACCCACCAAAACTTACTGTGAGCGGGACCAGGACGGCCAGGCACAATCAGAACAGCCAGCTGCTGAAGCTAAGATGAGAAAGAGCACAGCCAGCAACAAACCCAACAAGAATTACTGTGAGCGGGACCAGGACGGCCAGGCACAATCAGAACAGCCAGCTGCTGAAACGAAGAGGAGAAATAGCACAGCCGTCAACAAACCCACCAAAACTTACTGGGAGCAGGACCAGGACAGCCAGTCCGAATCAGAACAGCCACACAGGCCCAAGGTCCTACTCCTTTCTCAAGACCTCTATATTAACCCAGTTTGAGCCAACTGATTAAATTATGTTACATCATACTGCAGTCTGTATTGTTATGATTATGAACATAATGAATTAATGAGTTCATAGCCTGCTATTGAAAGCCTTGTTCCATTTTTGTTGTTGATGTCGCTTTGGGCCAGCAGGAGAAGAGCGAGAAGACTTGGAGGGAAGCTGCAGAGGTGAAGAAGAGGACTAACTCTGCCCCCAGCAAACAATTCAGCACCACTTACAGGGAGTCAGTCACTGACAGACGATCAGATCAGGCGCACACTACAAACGTAGGAGCCCACCTTCTTCTTATGTCTTCCTGTACTTCATTTTACATTCAAAGGATTAGGTTGTGTTAACCTTCTGTTATACAACTTTATCAGATCATTTCACAACATACTTCTTTTGATAATGTGGGGAGTTTATGCCATATCATGTTCAATGGAATGTGGTCAGGCGTTTGCACTATTTTGTGGGCTGAAAGCATTGTTGTGTAATGAGTGAGCTGTTGTATTTTACTCTATGCTTTCTGCTGTCATGCATATGTCTGGGAAGGCTAGCTTCCACATCATCATTTTAATAATAACAGTAGTTATACTCTGTAAACTCTCATTACTTCTTCACTTGCCCTCCAATAGAAATGTGTCATGGAGAAGAGTAAGAAGATGGGTGAAGAGGCTGAAGCAAAGATGAGAAAGAGTGCAGCCACCAAGAAACCCACCAAAAGTTACGGGAAATCAGACCATGACAGCCAGTCAGAATCTGAACAGTTACCGTGTCCCAAGGTGTCTAATTCTCTCTATATTAAATAGTAATGAAACAGAATGTCTGGGTAGAGCAGGGGTAAAGTAATTGCGAACCACTGTGTGAAGACCGGGGTTTGTTTCTTACGTCTGACAGTGTTTTCGGGTGGGAAATGAGGCAGGGGACGTGGAGATGAGAGCGATAAGAGTTCCTCTGCACATGTTACGCCCTCTCTGTAAAACGCCTCACTGTCAGGTGAAAATAAGCGTCTGGCGACTCTACATCGGAGGAGGCATGTGATTGTCTACACATTCCCCAGGCCGTTAGTGTGGGTTATCTGCAACAGGAAGCGTGCAGTGCACTGTTCATAGGGAATTGGCAGAATTATTTGAAAATAATAGTAATGTAACACTCAATGTCAGCTGCCTACTTCACACATTTGAAGAACAAACATAGTGGAGTGGAGGGAGTGGGAGCTATTTGGGAGTGTAACTTTGTGATAGGTTGGCCAGAGGGAGCTTAGTAGCCCCAGTATAGCCAACACTATGGAGACTGACATAAATAAAAGTCATGTTTTAGGCGGGCTGGAGGGTGCACCAGGTTGCAACTTCCACCCTGTAGATGGCAGCACTGACAACACTTCACCATGCTTGTATTTTCGTTTTTGTCTTTCGGCCTGGCGAGAGAGTATGTTTTCCACCCCGTCCGTCCGTCCGTGTGTCCGTGTGTGTGTGTGTCCGTCCGTCTGTGACCAGCTAATCTCCGGCACCGTTGTCTTGATCGCAGCGAAACTGTGCACACACACTCCCTGGATGCCAATTCAGAACCTTTGCCCCAATTTTTTCTCATGGGCCTTTTATAGCGCCACCAGGAGGCCGATTTGTGCAAAACATATTTTTTGACAGCACTCCTACAGATTTTGTCCAAAAATCACGCAAATCGGTACACAGTATCTCTGTAGTCATTAAACGAAACGGGTCTTTCAGATTTCTCATATTCCATCCTGATTGGCTAAAAATATCTTCCAAAGTTTGCAGGAGTACTCCGTTTTGAACAAAATGCCTCAAATCATGAACACAGCATGCAATTTCCGTGAAATTTTGCACGCTCATTCCCATTAGGCCGAGGAAAAACTACCATTTCAAAATTTTCAAATTCAGCCTCATGGTGGCGCTATAACAGGCCGGTTCGTGTTTTTACCTATAATTGCACCGATTTGTGTAAAACTTTGTATGCACACTCCCTAGAGGTCAAGGAAAAACCTTTGCCCTGCATTTTTCACATCTGCCTTTTATAGCGCCACCAGGAGGCCGACTTATGTAAAACATTATTTTATACTACTCCTTCCAATTTTATCCAAATTTCACGCAAATCGGTACACATGATCTCTATAGTCATGTGATCACGACGGATGTGTTTGATTTTTCATATGCCATACTGATTGGCTAAGATTGACATCTAAAGTTTGCATTATTGGCTTGTTTTGAACAAAATTCCGCAAATCATGAACGCACCGTCCAATTGTTCTCAAACTTTGCACGCACATTCACACTAAGTTGAGGAACAAATGCCACCCTTTTAACATTGGCCTGTTATAGCGCCACCAACAGGTCTAATTTAGCTAAACATGTTTTTAACAAAATGCCTCAAATCATGAATGCAGTCAGTGTCCGATTGTCGTGCAAGGGCTAAGAAGAAATGGCAACCTTTTCACGTTGGCCTATTATAGCGCCACCAGGAGGCCACAATAGCCTACCTGACCTGGCGGAGACCTGTGCTCCGAGGAGCACTTTTTCTAGTTCTGATCTTCTTTCTTCTTGGGAAAATAATACATTTCTAAATAATGACTAGAATTGACAAGTTTTCAAAACATGATTTAGTGTTTAATTTCTCTTTAAGTGTTTGCTTTTTTATTACAATAACATGAAACTCATTGTCTCCCCTATACATAGTAATACAGTCAAGCCCCTAGCAGGGACCCCCCTGAGTCTATGCATTTATGGAAGGATGATTGTTATTGCTTAAACATTTTGTGGGACATAATATGTTTAAGCGATATGTAATGTCCGGGACGAAACAGCTAACTCCATTTTCATCTTTTTTTTTTTGTTTTCATAAATCCACGCTATTGAACACCCTTCACATCTGTGTAAAAAATGCACTGACGCTAATGTTATGAAAACAAGTAATTATATTTCTAAAATCTATCTAAAATCTAATCTATGTGTTTGAAGGACGACTTCACCACTTTTCAACCGATCTTCATATAATAGGTCCTCACTAATGCTCATGATAAAATGGTACAATTTTTTTCTAATCAGTCTGTGTCTCAGAGGAGGGCTGTACACAGTTCAGAAACCCGTCTACCAGTGACATCATCGATGGGGAATCCAAGCTAATAGAAACTGCAGGCTTTGTATTCCTGGAAAGTTGCAATGCAATAATAGATCCCATTGTTCTCGCCTTAATAAAAATCTGAATAAAAAAATGGTAATCTTTTTGGAAAAAAATATCCTGCTTAACGATGATGTCACTGGTCGACGGGTTTCTGGACTGTCCACAGCCCTCCTATGAGACACAGACCAAGTCGATTTTTTTAAAATCATTTTATCATGAGCATTAGTGAGGACCTATTATATGAAGATAGGTTGAAAAGTGGTGAAGTCGTAGGAGAGCATTGTGATAAGAAGAAAGACGTTCATAGCATTTCTGTCGCGCTAGTGTTCTACTACCTCTTAGCAGAAGTTATTGTAATATTTAAAGTCCTGTTTATTGTTGTAGGCCTATATAATAAGTGTCATGAAGCATCAGGGCATTAATTCACACGTTGTTGTGATGCATTGTGAGCTTGGAGATCCATTGTTAGCTTTTGGGAATCTGTACCCTTTTGAAACCTCTCAGCAGCGAGTGGAGCTACTGTTGTTTGGACACCTAACTCCATTTCAGCTTGATTTCTGCTCGTCTGAAACTTCTAACTCCACTCGCGCTGGGTAAAGTGTTGATTTACCCGCGATTTGGGTAAAGTGTTGATAATATAATGACACATGCAAGTATCTCACAATATATACAGTCACTATACCAACTTTGATGAGGTAGTATTGCTTTGTTTTAAAATGATAAGGTTTTCTTCATTTTCTGAAAAACGTATGTTTTGTTTTTTCGTTTCCTGAACAATGAGCGTTTTGGAGTTAGCAGTTTCGCGCTGGACAGCAGAGATATAGTTGTTAAAAAGTTACACCTCATTGTCTTTACCTCTGCACCTACTGTAGAAACACGCCATCATGCAGAAGAAAACTGAGAAGACTTCTGAGTTAAAGAAGAAAAGGATCCCATCCACCAAAGAACTACTGACCTCTTTCACATGTAATGCTTACCAGAAGATGAGAAGTAAGGCCTGCTGTGGAAAAACACACCTTTAGTTAGATAATTGTGACCCCGTTGGCTGTGGCCAATTTGCTGTATCTTATGGATGTTACATGGTTTACATCACAGTGGCCACAGATCAGAGGATTTTAAAGGTCAGAATGCCCGGTCAGAATGCTTACAGCATGATTACAGTTTACCGAACATTTGTAATAGAAAATGGCCATAGTCATTTTCAATGCATGTCATGAACGACACTATAGTGTAACTTGCGTTCTAGTGCTAAATAACTAATTTGAGCTTGAAATTATATCGCCTAAAATTAACACATTAACTATATTATTAGCATAGTATTAGCATTTTAGCTTATTAGAATTCCTTCACTCGACTTTGTACAGAAAAAATACAAATTATGAGAAGAAAAACAGAAAACGGTTATATCAATTATCTGACGTCTCACTGGCCTCTGTACTGTAAATGGATATGAAGAAATGACATGTACAGTACATATTGACCTCTACTCCATCTCTCCACCTCCTGGGGCTCGCTGTGCTGAACATCTGTGTTTTATTTTGGCTGCTCACAGATGCCGAGGGGTCAACCCCAACCCAGGCCCTGCTTCCTCTCCTCAGCCCTCTGGGTTCCCCTCTCCCTGCCATCGCTACCACTCCCTGCAAGTACTCCCCCTCCCCTCCCCTGAGGTGCTCCCCAGTCAGTAGTAAGGAACACTTCCAACCCTCATCCATCTACTGTACAGGGAAGAAGACTAACACTTCCAAGGCTGCAGCCTACCACTCTCTCCCCTATCGTCCTTCCCTCGCCCCTAAAGGTCAAGCCCCTGCAGCCCGTTCCACCACGAGACTGTATCTTACCGAGGTAAAACAGCGTACTTTTAGTTCAAATCCAGCCTTGTTCAGGATACAGGGGAGACGTTAATTAACACTGCTAAGGCTTAAAGATCAGGGGGGGTTGTAACTGAAGAACCATAGAGGATAAATAGCTTACTCTCCCTCTTTATTTCGCCAGACTGTAATATGATTATGTATATGATGCTAGAAAATAATTGACAAATTATTTTAGGAAAGTTTTAGTGGCTTGATTGAAGTGACCTATTTAATAGCTGAGGGAGCAGAAAATAGTATCCAAACTGTCCAACTCTCCCTCTTAATGTCCGACTATCTTCATAATTTAACAATCACTAATTAGCGACAGGCATATATCCTCACTAATCGCTCACCACATTTTCTCTTTGTGCGTCATTCTTCCTCCTCTGTTCTCTTTCTCTGTCCTCAGTTGAGCCCAATTCAGCCGACCCTCTCCCCAGCTCCCATGTCTCCTTTCTCCCAGGACTCCCAGCCCCCCTTGGCCTCCACAGCCCTGGACTTGGAAGTCATCATGCCTTCCCCTCCCCAGGTGGAGCTCTCTCAGAGCCTCCAGGGTGGCCTCTATTACAGCTCCGGTATGGAGTCTGTGTCCCAGGTGTCACTGAGCCAGTCTTCTTTCTCCTCCCACAAAACTTCGGTTCCCATCGGCAGATTGGAAA
The DNA here is from genome assembly GCF_963454915.1 of Gymnoscopelus microlampas. Classification (NCBI taxonomy): domain Eukaryota; kingdom Metazoa; phylum Chordata; class Actinopteri; order Myctophiformes; family Myctophidae; genus Gymnoscopelus; species Gymnoscopelus microlampas. The sequence continues at coordinate 31,516,189 of NC_139947.1, read as the reverse complement.
TCAAATCAGTGACTGCTGCCATGACTCTGCCTAAGAAAATGGAGGTAGAGATGACCTACTTGACTGTGCTTTTCACTTTAGTGAGGACTGCAAGCGAGACACCAGGATTAGTAATTTGAATAAAGATTAGTGACCAGGCACTTGACGTGTAGATAAAATAGACTTATTTAGAAGACTTAGATTAGTTGGTGTGAAAATTACTAAGAGACCCATGCGTTGCCCACACAGGCCCACACACACACACACACAACAACGAACAAAGGGGGGACTAATACTAGTTAGGCTGGATTAATCTTTTAACACAATATCCACAACAAATGTGTGGTGCCAATTAAGCCCACAGTGTCAATTTCATGATTGGTCAGCTGCTGTCATTAAGGGCTGGGTAGCGTAGAGTTAATCTGTCACCAGATGTGTTCATGGAACATTTATTTCTGAAAAACTAGTCATTGGTAACTTGAGTAACTCTAAAGCAGTTCAACCCAAATGACTGTCTGATCACTGTGTGTCCTGACAGGAAACACCTTCCTCAGACAAGGAGAACAGAACTGACCAGCAGCAGTATCACATGTCAGGTGAAAGTCAATTTCTGTTCAGATCAATCTACAATCTATAAGGCCAGTTAATAGAAAGGCAGATATGTCCAGACAGGACAGGACAACAAGTGACGTTTTATAATTGGTTATGAAGTGATATTATTGATTCTTGCGGTAGGACCTAGCCGCAAGCGCCAAACAGCGCCACTTGTATCCAGTAGCTCAGAGGAAGAGGAGAAGGAAGAGGGGAGGAAGGTCAAGACTCGAGGACAGCGTTCAGCCAGGATGAAGCCCAAGAAGCTGTTCAAGTCCAGTAATAACTTTTGTTAACAGTATTTATAACTCATGGAATGACATCTGTCAACAACTGTTTAGTACCACCCATTCAGGATGCACCTGTTAACCTGATAAATTCTGTTTTAAACATGGCTGGTAATTTTAATTACTCAGGCCTAATAACTAAACCACTTGTTAGTTGTTTGCTATTATAATCATAAACTGGTGTAACTGTCATAAATACTTTAGCATTTTTTTGTGCAAAACACCATAAATTACCTGGTCACAGTAGGGTTAGTTGAATCAGTGCAAGCAAACAAACAATTCAAATCTCTTTCACCAATTTCAGAACTGACTTCAGACCTGCCATATAAGTCTCCAGTAAATTGTCTTAATACAGTACAAGTAATAATTTAAATCAGCAGTTGTTAGAATGACTTGCTAAGTAGCTATGTAGCATAATGTGCATACTCCCATTATTTTGGCAACCATGCCCTACGCTCAAGCCCAGATGTGGGCCAGTCAAAGTACTTTTAATGAATAGGAGTTTTGGAGGGTGTTCTCCTATCCATTGTAAAGTATACATTATAATTAAAATTGAATTTTTAGCACCACAAATATTACAGTACAAAATGTTTTTTCTACAGTAGTACTTAAATTCTGAACTCTTGATTAAAATGTTGCATTCTATTCAAGTATATTTGACTACATTCATCACCATCCCATGCCTCACATCTACTACCCCATTCCCATTCTTACCCCACCTAGACATCAATGAGTCTCCAGAGGGTGAGGTAAGCCAGGAGGTGTCCCACATGGTGAGCTCCAGGCGCTGGGAGACACAGCTGGAAGATGATGACGATGACATTGACATGGATGCAGAGATGCCAGACATCAACCCCAGTGACATGGGAACAATGTGCAGAGAGTTCAGCTCTAACCTAAAGATGAAGTACCAGGTTAGACATGCCACACACACATACTGTACACTGATGGTCATACACACAGACAGTCTGTCAGTGTGTATAAGTACAACCCGCCCGTAGGCACATTAACCCATTTAGACCTGAGGCCGATTCTAAAAACGCTTTCTAAATCCTGACCTAAGCTTTCTGAAAAACTTCACATTTGCATACATTTTATTATATTGTATTCATGTTTCTATATACTGTATATAGCAACAACTACACACAAAGGGGTTCCCAGATTGAAAGGTATAACAACGTTCCAGGTCTATATGGGTTAAGTGACAAGCACACAGACAATAATTCAGACTCATACTGGCAAACAGTATGTCAGTCACACACAGAAAATGAATAAACAAACACAACTCAAACAACATTAGTAGTACATACAGGAAACATTGCGGCCTAATGTCCGCCGCCGGTGCTAGGCCCTAAAACTGTTATTAGCGCCTTGCGCCAGCGCTATGATATCTTTCCCACGCGCAATTGCTTTGTGCTCTAGGTTGTGTAGATATCACAGCGGCGTGTGCCAAGTTTGTGTGTGGAGGCGTGTTGATCTTAAGGTCAGGCATGGTATGGGTGCATATTTTGCTGTAATCAGCAAAGTGTGGGTGTTAATTCGGTGTATAAAATATGAATTCCTCACCTGCCAAATCAAATGCTATTGCTTGGAATATAAGGGTCGGACCTTTCCACACGCACTGTGCCCATTGCACTGCAGAGAAAGAGAGAGAGATAGAGAGACAGACAGAGAGAGAAGCACTTTCCTTCATTTTATTTATAATTTTTTCAAACAGCTTACCTGCCTCTTGTCATGTACAGTAAGAATCCATCCTCCTGGTATTCCTTATCGTGCACGGCACAGAGCATACTCCCAATACCTCTTGCTTGCATGTGAATATTAAACTGATATCTTTAGGATATCACAGATGTCTGTTGGACATTAGACAATTAGGATACAGTAATGGCCATGCACTTGTGTTTGAATTTCTCCTGTTTCAATGTTTATGTTTCGGTGAGCAGAGACCTTTTATTTCACCCGCATCTCCTGACTTCATTATATCACATCATTAGATTTTAAACTTCCATGCTTCACTTCATCCAGGACATTGGTATTTGTTGCTAGGAAATCATGCCAATACTGAACTTGAATTGTGCTATATGGTATGTGTTTATATTTAGAACCGTTCCAGGCGGATACAGTCATACGCCAAGCAGGCTCTGAAGATGACCCAGCAGCACATGTCTTCCCTCACCATGCAAACCAGTGAATACAGGTCAGTTAACATGCCTTATAAGCAGAGTTGGAAATCTTTCAGTATTTTAGCAGCCAGATAGGGTTTTCTTTTCAAGAATCAAATGAAACCTCTAATTAATGGTTGGTATAGTAGTAGTTGGACATAAAAAAAGACTAAGGGTGCGGTCACACCTAACCTTAATTCTGTCTATGAGGGCGGATTCTGCCAATGCTTTTCAATGGGAACGGAGAGTTTTTTTTGCAGAAATCCACAAATGGCAACAAACCGCTCCGTTCCCATTGAAAAGCCCTTATGCCTAATCGTATTAGGCATTTAAATTTATTTTGGAAAATAATTAAAATCTACATCTATGCGTTGTGAGCTTGTAGATCGGCTATTTTTACTATTTTGTGAGACATCTTGTGCGCAAGTAGACATTTTGGCATAAATGTGGTGCTAGAGGAAAGCCACGGGGCCATGGGGCCACCAAAAACTTGTATTATAACTAGTATTCATCCTCCTGGTAGTATGTGCTCAGCAAATTCCATGTAAATCAGAACAGTAGTTTTTGAGATGTCTTCCTGGGACCAAAGTGTTGGATGGACCGATGGTTGGACAGAGGGACAAACTGGCTTTCATTGCCATTGATATAGCCCCAACGCTAAAACAAATTACAAGCATTTTCCTGGTGGCTGCTAACACATTTTACGGTTTTATAAGATCTTTTATCTTTCCTTATCCCTTTATTTTGACTATCTGTTGATCTATCTATCCACCTGTACAGGACTCGGAGGCTGCAGAATGTGCAGCAGGTTCTCGTTGAGGAGATAAACAACTTGGAGCAGGATGACGTTAAACTGAAGAACATGGAGAAAGAATTCACTGTAGGGCTGTAGTCTAATAATGTACTGTAGGGCCGGTTGATGATTATTAAAAAATGTTGCCTTGATTTTTGATTACGATTAATGAATGATTATTTTAATGAAAATTACAAGTACTACTGTATGCCACTGTTATACAACGAAGTATATTACAGGGTTAAGTGGTTAATCAGAATAATAGATTTAGTCGATTATAAAAAGTCTTAATTTTTAAGAATTATTTTGTGTTGATTCATTGATTTATAAGAATAAGAAATACATATATTTAAAAAACTTCTTCTCGATTAATTGATTAAGCTATATGATTAAGTTGGTTATTGGTATCTAAATATCGATTTCTTATTCTAATCTTATTTTCTCTCCCTCTTCTCTCTCTCTCTCTCACACACACACACACACACGCACACACGCACGCACGCACACACACACAAAACATAATTCAATCGCAGCTCGAGTGAATGTGGACAGCAACATCATTTAAAACACATTAGTTACTTAAAAATAGAATGAATTAGTCACTCACCATTTTGGCCTAGATTGTGGTTTTACTTTAATCAGCATCTTAATCTTTACTTCAACAGACGTTCTGGAAAAAACATTCCACGGCTCTCCATACTTACCATGAAAGCTCAACTCAGAGGTAAGATATAGGACTCAGTGGTCTCTAGTTTACGGATGTTAAACTGGCACACTTGGGCGATAACTATTGCATGTACAGTAGGACTTCCACGCAGGTGCTGACAAAATATCCCATCAGCACAGAGATTCCCAAGTATTGTGAGCTTAACCATTGCTGTGGATTTAGCGTTCCTTATGTGGATGTGTTAGCAATAGTTTGTCTAATGACTAGTTTGACTAACTGGAAAACTAATACGTTCCTCTTCCCCTTTATTTGGAGAACCATGTAGCCTGGATATGGCAGACAGATGGAAAATAAAATGCTAGTGTTTTTGTGGTGGCTATTCATTAGGCCCTGCTTTTTAGTCCATTCGTGCTGGTTGTACCAATTCAAACTGGAGGCCTGTGTTTGTCTGTGCTTGTATACTTGTATGCCGTTTTGCCATGAAACCTTGCTTTTCCCTATCGCTGCTATCGCCTGCAGCCCATACCCAAATACTGTCTTACTAGATTGTTTTTTTTTTAATGTACTGAATCTTGCCTATTTAAATCCACCAGGTCACACAGACTTATATTCTCTTATTGTCCTTTAGCGTTTATTCACTGATTACATTGCTCTTGTATTTCATTCTAACTAGTAGTACCGTTAAACGCACTGACTCATTCATGATGTCATGGGGAATATCCCTGTGATCAGTTTGTGGTTGATTTTAAAGCAAAAATCATGTGCAAACAGCAGCAATGGTACATTTTCTTATTTTCTTTTCCCTTACCTGTTCCCATCTCTGACACCCATTCTTCTAGGCTTACGACCCTGAAGACCACACTCCAGAGCGATGTGTGTCACAGTGTGGAATACGAGAAGACGACATTCACCACCCAGGTCTGAATGCTCTCCACTCTGTCAATTAGGGTTATGTCTGTCCATTAACAGTTCAGATCGGTTTCTGGGTGAAAGATTGCAGGGCTGCACAATATATCTTATATTATTGTAAATCCTGGTATTAGTTTCCACAATAAATTCATATTCAATTTGCCAAATATTTGAAAGTTCAATTTCATTTACAACAGCCTGGTGTGGTTATCAATGCACTTTCAGTGAGGCTAATCACTGCAGTTCTCCCATGGGGACAATATGCATAGAGCAAACTGCTGGTTTATACCAATAATCTATACCAATAATTGAGTTCACAATCTGCAAATAATACATTTTCCTAAAATATGCTTGTGGCCCCAAGCAATCCATCCACTCTTGTTGTGCAGTCCTGAAAGACTGTTAAATGGAGAGTATGCTTGTGTGTGTTTTTTTAATGAGCATCCTTCATTTGACTCACAGGTAACCATAATATTTTATCATGTGCCTGATGTCTTAAGTGAAGTTGTGTAATAGTTTAGGAGGGAGATAAGCACTGAACGTACAGTATTAAGTTTATGATATGATGATGATGTCCACATCAAGCCATGAAAATCACCATGTAAGCACGGCTCAATGCTGAACTCATCTCCTTTTTTAAATAGTGCTGTTCTCCGCTGCCTATCAACCTGTCTGTCCCATCTCTTTGTTTTGAGTGGCCTTCATGACATTATCTATCTACTGTCTCTTGTGTCAACTCTCCCCTCCTGGTTGTCCCGGACTGTCATCTTCTGTATCCCAACCTTCAAAACCTCACCACGTCTCCCTGATATTTTCAGATGTGCCTGATGAGGAAAGACATGAAGTCGGTCCAGGACAAGCTTTTGAAGGATATGGTGAGTTGATGTCACGTCAGTGTCACACACCAAAATAGACGATTTACAAGCTCACGACGTGTGACGCATCGTGAGCTTGTATATCTGATATTGTTGGTGCGCAACACCACTCACAACCAAGTAAAATCAGGCATTAGGCCAGCCTCATTTACTGAGAGCTAAAGAAAAGGCCCTACATAGAGTACAGTATTTAATAGAGTGTATGGTCCTACGAGTTTATTGAATGTTCTCTTATGTGCCATTTTAGCATGAAGAGGAGCTCCAAAGTGTTAAAAGAGGACTGCAAGCCCTGTTCCTGCCTGGTGGAGCCATGTTCTGAGAAGAGCAAAAATAGCACCTTGAAAATCAGTATTTCACTGATGTGTTCATGTTTTCAAGTTCACATGAATATAATGGTTAATTTTTATGTTAAAGCTGTTTTGGCAAAGCTGTTACATACCCTTCTGTTACCTGAATCATATCACTCATAAACTTCCCACTGCGCTCTGTGTAAACATGTCTTAGATCTCTGCTGGAAGACGCGTTTAATGTAGACTGGCAGAGTTTATCCAGCCAGCTCTTGAGACACAGAATGCACTGTCACATTTCCACATGTCCTCCTTACAGTCCAACAATAGGATTCAGGTAAAAAAAAATGGCTGAGATGAACTTTAATTTCCTCCAAATTTGATGGAGTAGATTATATATGTTTTGGTGCTAATCATTTATTTATATTTGTTCCATATATCTTTTCTGTCTTAACTGTCTTTTTTACGTGAATGAATGATTTATTTAGATGGATTTTATTCATGTGAAGTTATAAATAATAAAAGACAAGACATTACGTTGTTTTGTTTGTTTTCTTAAGAAAAAACTTGTATTTTGAAGACAAGTAGTGCTTACAAAGGTATTTTTTCTCTTTTCCGTGACACCATTGACTGTCCCATTCAGACTGACTCACTGTATATACAGTTAATATCAAATTCATCCCCAATTCATTGCCCTGTCCCCAGACTGCAATGGTCCCACAGAGTCCAAGTGACACATTATTCATCAAATAAGAAAAGGTGAAAAGCTGGTCACATGCACAACTTCCTCCCACTATACGGATTCACGCTGCCTCATCAAAGGAGTCCATGAAATAATAATAATAGTAATAAAAAACAACACTGACTGAATGACAAGACTGTCGTTTTCCCCCGCTCTCTCATCCTGAGAGTCAGAGGTTTCCTCTACAGTCCTCTTGGTCCAGGCAGCTCCTATAGGGAGACAGTACTGTACAGCAGCGGTCTCCAGGACAACACTGCCCACAAACACTACGGTCCATCCTCTCGCTCTTCCCCACACACACCGCTGTCCCCATTGTGATGAAGGCCAGGGTTGCTGGAAAAGAATGCCTAATCGACACCCTGAAGACAAAGGAAGGCTCCAGGCTCTCTTTGAAACAATCACCATCCACACAGCTTCTAGCAGCTCGTGGGAAAAGAAAAAGTCTGCGCTCAGCATTTCTTCACAGAAGAAACTCCCTGCTTTCACGGCCGGTGGAACCTGTAGAGAGAGAGAGTCGAGGAGAGGTTGGGATTAGAAGAAGCACAAGTCGTGCGAGCAGAAGGTGCCTTTTTCATCACACCCACAGTTATATGGCTGCAGCTATTAATCAATCCAGTGGAGCTATTTTTAGCATGGCCATTAAACGGGAGTGTACTGTATAGTTCCCTCCCTCCCTCTGGGTCACTGTTACAATGTGCGGCGAGGGGCCCGTTTCTCCAAACAAGCTTAGCCAAGGACGGCACAGCATTTATCATATGTTCTACCTTGCGATACTGGCTCTGGAGGACATGGTCCTCCCTTCCCCCTCTCACCCCATTTAACACACCCATCTATCTTTAGCTTCTTGGTCCTTACTGAGAGAGCTAAAAATAGAATGCCGCAGCCCAGAATAGAAAATCCTACTACATACATTCCCAAGCACACCAGGACACTATTGTGGATGCGCGTGCACTATTGCCTTTGTCACTACAGAATACTGACCTCGTTAGGTGCTTGCTGGAGGCGTGCACTTCCATCTCAGTGCTTTTGAACTCGTTCAGCTCCTTACGGATTGCCGCCTGCAGAGTCAGAATATAAACAGGCATTAAAGCATCACTTAAGTACATTCACACCCAGCAGTCACCTCAACCTTTGGACTGGCAAGAGATAGCTACAGGAGGAGGAAAACAAGTAAACAGGGCAACATCCCAAACATCAAGAGATAATATATAGATTTGAGGAAGTAGCTGATAACGGTGATATCTTGGGCTGATATACTATTGATGGGCAGAAGTTCTGAGAATGTGTAGAATTCCGTACACCGCATAGTCTAAATAAACAGCCTGTATTTGATTAGCCTAGTTATTTGGTAATAATTCCTATTTTGTGGAGAATGACCTGCCCTGAATGATAAGAAATGTTCTGTCAGCAGATGTGTGTTATCTTGAACAATATTGGAAAATACATGATACCACACAGGTCGTCTCACAAAAACAAAAGCACACCTTGTCTGCTGCCGAGAGCCGGGTCCAGGGCTTGTCTGCTCTCCGGTCATAGTCCTGAGCTTTGGCCACTTCCACATAGTCACTGAAGCGGATCAGAATCTTTCTGTCACGCAGTTCGTCTACCGTGGGTCGCTGGTTCAGCTGAATAATAAAGATAAAAACCGAGATATGAGTTGAAATTGCACCATTTCATGGGTCTGGATGACCTAGAATTCTATGCTCACATGCATGTTGTGAGCATGTGTAGATTGTGTGTCAGAAATAAAACAGGGTTCCCTAAGAAACAATAAAGATGATTCTGAAAATATGTTGAATTCACAATCTTTCAAGTTATGAGCAGCATTATATAAAAAGTATCAAACTTGTATCAAAAATATCAATTAAGATAAAACACAACATAACATTAAGTGGTACCTTTCTATTTAGCCGCTGTTTAATCTCCCTCCTCTCCTCTTGTTCCGTCTGGTCATTCCTCTCTGAAACAAGAAGAAATAAATATTAGGTAAGTGAAAAATACAAAGTCAATTCTTGTAGACCATTTGGTTGCCACAGTGGTTGTTAAGTTGAAGGCGTTAAATATGCTTACATTATTAATTAAATATATTTGAAAGTCATTTACCCCACTTTTTATACTATCAGTTAATATGAATAATTAGAAAAGGATTCAATGACAATGCTTTCTTTTTATAATAAGGTAAATGCAGTGTAAATGCAGTCCCACCAAGGTTTACTGAGAAAACAATAAATGTGCAATCATGCATTCTCTTGCTTCAAAATTTAGCATGAATATTTCTGGCAATCTGTGTTGTTGTTGTTGTTGTTGTTGTTGTTGTTGTTTTGGGGGGGGGGGGCGAGGGTTCCGTTTCTTTTTCTATTGGAAATAGTTATCCGTTCAGGTCAGGGCCGTCAGGGGGTGTTATGTAGCCTAAATCATTGGTTCTCAAAGTCCCCCCTTGGGGGGTGCCAGGGGGTCACCAGTAAAATTAGTTAATTAGTCACAATTATTGCAACCATGTTTTATACTTTGGCTATTCAAAAATAGCAGATATACAAGCAGCACTCGGTGCCGCGCTATGAGCTTATAGATCTGCTATTTTGGGGGAAATCCCTGGCACAAAATATTTTTGAGACGGGAGATCCGCAGCCAAATACATTTCATTTTGGGGGTCCTTACTCCTTACCGTCCTTGACATTAAAAAGTTTGAGAACCACTGACCACAAATCAGACAGAAAAGTATCTTCAACTCACGTTTTAAGATATTCCGACTCTCCAACTCCTCCACATTCGGTCTCTGGCTCAGTCTCCTGCGAAAGAACACCAACACCACGTTTTGAACCATGATTGTCTGTCTTCAAAGTCCCCAATCCGCCTCTTGTATTAAACCGGTTGCACTTTTTTCACTACACTCGTTCTTGAGAGAAAGCCACCGCTATGTCTCCATCTGGCATCCAAACCCCGACTTCTGTGATGTTTTGGCAGAGGCGCTGATCCCCACATCTGGATTGCTAGAGAATGATCGCACCTTTAAATGGTCTGTTTGCTTCTCCTCTGACAACTCTCTCCCTGCACACTATAAACACACCACTTCTTCCACGTCGTAGAGATAACGATGATAAAAGGCTGCCTCCCTGCTGCTGATTCCTATGGGCGTCCAGCTCTTCTCTTCTCTGCTCTACACACACTGCACTGCAAACGCTTTAAGAAGAAGCGGGTCGTGATGAATTATACGCTGCCTGGGAAGTGTTGCCAGATCGTGCGAGAGAAACAAGCAAACAGGTCTATGAAAACAAGCCCAAAAGAGGCAACAATAGGCTTAGGCTAGATGAGCATTTTATATATAATTACTTTATTTTATCTTATTATAATACATATAATCGTAATAAAATGTGCATACATCGGCCATAGTCGATCTACAAGCTCACAACGTGTCACGATGCGACACATTGTGAACTTGTAGATTTTCTGCAATTTTCAAAAAGGAAAAAGTGAAAAATTTGAAATATTTTTGAAACATTCTAACACAAATTTGGTATGGGAGTCCCTGGCACAAAACATTTTCAGATGGGGTTTAGGGACAAAATAAATACATTCATTAATTTGGGGGTCCTGGACATGAAAATATTTGAGAACCACTGGTTTAAATACCTTTTTTTCTCCTTTTTTGGAAACAAGCCCAAATAAGCAACTAAACTTTAGAGACAACCCCAAAAAACAGAAACCCACAATTAACCAATATTTACAAGCAACTTCACAGAAAAACAAGACCAAACTCGCTTATAGTAAGCGGACATGGCAACGCTGCTCTCCTCTCCCCGGCTACTGCATGCATAATGTATGAGGAGGCGGCGCATAAGGGGCTCCCACTCACGCACGGTATCCCCATCCAGACCCCCTCCCTGCTCCCTCCCTTATCTGACTGCACTACTAGGCTACTGGCACAGTGAAAAACATTATAAGAATACCCACATTGACATTGCACCAATCCATTTGATTTCCACTGGCATTTAGACATGTTACACACACCCTTCCCAGCAATTAAAGGCAATTTCCATCATGTTTCCATCACCATTATGTGGTTTTGTATCATTTGTGTCATTGCTTGTCAACAGTCACAGTGCACAGAGCAAAGAAGCACACACACAAATGTGCATGTGCTCTGTATGCATGAACACACTATACTCAAATATAGACAAAATATAGACCATGAACACAAAATATTTGTGGTGTATATGTGTGGACAGCTGTGTGCACACACATACATATGACACACACACACACACACACACACACACACACACACACACACACACACACACACACACACACACACACACACACACACACACACACACACACACACACACACACACACACACACACACACACACACACACACACACACACACACACACACACACACAGAATTAGCCTAAATAACATAGCTGAACTCTTGGCATGCCATGTTTTATGATCCATGAAATGTGAATACATTAAGCTCACTCTCAAATGTAATGTGGCCATTATTATGGCCATAACGCTTATATTACATGTATTACACACATTTCCATTTAGATATAATGTGATATAATTATGTCCCCTCACTCAAAATTAAAAAAAGGTCTCCACCTGTGCATGTGAGTTGTTCAAAGCCTTATATTATCAATAAAATATCAGCTGCACAACCAGGTTCACACCCCACTGTACAGTACACCTCCAGATTTGGAAAGGCCAGAGACTGCAGCATGCAGCTTCACAGCATGGCTTCTTTTATCCACTTCACTCTCTTCTACACATCCTAGTACTGGGCACTTTATAGTTGTGAGCTGCAAAGACCAACGTTTAGGTCATACTGTACAGAGCCAGATACCTACCCGTGGACAGTCATGGGGGGCCTAATGTGTGTGTGTGTGTGTGTGTGTGTGTGTGTGTGTGTGTGTGTGTGTGTGTGTGTGTGTGTGTGTGTGTGTGTGTGTGTGTGTGTGTGTGTGTGTGTGTGTGTGCATGTGCGCGTGTGCGCGTGCACATGCGGTGCGTGTGCGCGCATGCCACTGGACTGTTTGCCAGTATTCACCTTATGACAAACTGTACAAATAACACCTCCATTTAGTCAATTCATTCTTGAAATTACTATTTACAAACTCAACAGCAAACATTGTTATCTTAATGGAAGGCATCATGCGTATTATGTAACAAACGAGCACTATAAAAGTTAGGGGGAATGAACCACTGATTACAGAAGTAACAGGGTCCCGTGAAGCTTATCTTTATCTGGATCATATTTGTAAGTGTAATTTCTGGGCTTGCCAGAGACCCTATAGGAGTATAATGTATTGTCTAATGAAGACAGTCAAGTAATCAGTCTTTGTAATTTACCACATCGGTAAATATGAGTTGTGTGTGGAATAGCTGATTACATTAGCATCCCCAGTAGAACTCTCTCATGAGAAATGCAATTCCACACAGAAAAGAAGGGGGGGGGGTTATACATGGTTCCTACTGTATGTGTATTATCAGTGACAGTATTCTCACCTGATGAAACCTTGAAATTCACCTCTTGTCCAATGTGATGTTTAGCTGTATTTTTAAAATGCATTTATATTTTTTCTCTCTGCCTTCATTTATGATTTTACCAATTTGATTAACTCTAGACTAGATTGTCTCCCATAAGCTACTGTGCTAACCTTGCTATCCCTAAATCCCATCAATAATTGACCAACCCAACTCTCTTCTTTTCTCAGCAACTCCCAGGCACAATTGCAAATGAAAGTGCTCAGACGGCAGTGACTATTAAAATTTCAACAGTTGAAATGGAGAGTCACTCCCAAAGCCCCAATGGACACGACATCCAGCACATTATTGACCCGGTCGCAGAGTTGCCTAGCAACAACAGTTTCTCCTGGAAATCTTGTAGACAACAGTCTCTTCCCTCTGAAGCGCCCCACTTCTCCCTAGCAACCGACTAGTGGGGTTTTCATTAGCTGTACCAGAGAGCTATGCTTCAGAAAAGTCAGTGCTATTTTTAGCAACAAATACCTTTTTTCTTTCAGCGAACCAAAGGAATCAGGAATCATTAAATATTGAATTTCTACAATATAGTGTATCTACTATTACGGTATAGAAGACATTGATGTTTTATTTGAAGCGCAGAGAAATGCTGCATAACGTTTTCAGCTAAACTGATTCCCAATAACCTGGTTAATAATGTGCGATTCACTGCAAACATGAGGACTAAAACGATACTTCTCAGTGCACCACAATGACGCAGAAACTCAGTTGGCATAAGAGGTTCCCTTTGCTACTCACGATGCACTTAAATCTGATTTGCTTGAACATAAACTCCAGACAATGTGAGCCAAGGGCGGAATGAGAAAACTTTGAGTGGGTGGAAGGATCGCTATTTAGAGACAATATATTATAAATCTGCCACACTGCAAAGCTCTCGTCCCCCGCCAACTACAGTAATGTATGCACTCCTGGTCCCTCCCCCAATGCCAACAACACAGATGTGTTGGTGGGTGGTGGGAGGAGAGAGCACGTCGTGAGAGGTGGAGCGCACGGAAGATGTATTATTCAACAGTCTCAGAGGCTATTAATAGCAACACTGAAGCACCATTGCAGCACAAAATGCTATAGATAGAAAAAGGTCATCTCACTGTTGATATAATGGATACACAACTTAGGTGTCATCATCTACCATGAGCCTCCATGGCACATTCTGCTTGCACTGCAGCAATGGCAGCAGTACAGTTCCCCTCCTTTGTGATGAGGGGGAGAGGATAAAGAATACAGGAGATTGAATCTAAAGCTGGGAGTCATCCGGGGAGATCCAGAGGCGTGTGATGGACTGTTTTGTCATTCAGCACCAGTACCCAGGGGAAATAGGCTTTACTCCTCCGCTAAGCTCTCCCTCCTCTTCACCGTCTTCAGCGCGTCTATATTTAGCCATGGATTTCCCTTGCCCAAAACAGTGCAGTGTGCCTCCAAAACACAGCGTGGCAAGCTGGAGTACACACTATTATTTCTGGCATTTATGTCACAGAGTGCAAGATAGGATGAAACTGGATGACCGATGAAACTGGATGACCTGACATGCACGGTCTAGAGCGTGGTTCTCAAAGTGGGGTCCGGGGACCCCCAGGGGTCCTTGAGGGAGTTCCAGGGGGTCCTCAGCTAAATGATAGATATCAAGGAACCAAATGGACCCTTATGGGTCTGTAACTCAGAGAGTGTACAAATGGAACCACTGGCTTTTCTGAGTTAAATTAACATTGATTTTGAATGAATGAATTGGGGTCCCAGAGATCCTTAAATAGGCGTCTGTAGCCTAATGGATGTCAAACTTGGGCTCCTTGAAATTAAAATGGTTGAGAATCACTGCTATAGCCGTAAAAATCGTTTCTTATGAGATCCCTGGCAGCATATCTTTTCAAATGGGGGTCCGTGGGCTAATAAGTGTAAATGTGGGGGTCCTTGACATGAAAACGTTTGAGAATCACTGGTCTAGAGCAGTCATTCTCTTTTTGTGACCTTTTGAATTTCTAGCACAGACAGATTGTTCTATCTCTGGGATCCCAATCTACACTGTAAAATCCTTAATTTAACTATGAGAGTGTAAATGCTGACCATTTGTACACTCTCAGAGTTACAAAACCGTAAGGGTCGGTTTGGACCCCTGGTGGTCCCCAGATCTGACGTTGAGAACCAGTGATTTTTGACTGATTGATTGAATACTTTATTATTAGTGAGAAATGTAAAACAGCACGTGGTGCAGTAAGACATTAGAGCTAAAAGGTCCTGGGGACTTGTTTCCATGGTGGTCTTGTGTATTCAATTAATCAACATAGCATACAAAATTCACACAATAATTCATGTCATCAACAAATACAAACACTATTATGTACAATAGAGATGGGAAAATGACATTTACCTCCCTTTTTGGTCTCCTGATAGATGTTTTTTCAGGCCAATTTGGAAAGAAACCAGTGTTACACATCCTTTAAGGGATGGTGTCAGGCTCAGGGCAGTCCACATTCCGGTGGCAGAGCAGCAGAATGAGAACTTTCCCTGGTCTAGAGGTAAATCTAATTAAATCTATGACGAATTCATACTGTATTTGGAGGCTGCAGTGACAGTGCAGGGCCGAAAAAACAATGACAACGTATGGGAAAAGGACACCTTTCACGGTGACTCTGTTTGCTGCTGTGCCCTCACACATACACACCATCAGCACAATCTCCACATACCCTTGGCCACTGTGAAGGTTTTAGTGTTTCACACCATGATCTCCCCAAATGGGAATCATTTGGGACAGAAAGAGTCCTTATGATTTGATTCAATGCCCAGCATTATGGGGTTACTGTGTTTTATTTTATTGTTTTAAATGTATTCAGTACAACTGCAATGAACAGAGTACAACTAACAATTACCTGTATAGTGAAAAATGAAATAATAAAAAAGCATTTTTGGGAGGCAAAACATTTCACGGTTTTCACATTTCCTCTTTTTTGTTTACCTGTGAACTAATGCCCAGCAACTGTACTTAGCCTTCCAGAGTGTGCTTTTGAGGACTTTACAGCACACAGGCTAACCTTTCCACAGCTGTGGGTCTCACCACTGTGCTTGGAGAGGAACCCCTCTGTGTTCTGAGCACAGACACTCTGACCCTGAACACTCTTGACTTATGCAATCCAGAGTTATGGCACACAGTCTCGCTTTTACATAAGCTGTTTGTTTGCATCTTGCCGTGAATGTCCACTTGTTCCGATTCACAATATTGCATCTTGTGACGTGTTCTCTTCGCAGGCCTGACCGATCTAGGAATAGCCCTCAAAGGCAAAGCGTTGTTTCAGAGACAGATGATAGAATCTCTTTCCCGGTACGGTAGGTGCGATCCTCACTTGTCTGTGCTTTATTGCACGGCTAGTTGCATAACACTGGGGTGTGCCCTGGTTTGACACTGGTGTGATGAAGACATCTAGGTCTGGTGATGGTACTGTACATCTGCACGCACTGGGTGATCTAAGTCAGGCTGCAGGCGTGGTTCAAAATGTGTCCCTCGGTTATGTTTGCAAGGCACAAAAATGTTCCCAGAATGTACGGGCAGGGGGGGACATTACATAAATCAATAGAATTCTTGTACAGGCAAGTCTTCCCCAAAGCAAGGTTGATACTGTGTGTACCCAATTGGCCATTGATACAGTAGTTTGCTGTTGTTATAGTATTCAGGAATGCACACAGGTACTGGAAGAAAAACATTTGGGATTCAACTACAATTTCACCAGTGTGATGATCAGTCATCACAAACCTCCACCCTTCGTTGTGGACAAAGTCAGTGAACAACTTGAGCTAAATCAGCTGGTTAAGCCCACAAGGCTGAAATCACATTCCTCCCAAAACACGATACACAGCAGGATCAGGACTGGCCTGGACCCAAATCTTCAAAACAATGTCAGATTATCTAGCATAACTCAAGTTGATGCGAAACAAGGAGATAATCCTTTTAGATCGGATTCTCCTTCTCAATGGCACTCTAAATCCACCGTCTACAGTAGGCTACTAGGCTAGGTGTTGTGTACAGTATGAAGGCCATTAAGCTTAGAGTAGCTTCAACATGCTCATGATCTGATCAGACCCATGTTCTCTGCTGCCCATGCTCATAAATCAACCAAGTATCATTATTAAAATGCACATATGCAAACATAGGTCATTGCAACTGGAGAGATGAATTTGCAGGGACCAGGCAAAGGGTTATTAATAATTATGATACTGACTGTACATATTTCATATTGCCATTATCAACCAACTTGATATGAGGAAACAAAAAACCTGACATTAATTAATGTCTGTTACTTCAGAACAGAAACCAAGAACAGAAGAGGCTTATTTTGATAATCCACCAGTACAAAATGTCAGTTCAGAAATGTTTTCTTAATTTTGAGTGGTCAAGACTAAGGGCACAATTACTGTGATAAGAGAAAAAAAAATAACTTGTTTTCACAGTCCACAAATTGTTTGTCCAATGCAAGGACACACATTTTAAAGTTGAGGAGCGTATAAAAACGCATGAATATCAAATCATCAAATTTAGATTATAATATGTTTTAGAGTAAATACAATGATTGGATCAACCCGTGCCCCAATACAGTGGTTCTCAACCTTTTCAGGCCGTGACCCCCTAAAATAATCATATTTGAACTGGGGACCCCCCACCCTGATAACCACTTGAAATGTAGGAGTTGAGGCATTACATTTAGTTTGACTCGGTTCCACAGATAAAAAAAAATTAAATAGCCGATTGCAACCTTTTTTTCCCCTCTTTCTTATATTATTTGACAATTATTTGACATGTTTGAACAGTTTTTATAGTATAGTTTGTTGATTACTTTGCAGTAATGGTCTTTTACTTTTCTGCATTTCTTCCTTTTCTTAAGGTATTAAAAATGTTAACAAGTGCTTAAATTGTCACTTCACTGTCAGCTGGGGACCCCCTCAAAATGATGTGGGGACCCCCTGGGAACCCCGACCCACAGGTTGAGAATCACTGCCCTAATAGACACTAAAATGGGACATTGCAAGCACACACTACACAGCTGCTCCCAATGATTGATTGTCATAAAGCTGGCTTGGAGGTGGGTCTGCTCAGCAGCAATTCTTATGTTCTTATCTGTAATATATAACATTTTTGGGGGAATTAATTGACGCATGTAAATGCATTTCGAGTTTGTTTAGAAAACAGGTAATTGTGTAAATAGCCTTGTTTGAGTTGATGGATGCCAATTACTAATCATTGGTTCTCACCTGGTATATAATGGAGGCTGGAAGTAATGAGTGGGACAATGTTTGGCTTTGGGGGCTAACAAGTAAACAACACCAGGAGTGAGCTGTCAGGGCCTTGGGGAAAAAAAGCAATTGCCTGCTACAGTTCTTGAGTCCCTGTTTTTTTTTTTTTCTTATTTTGTCTGTCAAGTATTTTTCCTTTTCTATTTTTGAAACTTTATTTTTGTCCAGTCTTATTATTTGCTATTGGAGTATTATTTTTTGCCTTCGTCTACACTGTATAAAGTCTTGCATGGGACTTGCTGTTTTTCGGAGGAAAACAAATTATAACACCTACTTTCTTGGACATTGTCAAGCCTTTGGAGCCTAACCATCAACTGTTAAAATTACTTTTGTGGGCTTGAAATACTATTGGTCCATTGAAATGAAAAAAAGGAATGTTGCTGCATGAGGCCCAATGTCTACCATTGTTTTATAGCACAACGTTTAAATAGATTATGAAGGTATATAGGTATGATTTGAAGGACAGGGGGCATAAATTCAAAGAATGAGTTAAAAACCGTTCACACGTTTACAGAGTGGATACTCAATATATTAATTATAATAAAAGATTGATATCAAATCATATTTTCTCAAAATAGATACAAGCCCTTGGAGTGGAACTATGACACTCTGAGGCTCACTGACATCACTTACTTGGCAAGTTTCATCTCAATCTGCTGGCGTATTTCCTGGCGCTCCTGTTCGCTCCTTGCTGGGAAGATATTCTTGTCCTCCAGGTCCTGCTTACTGGGCCGGTTCCGTAGTTTGACAGCCAAGAGCTCCTTCCTTAGCCTGCGAGGAAGTGTGCCTGCAGCACAACATGGGGACAAAGATAGACACATATGCACAAAAATAAATATGGGTCATGAGGGGTCCCCTTAAGATAACTATATTCAGATGGACTAAGGACCTTAAACTTACAACCACTCTAGTTAAAGGATGTGTGACACAAACATAAGATCCCGTTGTAGGAGGTCTGCACTCGAAATGTGCTTGATGATTCCTTCTTTATTAGATGTTTAGCACAGCAAGTCAGAGAGGCCAGACTGAGATGGTTTGGACATGTACAGAGGAGGAATAGTGAGTATTTATCGTTAGAAGGATGCTGAGGTTGGAACTGCCAGGCAGGAGGCCTAGAGGAAGACCTAAGAGGAGATTTATGTATGTAGTGAAAGAGGACACAAAGTTAGTTGGTGTGAGAGAAGAGGAGGCAGAGGACAGGGTGAGATGGAGGCAGATGATTCGCTGTGGCGACCCCTGAAGGGAACAGCCGAAAGGAAAAGAAGAAGGAAAAATGACTGTGTGTGAGATCATGAAGCAGACTCTTTCCCATAACAGAGGCATATTCGATACCCTACAAATATATTGTAATCATGTGCAGCCTGCCTTCTTTACTTGGGTATGTTATTATAGGCGGGAGACTTTTTATATTATTGTTTCACGAATAAAAGAATAACGAAAATAGCAGATCTATAATCTCACAACGCATCACATTTCTACGTGTTGTAAGCTAGTAGGTCGGTGATTTTTGCTATGAATACAGGTAGGCCATGACATTTGGTCATCACAAGTTTGAAAACCACTGCCCTGTGGATTATACCAGTGACAGTTACCTTACGGTATGTGGACTATGCGGTCAAACCTGACACGTGCCTTGCACTTTAATTCCATGTACAACGCACTGATATTTATTATCCTTGACCCCTTAACTGACGTCCATATCATGTACAGTATATATACAGTAGGTACAGTACTTACCGCACCGGATAGATACTGTGTGTAATATGTAGATACATTGTTTATTGATCTTTCTCCCTCTTCCCTTTGCTCCCTCTTAGGGTGACCACCTTCAAACAGGTCCATTGAGGGACAGATGAACCCGTTTTGCGGTTCTGGGCGGATTGGGTTCGTTTTTTTCCAGTTTTTGTTTTCTTTATTTCGGTTTTAGGGTTAGGTTAGGGTTATGTTATTTAATTCTTATTTTTGCCTGATTTTACCGATTTATTATTAAAAAAAAAGTTTTTTTTTTTTTTTTTTTTTTATATCTTTGATTTTCGGGACATTGCTCTGCTTGTGCAGGACGCGGGACAGAGGGTCCAATTTCGGGACTGTCCCGCGAATTTCGGGACGGGTGGTCACCCTACTCCCTCTGCCCGCCCTCTTCTTCTTCCCTTTCTCTTTTTATGGAAATAAAAAAAACTATGGAGCTTGTCCAAAAAACGACTCATTGTTTTTACACCTGTAAACCTGTGACGTGACAACAAAGGTGATTCTGATTCTGCCATATGTCACATGACTCATAAAGCCAGGTGAGCAGGGCCACCTGGCTTATAGTCATTGGATAGTCGGTGTCATCATGACTCATGTGCCATTTTGTTGGTTCTCACCGGAGATGACGGAGTCGTTCCAGCCGTCCAGGTCAGCGGGAAGGCCCGAGCTGTTGGAGAAGCACAGGTCCAGCCTGACGTTCTCCTTGTTCTCCTCGGCCTCCTTCCTGGGCCAGTCGGCCGGGCCTCCGCAGCCCACCGACAACAGGCCGGACGGCTGCTGGTTCTCGGAGCTGCAGGAGCGAGAGAGCCACCCGTCGGAGCACCACGTCCGCGGGGAGGAGCCCTGCTCACACCCCTCGTGCACGCTGAGGGGAAGAAGAAGAGGAGGGCAGGTGGGCAATTAAACGCATTAATAACCCATTAAGACCTAAGGCCGATTCTACACAATGCCTTCTAAATCAGTAGTTCTCAAACTTTTCGGTGCCAAGGTTCCCCAAATTGCTATATATTTGGCTGCTGCTTTCCTGGTTTTAACGGGTTAAAGAAGTGGTCGATGTACAGTAAGTGTTGAGGGGGTTTATTACAAAGTGAAATATCAACTGTGTGGAGATCTGGAGAACATTACACTTAGTCATTCAAAATGAATCATAACACAAACATTCAAACAGAGGTATGTGCATTTAGGTGAATACAGATGTAGCCATTGTATAAATACTACTTTTTACAGCATGCTAGCTATGCTACAACTGTGCTTTTGTGCCATCCTTAAGAAAAGGAATATTTTGTTATTTTCCTCCTCTGTCAGAAGGTCTCATAACGAGGCCTGTCACAATTAGTCAGTTTACAAAGTCTAAAAGACAAACATTTATATGTTCCAATGTTCAATGCCCGAAACACAATTCAATCGTTAATCGCAATTATTTGTATGACAATTAATCGTCATATAAAATGTCATGATCGTGACAGCCGTACTATAACTGTCTGGTTCTGTACAGTACAGAAGTCCTGACGTCACTCGCTCATCCCCAGGTTCGTAAAGTAATTTCGCTATGGAGAATAACATTGGGTCATCATAGAATCGTCTCATATAAGAATTGTGGTCCAAAAATAAACAAACTGTCTCGGCGATATTGTCAGGGAGGAGGTTCTGTATCGTTTATGATAGTCAGTCATTTATATTTGATACAGTATGTTTCTGGTGAAAATTTAACTAATTCGGCGGAAGTAACATTATCGTTTTCTCACCGTCAGTTGATGCTTCATATCCATAAGAGTAAAACCGCCGGGGTCATTTGTTTATTTTTGGAACACAGTTCTTATTTGACGCGATATTAAATACGTCTATGGGATTCAGAATGGGGGTGGAAAACCGCGAACCAGGTAGACAAACCAAGGATGTGTAAATTACGTCAGACTTCGGTGCTCTATTGTAATTATCACTGTAGATAGATGAGTCAGGATTGCATTGCTCACCTCTCTTGCCTGTTCTTGGAAGCGAAGGCTCGCTGCAGTTCCTCCATGATGCAGCTAGGGGGCATAGGAGGATGTATCATATTGCCTAGGTGGGGGGACCCTGAGGGGTTGGAGTGGGGGCCCCGGAGTGGCAGGACCATTGGGGCCAGGCTTTCTGGCGGCCTTGGAGGAGGCTCCTTGGGGAGGTAGGAGTTGGGCAGGTGCGTGGGGAGTGATGATGGGCCTGAATCTAAGACAGAAATGAGCAGAGAAACACACATTGTAATGAACAAAGAATCTGTGCAGGTGAATAGAATGAGAATCAATTAACATGGCACAAAACAACTGTGGGCACAGTTGCAGTACTTGTTTCATCTTTAACTGCTTTTTATGAGTCTCATCAGGTTTGATTTAATCTCTCAAGACAGACTCTGCTGCACCAATGCCCTAAACATGTAGTGTAGTTGTTAGTAGTAATAAACACAGAAGCACCCGGGAGGAAGTGGACTAAAAAAGGGGAGGAGCCAAACCGAGTTGCTGTTTCCACACAAAAAAAGGTGGTGGTGCCCCCCCAGGGGCCACTGTACAACAGCACACCCGCACTCACCCTCACCAGCGCTCAGCGGGGGTTGCGGTCTTGGAGGTACTTGTGGCGGGGATGTTCCTGGAGGTACGCCGTCCTCCGCTCTCTCTTCTATCAACTCTCCCGCCTCCTGCAGACCCTCGGGGAGCTCCCCTCCAGGGGGAGCCTCCTCCTCTCTCTCGTCCTCTGACTTCTGCATGCTGTCCTCCAGCCGCTCACAGTCCTGGGGAGGGGCAGCGGCTGGGGAAAAGATGTGTGTCAATTGTGAATGTGGGTTAAAAAATGTCTTGTGTACGACACAAACATTTACCTAAGGTTTAGTGTTGACATTGGCCACTTAAACCCTAAATACTCCATTGACCGCCCACATTTAGAACAAACAGCTACTCTGCCACCAAAATGTGGAAGGCCCTGACACATCCATTAAAGGAGTGGTTTTCAACCCTTTTCATATCAAGGTCCATTATTTATTGGGCATTTGAGGCACGGACCATCATTTGATGACATTTTAGACTCTCAGACTCTCAGAATCTCTAATTGTGTAGATTTCTTGTAAATTAAGTTATGCAGATGTTTAACATTTGGTTTTATTTTACGCTCTCAAGAGTTAAAGATCTCTAAGGGTCCATTTGGTTACCAACTCTCCATCATTTAGCTGGGGACCACCTGGAACCCCCTCAAGGACCACTGGTGGTCCCCGGACCACTGGTTGAGAACCACTGCGAAAGGATCTACATCTATCAGGAGACCACAAGCGGAGGTAAATGTACTTTTCGGTGGCACTTGCTATGCATTCCATGTGTGTAACGCATTATAAACATACTTATAAGTCATTATAATCTGCTCATAACCCTGGATAATCGGAGTTATAAGAGCTCATAAATACTCATAATGCTTTTAACCATAATTATAAAGCATTTTATAAAGACTTATAAGCATCAAGTGTTATAATACTTCAAGATTTGTTACCAATTTGTTTTTGTACATATAGTGTTTGTATTTATTGATGACAGGTATTATTGTGTAAATTGTTTATGCTATGTTGATGAACTGAATACATAAGATCACAATTGAAACAAGTCCCCAGGCCTTTTTTGTATTATTCTTTTAGCCTTAATGTCTTACTGTACCATGTGCTGTTTACATTTCTGACTAATAAGCTCACAGTGTTTCACAACGTGACACAAATGTGTAGATTGTTGTAGATCAATTATTTTAACTATCATTGTTTTGTTTTGTTTTTTGGGGAAATCTTTGAATGTTTCGGGGAATTTGTCTACATGTTATACATTAACAATGCACTGGTATTAAAAATGTACTTTGTAATTTGGACCTTTGAATACTTATTTTTAAAAGCCAGGAGTACTTTGTCCAGCACCACTTGTGTGGTGGACTGTGTCATTGAGATGACTCTTGTGCCCTCTAGTGGTACATACTTAGAACATATGATTCTCAACCTTTCTCCATTTCAAGGACTCCATTATGCATTAGTCCAAGGACACCCGTTTGATACAATTCATTTTTTTAAATCTCTGGGACCTCAATCTACACTGTAAAATCCAAACTCTGTTTGCACACTCTCCGAGTTACAGACCCCTGGGGGTCCCCAGACCCCACGTTGAGAACCAGTGGCCTACATAGAACATGTGATTCAAACACTACTAACTTCTCTGTACTGTATAATTGTATCTACCAAAGCAACAGCTTCTTGTGTAGATTGCTTGTATTACTATTGACTGACAAATGGTTACATGGATTCATACCTTTACATTATGCAGTAAATAGACGCTGTATTGCCTATACACTAGTGGTTCTCAAAGTGGGGTCCGGGGAGCCCCAGGGGTCTTTGAGGTGGTTCCAGAGGGTCTGCTATTTTCAAAAAATAGCAGATAAACAAGCTCACAGCTCGTCACAATGTTTGAATGTTTTTATTTGTATATATTTTTTAAGATTTATTTGGGGGATTTTATGCCTTTATTGATAGGACAGTAGGCTGACAGGAAATGGGGAGAAAGAGATGGGGAGTGACATGCAGCACAGACCGTCGGGATCGTGACCCGAACCCGCGACGCCAGGCTACATCGGTCCGGGCCATGTTGAATCATTTTGATAATCTTTTAACACTGGGGGTCCCTGACACAAAACATTTTCAGATGGGGGGGGGGGGGGGTCTGTGGCCAAATATATATACATTTGGGGGTCCTTGATATGAAAAGGTTTGAGAACCACTGGCCTACGCTATATGCGCAACTCTGCATCACACATCAGTATAACTGTATATCGTTTTGTCGCTGTTATAGTTGACCCTGCCATCCACTTGACTTCAGTTTTTCGAAATGATATATCTTTATAGTTATACGGTAGTTATAGTTATATACATACTGTATATTAGGTATAGTGCTAAGTGTGAACGGCCCTTTATAGCTATATGAGAATGTTGGGATGTCCTACCTTGAGGGGGGTGGTCCTCATCAGGGCCCAGGTATTCCACACTGGTGACCTGTCGGACGGGAGTCAGTGGTCCCCCGAACCCCCCCAGTAGGACCGTACCATCTGAACAGCAGCCGTGGGAGGGAGAGCCGTGGTCGTGGCACAGGAGACCACTGGACAATGCTACATCTGTGGGGGTGGAGGGGAGGAATACATAGTGGGTTTAATCGCTGCATACAGTGCAAAAAGAAAAGTCACTCATCATAACTAAGTACATTTACTTGAGTGTTTCAATTTTTTGATGCTTCAAACTTTGAGTCATCTACTATTTTACAATTTAGGCATTTAGTAGACGCTCTTTATGCAGAGCGATTTACAGTAAGCAATCTAAACACATATTGTACATCAAATGCGTAGAGACAGTGTAGTGCCTCAGTAATCTAGGATCACAGGTAAACCAAGAACCTAGCATTAGTCATCATCTAGTTTAGTTACAAGTTACTTGGCAGATTTTGATTATTAATACAAAACATATGCATTAACCGCTTAAGCCCCGTTTTATACTTTGGCTATTTGAAAATACCAGATTTACAAGCAATGCATGCAACACGATTGTAGATCTGCTACAGTATTTTTTTTTTTATATTTGATTTTGAGTTTGACACATTTTATTACTTATTTTGATGCCACTACTTTTAATCAAGGAACATTTTAATATGGGCCTTTTACTTGTAGCAGATCCTTTTTATATTGTGGTATTGCTACTTTTACTCAAGTAAAACCATGTACTTGTTCCACCCCACTGCTCATGAGGCCCAAATCAAAAGTCCGTACTATAGAATGTACAGGCATAAAACACTATACAATTTAATATGCAAATGGAGCAATCCAATTGCGGTATAAGGATAAATGCAACCATTATCTTTTATGCCGTCTAAAGAGACCTCCAGAGGCCATCACCTCAAACTGCAATTCCACCACTATGCTAATATATACCTGCATATGTAATGCAAAAACAGCATTAAATGGCACTCATACAACTCATCTCCACAATCACCTTTACAGTTCGAGTTAGATGGGTCTCCAGCTATTTTCCTGTACAGTGAAGTAGGTGACCAATTCCCTAAGGTGTTATGTCCTCATGCACCGGGTCATTGGACTTTTTTTTAAGTCACCTCGACTGACTCAGTGGCAATTACTGTAAAAAGGTTCTCATTTATCCTACAGCGTTCTTCCCATGGAGATCTAGCTGTCTGTTAAGCCATTAGATCCAGGAATGCATCTCTGTCATTTTAGATTTCTTTGGCTATTCAAAAGTAACAGATATGCAAGCTCGTATAGCTATTAGCTTGCAGATCTGCCATTTTCGTGAAAATCTTTGAATACATATTTTTTTAAAGCGAACATTTGTAAAATATTTTCTTCCAGAGACCTCCAGAAGCAAAGATTTGAGTTACAAAAGTTTGCTTTAAAATATATATATTCAAAGATTTGCACACATTTTCAAGTTTTTTCCAAAAATAGCAGATCTACAAGCTCATAGCGCGGCACTCTGTGCGGTGCTATGAGCTTGTATATCTGCTATTTTTGAATAGCCAAAGAAATCTTAAAATGACAGATGCGTTCCCGGTCTTAATGGGTTAAAGGCTAGGAAATAGCCTGAATGTTGGCAACAGCTCACCAGGGTCATAATAAATTGATGGGAACGAACATAATTCAAAGACTGGGAGCATGAGCAGCCATTTATTTTTGATCATAACCACTGATTATACCTGACCTGAATTGTGAAAGGGAATACATGTACTGTATTTGAGAGTGTGTATGCACATTCTTGCACGTGCACTTTGTACTGTATTTGCATGCTGACGAGTTGAAGGAGTAGTTCACCCAAAAAATTACTTATTTCCTATCAATTACACACCCCATGAAGTATTGAAGTCATGGCGATTTTTTTGTTTTTGTCGCATTCCTGAGCCAATAATTTGATGGTAATAATAAGACCCTAATGTATCCGTTAGGATACACAAAGAGTCTCCTACCAGATACATTAGGGTCTTATTATTCTATTGGCTTAGGAATGCGACAAAAACTAAAAAATCTTCATGAATTCAATACTTCATGGGGTGTGTAATTGATAGGAAATAAGTAATTTTTTGGGTGAACTACTCCTTTAAGTGGACAGCCATCCATACCCGCATGAGGAAGTTTGTAGGGCTGCAACTATCAATTATTTCTTAGTGATTATTCTATCAATAACTTTTCAAATTAATCGAATAATTGACGTTTTTTGATCATTTGTTTTATTTTGTATACATCAACGAATCAACGCAAAGCAATTCAAATCGATCTTTTATAATTGACTATAACTAACTAGGTGTATTTAATGCTTCGTCGTACATTAGTGTTGCTAATCTACAAGCTCACAACATGTCCTGTCGCAAAACGCTGTGAGTTTGTAGATCTGTTAATTTCCCAAATTCCGTTATTTTAAGGAAAAAAACGAAAGTTCAGTTACTTTTGTGAGGACTCTTGAAAACCAGGTAAGGATCCAATATGCAGAATAACAGGACTCAGGAAACGAGGAATAAACTTAGTGGTACTTTACTGAAGAACTTAGGTTCACCTTACAACAAGGGAAGTGTCATTCGGACACATTAAGCAAACTTATAATACAGCAACCAAACAGGCAAACACAGGGTCTATATATAGACTAAGCACTGAATGGGGAATGGGAACAGGTGAGGAGAATACACAGGTGAAACCAAGTAGTCATCAGGGCACTGGGCGAATGGGCGTGTTGGCACAGACTAAGCAGAGGCAGAGGATGTGACAACTTTCACCAGAAATCGATAATTTTTACTACAATCAATTACTGATCATTTTTTTTGTAATTGAAGTCTGCAACTTGCCTCCACATCCACAGGCACTCATGATGACCACACGCACCTAGCAGCTTTCTGAAGGTATGCGCCCCCCCCCCCCCCCCCCCCCCACCACCACCACCACCACCACCATGCCTACCCATCCCAGTACAGTCTCCCACAGTACCTGTGGCACTCTGCTTGAGTTTCTCATTTTTCTTTTTCCTCCATTTCCAGGGCTTGAAGAGACGCCCCAGGGTGGACAGCTTGCTGTTGCGTCGGATGGGTGGAGTGTGGACCCCCGACACCAGGCAACCCGTCCTCAGCACCCTCTGCTGGTCCATCGCCTCCACTGCAACCAGGAGACAGATGGAGGAGAGAGCCAGACACAGGGGTAGGATTGGGTGGAGAGAGAGAGAGAGAGGAGGGTGTTGAGGAAGGGGAAAATGGAGGAAATGAAAGAAAGGAGAGGTGTCAGATTAAGATGGAGCAGGGGGAGGGGGGAGGCAGAGGGGGTCGGGGTAAAAAGAAAAAAAGGAGTACGATGGGAATGAGGGTGGGGGTAGAAAGAGGGTTGGGGGTTACGATAGGTTGAAAGCAGAGAATCAGGGGAAAAGGGGAGAGGATGTGGAGATGAGCGAAAGTATAGGTGAGAGAAAGAGAGAAAAAAGAACATCATTACAAAGTCCACCTCACTGAATAAACCATGATGGAATCTGTGCACACTGATTCAATTACAAAGATGTGATTGAATCATGGCGGACTCCCTTGAGAATGTTATGTCCCTATGCATCCTATTAGCTATGCAACCATGCTGTATGCGACACACCAAAACAAACACTGCTGGTATAACGTCCCGATTTATGCGTCCTGTAAGAATACACAGAGCCTTGTAAAGTACAAAAGCCCACCTTTCCCATGTGGCCAACAGGCAGTGGTGGAAAAAGTACTCAAATGTTTTACTTAAGTAAAAGTAGCAATACCACAATATAAAAATTCTCTGTTACAAGTAAAAGGCCTGTGTTCAAAATGTTACTTAGTACAAAAGTATTGGCATCAAAATACACTTCTAAAGTACCAAAAGTAAAAGTACTAAAATGTTTGAAAATAGCAGATCTACAAGCTCGTAAATCGTCTATTTTCAAATGGCCTATGTATAAAATAGGGCTAACGTGGTTAATGTATATTTTATAATATAATAATGTATATCTGCAAAGTAACTAGTAACTAACTAAAATAATTGTAGTGGCGTGTAACAGAGAGGACCTCTGTTACTAATGTTGCACATGTATTTTAAACCCTGAGTTGATTTAATTGCACAAAGTATTAGCACTTTAGTAATTTGCACAGCATATTTTGCACAGTCATTATTTTATTGTTGAATACATTCGATTTGTTTCCTGTTTGACTGAGATGGCCACTCAGCCAACAAGTTCCACCTGGGGAGACTAAAGTGTGACAATCATGATGGGCAGGTGTAATGTGTGTAATAAGTGCAATAGAGACTAGGTGCAATATGGTTGAGGTGCAATATAAGTTTTATTGTTAAGGTCTGATTGAATGCCTAACAATTGCCTGTGTGTTTTTTTTTTTTTTTTTTTTTTTTGTTCTTTATTTACCCAGGGTAGTAGCTGAGCACAAGTGCTCATTTTCAGCAACGCCCTGCACATAGAAACACACAGACAGACAGACAGACAGACACATTAAAACCTGGGAGCTGACTAGTACAACCACAGTCTTATACTGTTGGCCACTACGCAGCTCCACTGGAGCAGTTGGGGTTCAGTGCCTTGCTCAAGGGCACTTCAGTGGTGTTGGGGAAGTGGTGAACATTCACTTCCCCACCCAGATTTTTCCTGCCGGTCCGGGGATTCGAACCGGAAACCTTCCGGCAACGAGGGCGCTCGTCTAACCTTTAGGCCACCACTGCCCAAAGTCAGCATGATTGGGCTGGACCATATTAGGATAGCTGGGGGGGTTATGATGTGCTGGTGTGAGTGGGAAATGATGTTGTAGTGTGAAGAAGGAATTATTGAATAACCTGTGTAGTTAATGAGACTTGTAATACTTGTGTGTTTTAAGGCTATTTATATTCATGTATTTACTGTATGTTTAGTTAGGTATTTATGTTTTAGAAACACCCCGTCAATGGTGTAGTCAAATGGTTTAAATCCATGCTCATTAGTGCCAGCTGGATATAAAATGCTGCTGCCATTTCACTAGAGGAGAGCTTAGGGTGAGAAGCTAGATCCTACCATGCTTTGGTGTTTGTCCTATGTCTTTGTCATGTTTTTGTGAATAAATACACCTTCGGGTTAAACCCTACTACAAGTGCCTCTGTACTGTTCCAACCGCTAACACGGTCCTCATCACATGGAGTAAAAGTACAATATTTGCCTCTGCGATGTAGTGGAGTAGAAGTAAAAGTATTGAATATTGGAAATACTCCAGTAAAGTAAAAACAATACCTCAAAATTGTACTTAAGTACAGTACTCGAGTAAATGTACTTAGTTACTTGACACCACTGCCAACAGGTGTGCCAATCTCTCTGCGTCCCCCAGTAAGAAGTGTAACAGGCAGCCTGGTGACATGAAGGCCGCTCTGATCATTTCATTGTCGTGTCCACTTCACTTCTCGCCACACCTCAGCGAGGTGCAAGTACGTCCTTTGACCCCAGCACTTAACCACTTATTGTACAATGAATGGCAAAAAATAGCCGGTCCTCACACAACTCACAACACATCACGTTGTGAGCACCTTTTGAACATTTTCGTCTGATAATGAAATGCCCAAAATAGGGATGTCAATCATGTTGAAAGTGGTTAAGTCATTAAACCTGGATGGGAACAGCAAACAAGCCTAGTAAACAAAGGGGTTGGATTTGGGTTTGAAAAGTGACTTGAGACAGAATAGTTCTGCAGTCAGTGGTACTGCAACAAGTATCATAATGCTATAATAAGCAATATAATAATAATAAGTTACACAGTAAAATCCAGAGCGTTAATTTGTCTCTGAGAGTATAAAGATTGACCCGCAAGGAGCCCATTTTAAATCAAGTTAAATTAACACTCTGGATATTGCTGTGTACGGTTGCACGTCAATCATGTTCCTTTGTTCAATCCCCAGTCAACGATGGTGGTGGTTGTTATGATGTGGTTGAGTCTGTCTGACAGGCTTTTTCTCTCGTCTCGTGTTTGTGCACGTGTTTCTCGACGTTCTGGCCCGAGAGAGAGAGCGAGTAAACAAAGGAAAGGCTCTGTACACAATCTATGCAATGCTTAGGAGCACCGTGCATGTTATTTCAACTGGCTGAGATATCTGCAAACCCTTACCACTTAATCACAAGAAGACAACACTCTTCTCCCTGCAAAAGGAACCTGGGGTTTCGGTGGATGATGAAGGCTGTGTGACTCATAATGTAGCAGACAGGCGAGAGTGTGGGCCTATGTACAGCTCAATCAACGTGCATAACTGGCCCCTGTGCGGCCGCGTCTAATCAAGAAGGACACGTACGATAAATAGACAGTGTTTAAGAGCTGCATACGTCAGTGTGAGACGTCAAGTGCCTCCACGGCGCTGGAAATCTTTGTTCACAAATTGAGCTGAGGAGGAGGAGGAGGCGAGCTGGTTTTCTAGAGGAGAGGGAAGGGGCTGGGGAGGGATGTGCAGTCTGGTTCCGGGTGTGTTGCTGAGTGCAGTGAGGGAGGAGAGAGGGTGGGGTTCAGACTACTCCTTTTCATGTAGGGGTGCATCGGACTTAATCGGACTAATCAATTTAATCGATTTCTTTATTCTCCTTTTTTTTCAAAAATAGTGAATATAGCCAAAGCATTGAGGGCTTGTAGATCGGCTATTTTTGCACAACTCCGGTGTACTGTACGACAAATTATAAAATAGGGCTTAAGCTGTTGATCAGAATAATTTTGTCAATTATAAAAAATCTATTAAAATGTCTTGTTGATCTGTTGATAAAAAAAACACGTTTTATTCTGTCAATAATTGACAGTTGCAGGCCTATTTTCATGCACGTGTCTTCCCACTTCTCTTCTTCTTCTTCTTCTTCTTCTTCTTCTTCATCTTCTTCCTCTTCTTCTTCTTCCCCCAAGCACATAGGCAGACAGCAGTAAGAGGCAGATGGAAGGGATGAAAGAGGGAGAGAAATATAGTGTGATGAGACCATGAAAGCATTGGGTAGATAAGGGAGGATGCTCGGCTCTGTTTTGTTTAGTTTTTTGACCCTAAAACTGCCTGGAAACGGGTCAGTTGACCGCATGGCAGTCTACCTGAGTCTCAACCTGCACACACACACACACACACACACACACACACACACACACACACACACACACACACACACACACACAGAGAGAGCATGGTGGACGTACAGTAGAGCACTAGAATCCAGGTCAAGCCTTAAGGAAACCGGCCCAGTCACAGAGAAATACATAGCGGAGGGGAAAGAAGAAAAAAGCTTAAGAGAGACTATGGCATGGAGGATGGGTGGAGGGGAGTGTGTGTGTGTGCGTGTGCGTGCGCGTGCGTGTGTGTGTGTGTGTGTGTGTGTGTGTGTGTGTGTGTGTGTGTGTGTGTGTGTGTGTGTGTGTGTGTGTGTGTGTGTGTGTGTGTGTGGTAGTGTGTGCATATGGAGGGAGAGCAAGAGGGAAGAGAGGAGGGGTCAGGCCCACCACTGTTGCTATGGCGACTACATCCAGATGCTGCGGCAGCAGTGAGAGCCAGCAGGAGCAGAGAGGCAGTGTGTGTGCAGCTAAAGCCTCATTTATGCCTCGTCGCACGGCGGTGTGGCACGCTGAACACGGCCGATCTACAAGCGCACACGTTGTGGGCTTGTACATCGGCTATGTTCACGCGCGCGACACCGTCGTACCACGAAGCATACATCTGGCATGAGAGGAGAGAGGAAGCAGAGAAGCCCCCTTCACGGCCACCACACCAGCCCCGGTGCATTGTGGGTAGGGGTGAGGCAGCAAGGAGGACGTGGACTGTCTGCGATTTGAAAGAGGGGAGAGGGAGGGGAGAGAGGGAAAAAAAGGGGGGATTCCGGGGAGAAGAGGAAGAGGGGGAGGAGGAGGAGGAGAAGAGATGTGGGAGGGGGCTGTTGCTATACGGAAGAGCTTGCCGGAGAACCTGTGCTTGTCCAATCAGGGCGCAGCTATTTATAATGTATATCAAATAACTCTCCATTTTTCAAAGAAGGGGAGGTGGTTCAGAGAAAATGACAGGAGTCTGGGTGAGGGACGCGATTTGGGTGAAGCACATGGTGATGTTTTTTGTAACCACAAAATGAGGGCGTAGTGAAATGTGTGTCAGATAACCATGAATGGAAACCATGCGGCGGTGCTGTGCTATTCTAATTAATATGCTAATACAAATTGGATTTATTAAATCCATGTGTCATGTTGATGCAGAGCACCATTAGTCTGTTTGCTGTAATGCCCTCAGTCCCCACCAACACAAGTTTACGCGCACTGTACTGTAATGCTGTAAGCTTTTTGATGTATTTAAAGGCTTCATGCGAGATTAAAGCTGATATTCCCAGCAGAAAAAGAACTGAGGTATTTAATGTACCTTGTGCATGAATGCATGAACGAACGTATACATGTAAATACGCTCTACAAAGAGCAAACAAGTTAATTGCACTCTGTAGAGTAAAGCATGGCTTGGTGGGGAAAACTGTGTACTGTGGTAATGTTATTCAGTAAGTATGTAGGCTACTGTTGCCTCCAACTGAGCTCTGTAGCATGTCTGTGTGTCACCAGGGACCCCACCCCGTTTAACCACGCTGTCAGCACATTCGACAACAGAATACCGTCGCTCGCATGTACTGTACAGTATACTGTGAACAAAGGTCTGCTATTTTGACACTCTTTCTAGCTACCTGAGCTGCGCTCAGCTGAGCTTATCGATGGGAAATTACTGTCATCATAAGAAACATTGATTTAAGTTAAAATGTATAACTTGCATTTAATTATCTTCCAGGAGACTTCTTGAACTAATGAATGAGACAAAAATGAAATGCAAAAACAACGTGCTTTACAAACGGCAGGGAGTTATATTTTGAGATAATCTTTAGCCATGCACAAGTAGAACTACAGCATAAAGGCCACACTTTGACAACAATGAAAATCACATAGAATTGGTGTATAATCTGACTTATATCATTATGCGACCTATTCAGATCATGCCATGAATGCAGGGTGGCACAAATGCAATAGTTTTGTGAGTTTAACTGGGTAATCATTTTTTTAAATGTCGATCTCAATAGTTCAAACTCAAACTCAAATGTATTGTCACATCATTAGTGGTGTTGACAAAGTCGACAATATTTAACAAACAAACACGCACGCACGCACGCGCGCACACACACACACACACACACACACACACACACACACACACACACAGAACAAAATCAATACAATATATTTAATTCCTCACTGCGAAGTAGAAACATATCTGAGCATAGTCTGCCAAAAAAGCAATTGTCAAAAAAAAAAAAAAATCTTTCACATATTATTTGACCTTCACCATTTAAACTTTAACAATACAGTCTATTGGGTAGCACTTTATTTGACAAGACTTGAATAGACTATATGCAGCCAAGCCTCTGGCATACAGTGGGCACACTCTCTGTAAGTAAGTAGGAACTTTGTATGCTTAAATAAGCCAAATGCTCCTACCCCCTCCAACAGGTACACAATTGTGACAAAAACATGAAAGAAAACTAAAAAAGCAGTAAAAGTAAGCTAAACATAGTTATATGCCATCATGAATGCTTTTACTGCTTTGTACCATTTATACTATGAATAAGCTAAAATTGGATATGAATTTAAAACAAAGTAGGGGTAGTACTTCAATGCCTACCTGTCACTCGGCTGAAATTTCACTTAGCTGCACTTAGAATAACATGTAGCAATTTATGATGGATTCAGCAGGCCCCGTTTAAAAACAATAACTTAATTTTTTTTTTTTTTTTAGCAGCACTTACATGTAATGGTCATTACAGCAGTTTTCATAAGGCTAATATGTTTGCACAATGCCACTTAGAGCCCCAAAATAGCCAGGACCGCCACTGTCTGTCTCTTCACTCTAAGTGCCGCATGTCATCATGCCTTCAAAAAAATCAACCATCGCAGCAAAACAGCATTGCTGTCATTGCTGTTTTAACAAACATATCTCCACTAGCATTATATGTGTGTCCCAATGGCCTCATCATCATCATAGCTATAAATAACACCAGAACAGCCCTCCCTCTTTCTACATCCCACAGAGCCTAAAGTTCAGCGCGCCGCTCGCCCCACTGTCCACCGCATGAGAGAAGAAGAGGGCGTCTGACAACATGCCCTTGAACGAGACACCTTCTCTTACCCGCTGCCTTGCCAGCTAACCTCCTCTCTTTACCCCCCTGGCACTGCAACTGCGCTGCCATCTGTGCAAGAGCCACTGCCTGAGGGGGGCCCTCTCCCTTCCACAGTCAGGACACACGACTAACTAGCAAGAGAGAAGAGAAGAACAAAGTGGAATGAGAAGCAGAAGGGACAGGCCCAGAAGGCGAGAGAAGGGGGAGGCAGAAGAAGATGGCGAGATAAAGTGTGTAAAAGAGTAAGATACTACACCAGCAATGAATGGGAACTAAACTGGCAGAAGAGCGCTAATGAGAAACTTGTTCCTTCAGTGTCCAGTAGTGAAGAGCCACAGAGTGAAACTTGGACTATAAGGATTGAGAGGAAACGGAAGCCTTATTCAGACTTTGTCGTACTACCATGTCACTCGATGAAAAGAACAACAAGTATATATTTGGTTTAAGGGCTATCTGTACCTTCTTCTGGTGAAGAAGAGGCCAGATGATTGGAAGTCTTCACAGTCAACTTGTCTCTGAACAACTTGTCTAGTTTGTCTTATACTGTTGAGATCAGATGCACACATTCACATTTTTCTTGAGTCTGAACATTATTTTGTCCTTAGGCATGGTTTTGATATGATATGATAACTGCTGATCAATATAGCTTGATTATATGATTATAAAGACGTTGTCGTACATTTTCATTCAGTTAATTTCATTGCCATCAGTTCACAATACCATTTTTTAAGTTGCGGAGCTGTACGTTAAATAGTTTGGTACAAAAGTACCCTTTTTAACAAAAGGTTAAAAAGTTAAAGCTTACTAGCTTAGGGCTGTTGGTTAGGGTGCATACCATAATACAGTAGGCTCTGATAGCTGACAGCGAGTCTCCGCTTTGACTCCTGTGCCGGACAGACCATTTTCTGCATGTCACTCCCCTAATCTATCTCCTTGTTTCCGTTCTTTTCACTGTACTATAAATAAAAGCAGTAAAGCCTGAAAAAAAAGAAAGAAAAAAAGTTGAAGCTCTATTTTGCACCAAGAATTTCAATCATATGGAGTCTTGTCATAAAGATTGCTCCACCAACATATAACACCAAAACAACCACTGATAAAACATCTTGCTTATCCTTAGGGCCATTCAATGCTTTTCAGGAAAGTCAAGAGTACTGTGGTGTAAAGCTGCAAGGCAATAAAAAGGTCAAGCCACAAAGTCATCAGAGTGATTACAGACAACTGTTAAGAACTAATGTGGGGGCTACTGGCACCAAGAGAGTGAAATGATGTCAGCGAGGCCAGCAGCCAATCGGAAACACCCGAGGGCCTTGTTTGTTACCATATGTTGGTGTTGAGAATGAGGACTAGTGGGTGGCTTCCCAGATAGACCACCAAAGCCACACTAGTTTAAATAGGGAGACTGTCACGTGTAATCCCTTCCCAGCAATTAAAGGCAATTTCCATCATGTTTCCATCACCATTATGTGGTTTTGTATCTATCCACAATAGTCCATTATCATTGCTTGTCGATAGTCACAGTGCACAGAGCAAAGAAGCACACACACACATGCATGTGCACATACTGTATGCATGAACACACAAACGTAGTGTATACTCAAATATAGACATACCCGTGAACAGAACATTTTTGTGGTGTATATGTGTGGACAGCTGCACACGCACGCACGCACGCACACACGCACGCACCTTCTACACACGCACACACACACAC
Organism: Gymnoscopelus microlampas; assembly: GCF_963454915.1. NCBI lineage: Eukaryota > Metazoa > Chordata > Actinopteri > Myctophiformes > Myctophidae > Gymnoscopelus > Gymnoscopelus microlampas. Next base: position 31,479,408 of record NC_139947.1, on the reverse strand, counting down.
ACACACACACACACACACACACACACACACACACACACACACACACACACACACACACACACCCTCTACACATTTCACCCTCAAATCAGTCATTGTCTCCACCAAGCCGAGACTATGTTTTCGCCCCTATCCATCCGCGTGTCCGTCTGTGGAGCTAATCTCAGGCAATGTTGGACCGATCGGTGCGAAACTGTGCACGCACACTCCTTGGAGGCCAAGTAAAAACCTCTGCCCCAAATTTCTCACATCGGCCTGTTATAGCGGCACCAGGAGAGAACAAAAAAAAAATCTGTTGGACCGATCGGTGTAAAACTGTGCATGCATACCCTTTGGAGGCCAAAGTAAAAATCTCTGTCCCAAAATTCTCACATCGGCCTACCACCAGGTTGCCGATTTTTGTGTACAATTTTGTCCAAACATCACATAAATCGATTATCTGTATAGTCATGTGATCAAGACGGATCTGTCCGATTTTTCATATTCCATCCTGATTGGCTAAGATTGGCTTCTTAAGTTTGCAGGAGTGGCCCGTTTTGAACAAAATGCCTCAAATCATCATTGCCGTGAAACTTGGCACGCACATTCCCACTAGACCAAGTTCAAATCGGCCCCATGGTGGCGCTATAATAGGCCGATTCACGTTTCGGCCATAGGTCATCGTACAATCAAAATAATTGTTATCCTTGGATCACTACGCAACTCCTTAAATAGGCCACGCCCATTTCCACCTGACAATTTTAACGCCATTTTGCTACTACTCCTACCAATTTTGTCCAAACCAAATTGGTACACCTTATCTCTGTAGTCATGTGATCAAGATCTGTCACATTTTTCGGAATCTATTCCGGTTGACTACGATTGGCTTTCAAAGTTTGCTGGAAGCACCGCTGCACACACACTCCCAGTAGCCCAAGGAAGAATCTCCACCCAATAGGCTCTATGCACAGCCGCCATATTGGGAATGAATTGGGCCCCTGCCTTACTTCCTTCACAGGTGTTACCAATGATACTAATTAAGGCTCTGTTCCATTTAGTGTGGCATAGTGGTTGTCTTATTTTGAAGGACCCCCATAACTCTGAGAGTGTACAAATGGAACCAAATGGACCCACAATAACCTACCTGGCCTTTCTGTGAACCTGCTGGAGACATCAGATCACAATCACATTATCAATAAAATCTTTGTGTTTTGGCAATTATTTTGGGATCCACTAGCTATATCTTCACGGCCCACTAGTGGGCCCCGGCCCACAGGTTGAGAATCATTGTTTCAGACAAAGTGCTAAGTTCCTGCCGTATAAAGTCAGGCTAGAAAAGCTCTCTAATCAAGTAATGGAAGTCTTGCTTTGCCCTGTCTGTCGCATGTGTTTTTCTTTTTTTGCAATCCATCACATTAGTCTTACAATTGGCAGCTTCAGCTTCTTACTGACAAATGCTGCTATAAAAGCGATTCAATCCTACTAGCTTTAACCTCTTAAGCACTATTTTCAAAGTTTTCAAGATTACATTTTAAAAACCAGATGCTTGCCACCTGAGTAGGACACATACTGGTTGACATTAACAAGTAGCCCTGCTTGAAGATCCTAAACCCAATATCTCCTCTGGTCAAGGGCTCACCTCTTGGATGTACTGTATTTATTTGGTTTCCGATGCGGGAGAACAGGGTTCAAATCCTAGTTGTTACACTTGCACAACTTGTGGATTGTAGCTTAAACAGTCATGCGTTGTGGAACCATTTGAACCATTTACAAATTGAACCATTTTGTCCATTTGTAGCCTACCCTCTCAGAATTATGGAGGTCACTGAAATTAAGACGTTTGAGAACCACCGGTATTGTAATTGTATAGCATATGTGAAGTCCACATCCCTGACAGTGTGATAAAGTGGTTCCAGAAACGGTTCTAAATGTGATGAAAACCGATTCCTCAAAGTTGTATCCGGTTCCTCCGGTTCCGGATCCCAACCCTAGTTTTCAGTTTCTGACTCCATCAGCTACTATAGGATCAGGTGTAGGGTGTGGGGTGTAATTTATTCCTGTTATTTCCACTGATTTAGGTCAATGGCTGACAGCCTTATACGAAACATACTTACTGTGTGCATGGCCGAGAGAGTGTTAGACAGAGAAAGAGAAGGAGAGTATGAGACAGTGCACCCACCATGTGTGCACCTATGATGTGTATTTGTATGTGCATGTGTGTAAGTTTGTGGTGACCATGCATGTGTATGTATGTGCATGTATGTGCGCGCGTGTGCATGCATGCGCGCGTGTGCGTGTGCGTGTGCGTGTGCGTGTGTGTGTGTGTGTGTGCGCGCGTGTGTGTGTGTGTGTGTGTGTACATGTTAGTGAATGTCTACACTGGATTGCAGGCAATTCCCTTTCATTGGGTCCCTCTCCACTCTACTGGGAGGAGAGAGCATGCTGGTCTCTAGGCAGGAACGATAGAGGGAGGTGCACAGGGGGAAAAAGTACTAATCACTGTACTGTTGGCACACTACACGAGTGGTCAAGGACCCCCTGATTAATATGTATTTGGCTGCGGATCATATCCATGTGGGCTGGGAGTGACTGTAGTTGAAGCTTAGTCCCCAGAAACACTGTCTGCAATGAGCTGTGCGTCAACACGCAAGCACCACCTCTGACTGGAGTCCTTCTGTCCACAGACTTCCATGCAGGCAGCAGCTTTGTGCCGCTGGGACTTTGAGGTAATGAAAACGATACTGTCTAATGGTAGAGTTACAGGTCTGAGCAAAGTAGTAGTAGGAGAAGAATAGTAGGATAAGCGCTGCTGAAGAAGAAGATGTTTGCTGCACATCATCATAAACCATGTACCACTGGCTATGGCGGCTGGAGCCTGCGCTGTCCAATCGGGGCACAAAGGGGTCAAACTGCAATAGCATTTTTAATGGAGCTTGTGGATTTCATGAACATGCAGTTTGGGCAGCTGTATCTGAAGGTGCTGCTTTCCTGACAAAACACTGTGCTATCTCTCAGGGTAAAAAAAGGAAAAGAACAAAAGCCTAACATCATCGCTGACTGGTCAAAACCCCAGCTGAGCCAAGGCATTTGTAGTCCAGGCAAGACTTATCTGTACCCGACACACTGCTGCCTTTGAGTTCAGCAGGCTCACTGCATTGTGAGCAAGGGCGCTGTCCACGGTGCTGAAATCAGTTCCGCTCACTCTCTACACCTTCACAGACACTCCTAGATGCTCTGCTCTCTACCCTCCCTCTCGGTTTCTCTTCCTCTCACTATAAAAAGAGAAGTACAAACAGGTGCTCCGACTCCCACACCGCCGTCCAGCGAGACAATGAATAGGCCTGATTCATTTCCTTTTCACTATACTGTATTCCTTCTTGTCCTGTCATACGATCTATGTATTTAATTTACCCATCTCTGGAGAGGGCCTCGTGGATACGTTCAATAAAGTGTAAGTGCCCATCAGCCAGGCAGTCACTCCAAGGAGGGCCTCCTCTCACCACTCTCTCACTCTCACTGCAGTGATTCAATGTTGGCAACCAACTCTGGAGTGGTGTGTGCACGCAGGCTACCTCCGGCACATTGCTGTTTTCCCTGCCTCCCCTTCCCCAACTCTGTCACCCTCTGACCCTGCTCTAAAGTGTTCTTTTCTCTATTCCCTTATGTTCATTCCAAACCAGGCGTAAGCATTTAGAGGGGATGGGGCCCAGAAGGCTACCCTCTGCCTGCTGCATCTATCACTGACAGAATCTCACAGGTCAGCTGAGAGGGAGGGACAATGGCCTTGTATAGAGCAGGTGTGGTGCGTGCGTGCGTGCGTGCGTGCGTGCGTGCGTGCGTGCGTGCGTGCGTGCGTGCGTGCGTGCGTGCGTGCGTGCGTGCGTGCGTGCGTGCGTGCGTATGTGTGCATGTTCAGCTTTGTGTGTGCATGCTTATTTACCTTCCAGCAGCCTAATTTCTAATCTGCTAATAGAAAAGGGACGAAATCAGTGAAATGACTGAAGAGAACATTGATGGAAATACAGCCATCTTTGTTAAATTGCATCCTTTTGAACTCCTGTAACAGAATCAACAGGAAATGTAGGTGAATTTTGCTGCTGATTCATAGGCTGTCCAAAGCACAGGCCACACTTCACTGTTAATGGTCTGCCACCACGACAATCCATCATCTTACCACGGCCAGTTATAGGAATTAGGACAACTTCTTGGCTAACAAAACATGCCACCTCCTCTCCTTCTCTATCTGCTCTGCTTACTGTGCCTTTCCTCCTTCTACTCTCAACTTCAATCTCCTCTCCTTTCATCTTCTTTCTCCTAGTACCTACGCTATCCTCTTTCTTTTCTCTTTTTCCTACACAGGTCTTCTGTATTTTTCCAGTTTCAATGCCCCAAGGAGCACGCAGCATGTGAGTTCCTGAGCTCCATTTAACCTGAACTAAAGGCTAAATAGCTCCATTACCTGGTGCCTTAATGCTGAAGCATCTGACAGGTGTTCAAAATTGCTCGGGTCCTAGTTCTCTGGTCTCCAAGGGCTGTCTGCTCAACTTGTGCAGACGTACATGTAGGCTACTGGTTCTGTAGCATGTCCATACACATACAAACCAAAGGTGCATGAGTGCATATGCACACCGACAGGTACTGTACAGGGCAGGGCACACTTGTGCACACAGACACTCGCACCAGCGCAAACACATGCACCGGCACAAACACACGCACGCACGCACGCACGCACGCACGCACGCACGCACGCACGCACGCACGCACGCACACACACACGCACACACACACACACACACACACACACACACACACACACACACACACACACACACACACACACACACACACACACACGGCTTACAGGCTGTCAAATGCCTAATCTGCTCTAACATGCACCAGGGACCAGAGATGATGTAGGCCTCTAGATGTTGCTGTCACCGTTGTGTTTTTTTGTGCATTTTTTTCATGGCCAGCTGAACAACCCACAGGGTTCCCTAGCCTGGCGTAGACAGACTATATCACTGCGTGGATATGAGTCTGGTGCTTCTGTGAGGACGTTTTTTTTCCAAGGCGGCTCGACGCAATTGGTTAGACCTACAAACCAACTACCAATTACTGTCTCCCATATTCGAATACTGGGCCCTGATTGGTTACCCCCGTCTTCTGGAGCAGGAAATGGATTCTCTATGGAGCGGTGCCAGACCCAAATCACAGAGTGCCATTTTTTTTTGCACTCGCAGATTCGTCTGGTCCCAGGCTAAGGGTTCCCACAGTGAACTAGGTTCGGTGAACCATCCAGATGCAGATAATCTTCTTATATTCATATTCATATAGCATTTCCAGGATTCCATTTGTGTCTGTTAGGATCAAATCAGAGAAAGTCGTGGGAGGAACAGATATGGTGAGTCAGTGAGTGTACTGTATATGAAGACTTTTTATTGCCCACTTTGAAGAAAAGCACTTAATGTACAAAATGATTGCTTTTTACCTCTGCTAATGAGGTAAATGACTTTGCCCGTCTGTCTGTCTGCATGTCTGTCTGTCTGTCTGTCTGTCTGTCTGTCTGGGGCAAGGCCAAACAGATTACAGTTAATTCAAAGTCTTTTGCACACCTTGATAGAATCGCTGCGATAGGTGTGTTGTTGGAGCATATACGCATACAAACCAAAGAATAAAAAACACCTGCACTGTCTTCACTTACTCACACGCTACATTTCGGTCCAAGACCTTCTTCAGGCATCAGAGCCATGCAGCCTTTGTTCAAATTTGAACAACCTAACGAGAAAGAGAGGAATTGAACCCCCATGTGCTGATTTCAAGCCAGCCACATAACCATCGTAGTAAAGCCATTACTCTGCCTTGCCAAGGCAGTCATGGGTTAGACTTCCACGTTTCTTAAACCTAACAAATAACGGTTGGCGGTTGCTCCTCCCAACTAGGATTCCAAGACTCAGCTTCACCCATTATAGAAGAACTCCTCTAGTTCCACGACCATGCCTTGATGGTTGCTATCCTTATCAGCAACCTTGATTATTATTGTAGCAATATTTACCACCAAAATCATGAAGAGGAGTATCTGCCTCGAAACATTACATGTGATTAAACATTAAATGACAGTGTGCTGTGTGCAGAACAGATTATAGTAAAGGCAGAATACTTATGCAAAAAAAGGTTAAGTATGGGCCTAGGAACAACTGATTAACCGATTAGCCCTGTATCACAAAGCATTTCCTAAAGGGCTGTACAAAACAAAACAAAAGTAACATGAGCAAAATACATACAAATGCACAAAAGCTAATAAACCGCATATAAAAATACATATATAAAAGTGAGGTAAAAAGCAAGATGCCCATGTACCTGTACACATGATAGTAAATTGATTAATACAAAAAAAAGAAATAAGAAAAATCATTCATACTGTTGACAGCAAGGTATGTTATTATAAAACCAAGATACCTTTTCCAGGGAAGTGTGCTTGCCTTGCCATATTTGTTCAGGACTAAAGGAGGAAATGAAGCCCTCCTGTAGCCACTGCTAACAGGTGGCCCTGCCGACTCTCATTGGTCCTTCAGACTGGCCATGACAGATGGGTCATGATCTGACAGAGGTATGAATCACAACAGAGAGGTAAAGGTGTTAAACCTTTACCACTTAAACCCTGTTCAAAAATGTTTAAAAAAAAACAGCCAATCTACAAGCTCACATAAGTTGTGAACTTGAACATGTCTGTTTATTTATTTTGCCTATAATGACATGCCCAAATTAGGAATGCCAGGTTGAAAGTGGTACATTTAGACAAGGGCTGAGTGATTGCAGCCAGGCCACTAGACAAGAGTGAAGCTCATATCCATTGATATCCTGCTTATGCACCCTTTACAATGTGATTCTTGTAAATCTCAATCAAATCCAAGTTTCTAGCAACCTTCAAGTATTCATCCATCCAAATGTCCATGTATCCATCCCATTCATCATCCTTACTCCTCCAGATTATTTGTACAGTATAAATGTTACTGCCCACATAAAACACATCACCTTACAGTAAACAGGTAGAAAGAGCTAGGGGTTTCAAGCAGCACTGGCTCTTTCCCTCCCTCTGTTCAGCGCCCATGCTCTTTTCATTTAGCCAAGCTAGTGATGAGTCACATCCGGCCCGTGGCTCATCAATTACCCTGCCATGGCATACAGTGCCAGTGTGGTGCGGGTCGCCCCTCCTGAGTTAGCTGCTGCCGTTGTGAGAGGCACAGCAGAGCCAGGGAGACACGCTGAGATCACAAAGGGAGGTTGAAGGAACCCATGAGAGTGGGAACGGGCCACTGGGAAAATGAATGCATAACAGATAAACCAGTGATGATGGAGAGGTGGTACATGATACGTGAAGGACCTAGATTAGAGGCTGAATGAGTGTGAGTGTGTGTGTGTGTGTGTGTGTGTGTGTGTGTGTGTGTGTGTGTGTGTGTGTGTGTGTGTGTGTGTGTGTGTGTGTGTGTGTGTGTGTGTGTGTGCGCGTGCGCGTGTGTGTGTGTGCGTGCGTGCGTGTGTATAGATAGATAGATAGATAGATAGATAGATAGATAGATAGATAGATACTGTAGTAGATAGATAGATAGATACGTAGATAGATAGATAGATAGATAGATAGATAGATAGATCCTACATGATGGAGACACACATTAGATCAGTGCAACTGTCAACTCAGTGGGCCACAGGGAAGGTGTGACTTCACGTCAGCAGGCAGGGATATATTTGAGTTTATTAACAGCAGTGACCGTGCAGCTTATTTGGCAGCCAGCTGGAGTGTGAAAGAGACAGAGTACAGTGAATGCATTTCCCTCACTGGATATCAACACTGCTTGCAAGTAAGATCCGCAAAGCCACAGGTTCTCTTTCATGAAATTGTAATGAGATTCTAGTCAGATCGCGTACTCTAGTAATGTGCACATCAACCATCTCTTCACATCATTGGACGCGTGTTATCCCAAGGGGGATAATTTTGACGCTTGATATACAGTATCAATGTGTATGAAGATTTTGGAAAATGATCACGTGTTTACACAAGGAGGGGGACAATACATGCATAATACAAGATAGGGATGCAAATCCTCTATTAAATCCCTAATCGATAGTTGATTCACCTTATCGATCGATCATCTATTAACTGATAAGCAGTGATTTTCCTGAGAACCTGAATTTACGGTACTATAGTACAAGTAGCACCTGAGAGAGACAATGCTGAAACATTTTGTCCTGAAAATACTGGTGTTTAAATTACCCTTACACAATTCGACTTATTGTCCCTATAAACAAAATGATACGTGAATAAAATAATGTATATTCCATGACAACACAGTGGAAAGCGGTAGCGGTTAAACAATTAGTGGATAAGAACATTTTGAGCTGCTCAGATAATATGTAGCCTTTGTTTGCGATAATGAATGCTGGGAAATCAGAACCGTGGAATGTTCAATTAATTGTTTAATTGATTCATTTGAGTAAATTCTTAACAGTTGATTAATATATAGTTGGTTTGTAACATCCCTAATACAAGATCATCTGCACATACATCCATTTGTTTTTATGTAGAGCCACAGTAGGCTCTCTTAAAACAGAGATCAAATGTGGTGTGCACGTCAGCTCCATATGCATTTATTTTATTTTATTTAATGACGTTTATTCAAGATCTTGAAGAAGATATTCAAATAAAGAGAAAAATGCATATGGAGCAGGAGCGCCCAACATGTTTTTTGTTTGTTTTATAATTGTATTTTCTGTGATCGGCACCTAATGAAAGTGTCTGGTGTGTGTTACGTTGTTATTGGATTGGAATAAGCTTCTTATCATCTTGATTTGCCTTCGTCACAGAAATGAACAAGGGGACAGCCTGAAATATTCCGTTCAGCTGGCTACCCCTACATCTAGATTTACGACCAAAGGTGATTGGGCCTATGCTGAACCCTTGAGCAGCTTATGGCTCATTTATACTTGGCTTAACGACCGTGTAACAAAAACAGTGTTAGCCTACCTACAGTATCATGTGTCTTAAAACACATCATAGCTTTTATGGTGTTCTTTTTTTTAAACCAGATATTGTTAAAGCCTTTTATGACTCAGACCTTGTTTATTTAGTTTTAATGATAGCGACTCCTACAGGTTAGTAAGTCAGAGCACCTGTTCAGTGAAGAGCTGAACTGGAAGAATAGTATGCGCCACTGTGACTGCACTCATTACTTCCTTCTGGAGAAGCTTCTCAAAGTCAGGTGAAAACAAGTTGCTGGCAACTTCATGTGTATCAGAGGTGGCACGAGCTCGTCTACACCCTACTTAATGAACCAACCAGAAGGGGTCTGCAGACAGCACAGCAGTGACTATGGTACAAGGAGAAGTGGGAATTGGCAGAAAGACTACATCAGGAGAAAGTTCAAAAGAAATGGGCGGAAAAGATTGACAGGAAGCACGTAATACAAGACAGACACTGAGTCAGATTTACACCACTTTATTCATCAATGACTCAGAAGAAGGGGAAAGGCATTGCCCAGAATACTTTATTCTGGTAAGGCTGAGTCATCATCAAGGGCCCATGGGACGGTTTATAGAATTTGATAACTCCTTTTTCATTAGGGAGCTCCACTGATATCTGCACAGTAAAATCCTGTGTGCTCTTCTCAGAGCATGTGTTCTGTGCTGACGGTGCTGGTGTCAGATCTGAGAGGATTATAAGCTATCATCAAGATGGGTGGAGGGAGGATGACAATGAAACCTTAAGAGATGATGCTGAGCGAGTAAAATAACAGATTTTGAACTGCAACACTTCATTGTTTGTTATTGTTGTTTTCATCTATGGTGGTTAGTAATTAGCCTTGGGAACCAGCGGTTCCTGAGCCATGTGGCCCAGAGGTCAGGAGACTATCTATTTGTTTCTGTAGCATGAGGCAGCTAGATACAAGTACACCCCCTGGACATGACGCTATAACATGTCACAGGAACTTACCCCCAATCCAATATTTGATGCTGATTGCCAAGCAGGGAGGCATTGTGTACCATTGTTATAGTCTTTGGTATGACTCGGCTGGGGATTGAACCCCGGACATACTTTTTTTAAAAAAGAAAAAAAGAAAGAAGCTAAAAGATTGTTCTACAAGCAATCTACAAGCTGTAAGTTACTAGAGGTTTGGGCCGCTGCGTGGCCCTTCCATCTAGCCACTGCGCGGGGCTCCCGTCTAGTAGCATGGGTCGCACATCGGAGACAGAGACAGCAGAGCGTGTTGACGTTCATTGCAACACGGGTGTTTGTGTCGACACGCAAATCGAAAGCGAAAGCAAACTGCAACATGCAAACCGAAAGTTAAGCGAGACCTAACACACAAACAGCTTGAAGACGCAGACAGCCACGGATGCACAGACCTAACTTGTTGGAGACGCAGACACACAATCAGGCTGGCGAGGCAGACAGCCACGCATGCGCGCCACTCTCTATTGTATATTAGGATAGATCGGCTATTTAAACGAGTGTGGACAACGATCTGGAAATGCGATCCTTTCCTACTTTTCCCAAATTTAAAGTGGATATTGGTTTGCAGAGTTTGCAATGAAATAACCATTCACCCCAACAACATACACTTATATCACACACAAACACCAGTTGCTGAGGCCAGCACAACACTATTGCTCATCACAGTTGCAAAATATTAAAGTATTTATACAGGCCTAAATCTTTAATTTAATGTAATTATATAATTAAAACATATTGGCACAGATCATAATTGAATTAACCTTGTGTGTTCAGCACATCAGTGATACATCATTTTAGTTCAACAGCATGCAACCATTTCCAACTCTATATAAACACCAGTTTCTCCTGAGCGGTGTACAAAGGCTGTGGTGATACTAAAGATACAGGAATCTCTCTGGAATAAAGCCACAGGAACAGCCCCGCCTGGGCACTGACTCTGTCCCCTAGGTTTCAAGGTGTCCTCGCCGCACCATTACCTTACTCGACACTTTGTGTTGACTAACGGCCACTTTGAGCTCAAGTGACGTTTTATTAGCAGGAGTATCTAAGAAGGCCCCTTGCCTGAACAAACCTATCAAACAGTGGGGAGCTTTAATACCGTATTTACTGCTGTCAGACTTAGATTTATCACATAATTTACCAATAATCACACACACTGTTCTACTGAACGTAAACAGCGCTATTCAAGACAAATCCTTTGAACGACAAATGCTCAACCTTTAACGTCAACAAGATAAAATGCCGGCCAGATACACAGCAATAGTTCCCACTGCTGTGTCTTTGTGTTCCTATTGACTCCTCTCACACCAGTGTTGAGTAAGTGGATGAATACAGTGTCAGCCACTGCAGCTGCAAAAGGCCACTGTGCTGAAGGGAGGGAAAAAAGGCTTAGTAATCCTTTGGCAAAGACTAGCACCCCACACACAAGCACAGTGATGATCCATACAGAAGGGGGTGGACAATGTGTACTTTGGGTCACCAGACACTGACACTGTCCTTGTCAATGACAACTGTATTTACCGTATCTGTCATTATAAAGCCATAGTGGTATTTTGCATGTGTGGTAGATGGCATATTGATGGTCCTAGGTGCTGATACCGGGCACAATCAAGAGTGTGAGTCGCGACATGTTGCTTTTCGATGGTCGTACCTCCCGTATGGGTTCAGCGTCCATTGACGGGGACGTGTGGTCAGTCCTGTCAGGGTTACTGTGCTGTTTAATCAGGTGCGACAGCGGCCCGGCGTGACATTATCACATCCAGTGCACGTGTGAATTAAATCAGCCATAGGAGGCTTAAGAACAGCAAGGGCCCAACATTAGGAATGTGCTATGGACAGTTGATGAGTGCAGAGTGCAGACAGGTGTTATTTCAAAGACGGGGAGAACACGACAGGCTCATTAGAGAACGATAGAGCAATGAATACCATTTTTTCTGTTTCTGAATCATTCACTCAAGCGCCCTTCATGTGTGTACAACTTTTCAAGTGTAGGTGTAAAGCAGTGAATGGTGCTAAAACCCACACAGTTTGAGTATAAATAGCCCTAAAGTACAGTACTACAGGGCAGACATAGTGCTTATTATTATCAACACAATAACTACCTATCATAATGGACAGTAATTTGGGTCAGAAACATTTATCATGTATATTAGACTGAAACGTGTAAGATGAATTCATTATGTCTTAATGCATAATATGGATGACAAGTAGACCAGTGAGACATTACATGCTACTGTAAACAAGGGCTTGTGTTGGTCCAGCACACCTGCATGTTCCACCATGCCTCCATGCTATGCTGAATCGATTCCCTGGTATGTGTGCGTGGCTGCATGGAATTGGAGGTCTTTGCACCTATACATCACGTGGAAGGCAGGGACATTGATCATGGCACTGTGTGCTCTCTCTTCGGCATGGCATTGGAGACAGCTAAATGCTGTCAATGCGCAGTGACCATGCAAGGCATTAGGCCTATAGCAGTGGTTCCCAAACTTTTTAGTCCGAGACCCAAAAGATAAATTTGATTTCTCCCTGTGACCCAAACTAGTGAAAATAGCATATCTACAAGCTCACAATACCACATGTTGTGGCTATTTTCACTACTTTTAAAACATTTGTTTTTGAATTTATGGAATTTCTTCGATTTTTGGCATTTATTCATGAAATTATTTTTGAAAAATGTCTGAATTTGTTTTAAATTCATTAACGTTTTAGATAAAAAAAAAAAAAGAAAAAATTTTTTTAGGAAACAAATAAAATAAAGGGGATATTTTCTCGCGCCCCCATAAAAATGGACCGGCAACCCACAAATGGGTCTCGACCCACTGTTTGGGAACCACTGGGCTATAGGATGCTGAGATACGCGAGGGCAAGAGTAAAAAGCCCTAAAAACCGAAATCACGGTGGCTCCTGAGTCCTGAATGATGAAGGCTGGCGGTGCACAGTGTGCAGCCTGTGCGTGTAGTAGTGTAAAGTGCACGGTGAATGTTCTGATCCGATAACAGAGCAGATACACTGGTACGTCTAGACATTCACCCTGAGAATGATGGACCACGCCACATGGTCAAATAATAAGGGGGAATCGCACAATCCGGTGTTATATGCATTAATAATGATAATTATAACGGCCTAAATGCTGATTGAAAAACTGCACTTGCAGCCATAACAACCCAATGGGGTTGTTATGGCTGCAAGTGCAGTTTTGCTTGCAGGCTATATAGCCTACACAGGCGTCTTATTTAACGCTGAATTCTGGAGGGGCATGCATTCATTCATGGAAACAGATGCTATAACACAATACTTTTCAATTTGCGTCTCAGTATTCCAATCTCCCATGCAAGGCAAGCTAGCCTATTTTCCTTCAAACGGTGTGAAGCATATGCGCTGATTATCCATTGGTGTCCATCCCATTTGGTAGCGAAGAAGGGTGCCTTTTGGTAACCCGTAGCCATGGATCACGCGACGGTCGTCTGTCATGACAGTGATGGACAAACTTCAACCTGGTGTTTGCACCTTTTCCCTTTTTGGCCCGTACACCTACATAAACGTTCAAATTTCAAATATAAAGTGCTTACCCCATGGCCACGGATGTTACAATTATATACCGGCCCATAGAAGTACCGGTATATTCCGTAATGTTCAATAAAAAGCATTTTAATCCGAACGGTGGCCATTTTCTCATATAATTATAACGTATCACAGTGCAGTACACCTCCCAACCAATAGGGTCGCGTAGTTGAAAGCACATGGAGAAAATACGAAGAAAATGGCCACCAATCGGATTAAAATGTTTTTTTTTATTGAACAATACGAAGATAAGGGTACTTTTTAAGGCCCGTAAATAATTGAAACATCCGTGGTCATGGTGAAAGCACTTTATATTTGAAATCTGAACGTTTATGTAGATGTACAGGCTAAAAAAGAAAAAGGTGCAAACACCAGGTTGAAGTTCATCCATGCCATGTTTCAGAGCAGCGAAGGATGCCTTTTGGTAACCGCTGCATCCATCACCAAACGAGCGACAATGGTGAAACATTGCATGATATAGCATCCCAAAAAAATATCGGGAAGATAAATATTTATCTTACCTGTGGTGTGGACCAAATCGATGCCAGCCTCGGTGAGTATGTTCGGGTCACTTTGAGATCTGCCTCGTTGCAGAGTACAGCAGCCATCTAGTCCATCTGATGATGTAGCCATGGGGATGGATGGATGGATGAGGAGCACAGGAATTCTCCTGGATCAAATATTGAAAACCCTTAGCAGAGGCAAACAGGGTCAGAAGGAAGCTGATTTAATTCGACCTGACAACAGCCGCTTGGAGGAGCATCTACCAGGGAGCCATGGTCGAAGCTGAGATTCCTAGTATGTTTCGGTGCGTGTGTGTGTGTGTGTGTGTGTGTGTGTGTGTGTGTGTGTGTGTGTGTGTGTGCGCGCGCGCGCGCGCTGAATGTGTGGATGGATGCGGGAGGGAGGGGCAGTGGTGAAAAGTAACTAAGTACATTTACTCAAGTACTGTACAATTTTGAGGTATTTTTACGTTACTGGATTATTTCCAATTTCCAGTACTTTTACTTCTACTCCACTACATCTCAGAGGCAAATATTATACTTTTACTCCACTACAATTATTTGAAATATTTAGTTTATACTAGTTACTTTATATAAATGATTATATTGTAAAACATACATTAACCACTTTTATTATGTTTTATTATACATAGGCTATTTGAAAATAGCCGATCTACAAGCTCACAACACGTTGCATCGCGATGCATTGTGAGCTTGTAGATCTACTATTTTCAAACATTTTAGTACTTTTACTTTTGATACTTTAAGTACATTTTGATGCCAATACTTTTGTACTTTTACTCAAGTAACATTTTGAACACAGGCCTTTTACTTGTAAAATAGTATTTTTATATTGTGGTATTGCTACTTTTACTGAAGTAAAATATGGGAGTACTTCTTCCACCACTGGGGAGGGGTGATGTGTGCCCCTGATGATGCCCGTGTGTGTCCGTCCAACAACGTGCCCACAACAACCACTCATACACAAACTAATTTTGTCTCAAAATTATTTGTGAATCCAATACCGTAATGCACAAATATTCCATGAGTTACTAATGTGTTTCCATGATTTACAAATGTATTTTGCAATCTGCAAACACAATTCATTTATTTGTGACCATTGTAAAAATGCATTTGTAAATCTAAATTTGTAATTTACAAAACAATATTTTGTGGGTCCATGTATCATAAAATATCATTTGTAAATCATCAATTCTGCGTGTGAATTGTTGAATCTGCATTTGTGAGTAGACCAACACACCCAGTCAAAGAACCAGCGTCACTCCAATATTGCACAGAGCTACTATAAATTGACTGTCTGACTGCATCATCTATCATGTCGTCAAATTGACAGGCTTGAATCCATAGGGGAAGGTAGGTAGTAGGTCTATGAAATGCCAGATTGAAATGATTATCACGACACGATTGTGATAAATGAATCGAGAAATTATTATAGCCTAATTGGTTAATTTAGTAATGCATGCTATGCATCATTAGGGCCAACAGGCGAGTCTATCTCATATACCGTGTCTAGCCTATTCAGCGAGGTGTGTGTGTGTGTGTGTGTGTGTGTGTGTGTGTGTGTGTGTGTGTGTGTGTGTGTGTGTGTGTGTGTGTGTGTGTGTGCGCGTGTGTGTGTGTGTGTGTGTGTGTGTGTGTGTGTGTGTGTGTGTGTGTCTGTCTGTCTGTCTGTTTGTCTGTCTGTCTACAGTACACAAACACACACAAACACACACACGCACGCACACACACACACACACACACACACACACACACACACACACACACACACACACACACACACACACACACACACACACACACACACACACACACACACAGTATCAGTTATTGACTGGAGTAACGTGTGGTTAGATATCATTTTATGTAGTCTAGCATCTAGATAGGCAGATTATGAAATGCTGCAAATGCATAATTATTATTATATTATTATTCTATCTGTTGTTTTTGTGTTACTATGAAAATATTTGGGGTCCAGTCATTATGCACACTGTAGTACAACTGAACCAACGCTGTCTCCGTACGTAAGAAGCAAGCAGCCATTGGTTGACTGAACGTATGACGTTTCAATAAGGAAGTAAATCAGTTGCTGATATTAAGTTAAAAATGGCTGCGTACAGGTGCAGCTTCCCGGCTCTACTGTTCATTGTTTGTCATGCATCGGTGCTTATTGTCGCAGACACTCAAGACACGACCCCCGTCAGTGAGACCCACAGTGTCGTGGAGAACAATAATAACAACCCACAAAGAGAGCTTGCAGACGAAACAAGTCAGCCGACCACCGAATGGATAGCGACCCAGGTTGAGGAAGCGACTCCCGACGATGAGGATGCTGCTCCAAGCGACAACAACAAGGCCACTTCTGGACCTGAAGTCACCCACATGCCCACTAAAGATGACTTCCAGGAGGAGTTGGTCATCAGGCCGCTTCATTCGGGGGATGTTTATGCCAGTTTCCAGTTCCGCACCCAGTGGGACACAGACTTCATGGGAGGAAACAAAGGTGAGTGTAGCTATAGCTGCTACAGTGACTACAGTCACTGTTGGTTCAAACTTTAAGGCAGGGGTCATCAACGTTTTCAGGCCAAGGACCCCCTAGCTGAGAGAGCGATGAAGCGGGGACCCCCTCTATATTGTATAAAATTGTGTTTCAGATCAACTTTAGCTGCTCTTTTTTCCCTCTACACCTATAACTCTTTGCCAAAAATATCAGATCTACAAGCTCACAACGCCTTGCGCTGCGAGGCGTTGTGAGCTTGTAGATCTGCTATTTTTGGCCAAAGTTCTCCTCAGAAAAGGGATGCTATAGGGTTCACGTGGTTAATGTAAAAAAAAAAAAATCATATCACACAAATATTTGGCGGACCCCCTGTAGTAACTCTCCCCCTGTTGAAGACCCCTGCTTTAAGGCAACATTTGCCTCAGAATTGCTTAACTGTCTGCAACCCTTTTATTTTTATGTAAAAATACATGCATGCACTGTTGCAATTGCGACTGGCTGCAGCTAGGTTTTTTATTCGGGCAGCAGCACATAACCCATTCAGTGAAAGCCAGCTGTTTAGACCATAGACTATTAGACAGAGCGCTCACTCAAAACCCCTGCAAGTTGCAACCATTGTTGCACAGTGCACTTTCCTATCCCAGACAAAAACATTGGTAAAGAAAGAATAGCCTAGGACTACTGCTAGCCGCAAGCAACTCTTAGATTCCTTTTTTAATATCTGTAAGCTAGAGTTGCAACACCAACCCTTGACAGCCCATACATTCCAAACAGAAAAGTCCTATCTGATTCTATTAAACGACGTTAAACTGACCAACATTGCAGCTGTATGGAAAGCTTGAATTATCCTCTTTCTGTCTGCAAGTGTTGGAGTTTGGAAGCGCTCATGGGAAATCACTCAACAGTCCTGCTGCCTCCTGTTTTCGAAATTGCACATAATAAATGCAGGAGGCAGCAGGATGTTGAGTTTTTGAAAAGCGCTTCCAACACTTAAATACACAACACAAAAATAATCACATGCACGGAATTTATTGACAGAAAGTATTTCATATCATGTCTATGGTGTGCTACACAAATACGAACTTGACATCACATCCAGCAGCTTTTATGAATGTTAACCACATCACTCCTGAATTCCCTGTTATCAAATCATCTTTGATCATCTGGTCCCTTTTATCTAATCATCATCCATCACACAATAATAGTGACTTCTGAATTCATCATCAGTGGTGTGATTTTATTTCTTGCAGTCTCCCACTACCGCCTGTTCCCCAAATCACTGGGCCAGGTGATCTCCAAGTTTTCAATTAGAGAGCTCCACATCTCCTTCACCCAGGGCTACTGGAGGACTATGCAGTGGGGGCAGCCCTTCCTACCCTCCCCGCCTGGGGCTGAACTCTGGGTCTGGTTCCAGGACACTGTCACTGAGTGAGTATGGTGTATCCAATGAATAGAAAGAACCTGTAGGGCTGAACAATTAACCACTTAAACCCTATATACTTTGTTTGCCGGGATCCGCCAGGGCTCTATACTAGGCTTGGGTCAATTTCCGGTTTACCCGGTCTTGACTACAATTAATACTTTACATTACTGTTGACAATTTTCCAAAGCATACCTTGTTTGTTTTTTTTACGAGTTTTCCTCAGAATCCAGGAAGGCATTTGTTTCCTTTCATTTCACCAGCCGATATTGTCTTAGATGTTGGTACATCATGGCTATTTCTGAACATTGCACTGTTCTTACCTGTAGTGTGGATGGTGCATGGAAGGAGCTGACCAATGTTCTCTCAGGGATCTTCTGTGCCTCACTCAACTTCATTGACTCCACGAACACCGTTCAGCCTAGCGCCTCCTTCAAACCACTCGGTGTAGACATTGGCAATGGTAAGCTCCAAGGTCCCATTCATCCGAGACATTTCAAAACCTCCCTTTCCCTAAACCAGTCCTCACCCCCTACCCCTCTCCTTAACACATACATGTGTAGTTTGTGTACACACACATACATGCACGTGTGAGCATATGAAAATGTGGTACACTTCTGTAAATCAGCTCGTACACATTTGTTGTTTGCTCCAAATTTCTCAAAAAAAAATCTCAATATTGTAAAGTGTTTTACCCATACAGATAAAAGATGCTTTTAAAATAAACATTATTATTATTAATAATAAAAATATCAAGGGTATAGAAGGCTCCCTGCTGTCGCTTTTGCAAAGCACTCATTGCATGGTGTTTATACTGTACAGTACAGATATTCATATATTTTGTGGGGTTTTCCATTCAGTCACAGATCACAGCTTCCTTCGCTATGCCACCCTGCCACGTGAGATTGTCTGCACTGAAAATCTGACCCCTTGGAAGAAACTCTTGCCATGTGGCTCCAAGGTATGCGTTTGTTGTGTGTCATCCAATCAGGAGAGCGAACCCATTTATCAGCTTCAATTTTATAGTGTTACAATTAGAGTCCTGCATGGGTCCAATTTTGTATTTTCTGTTTGCTAAAGAGATGACCCCTGTTACTGAACAAGTAAGGCACCGTGGAGGGTTCAAAACCCATTCTCCATGGTGGTGTGCCACCTGCAGGCCCTGCAGTTAAAGTTTGTTGATTCCACCAGAGCGTTTTTTTCCTCGTTTAAAACGATCTTCTAAAACATTAATGTGGGAGCACTTGAGGGTGGAGTGGTTCTTCAGTGATGAGCATAGCGTTCTATCCAAAGTTGAACATTTTAAACACTCGGTAGACAGATTAAAAACAGCAAGAGCGCATTGCTTAGCGCAGAATAGACGATCAGCGTCTCGTTGCAATGCTGCTGTTTGTAGCATGGTGTAAATAAGCGTCTTGGTAGACAGAAGCCCGTCAAAGACTTTAAAGCCATCAGTACCACTTGGCGTTCGAACCATCTATTAAAAATGCACTGTTCATTCTTCTCCCTCATCCAGGCTGGTCTGGCTGTCCTGATGAAGTCAGAGAAACTCTTCCATAGTAGCTTCCACTCCCAAGCCGTGCACATCAGACCCGTATGTCAGGACTGGCAGTGCAAAACCACATCCTGGGAGCTCCGGCAGACACTGAACGTGGTCTTTGATCTGCACACCTCCGGACAGGGCAAGCGAGGTGAGAGAAGGCACTGGGAGAACTCTTCTGGTGTAATCTTTCATGAATGTAGTATTGCTCTGTCCACATTCAGCAGTATTGATTCGGGATAGTCGAATTTGACGTGTGGGTTATACGCATGTTTTACTTCTTTGACTTTAAATTTATGCCTGTCCGTTTTCTCAGAATGGTCTCTGTTCAAGATGTTCTCTCGGACCTTGACAGACGCCTGCCCACTGGCCTCCTCTAGTAAGGTCTACATCGACATCACAGACAACCCACAGGTTAGTATCCTTCTGATACTGTGCCATCCTCTCCATGTGAAAGACTCTGTACTGTAGCTTTTTACCCAAAATGTATTTCACTCCTTCGCAAACTTCAGAGTAATGGTGGAAATTGAATAAAATTAGGGGCACTTGGTAGTGAGTTAAAGGAGAATTCCAGACTAAGTTTTTCTTACGTTTTTATATGATATTACTATAGCCTAGGACGAGTGGTACAGTAGAGATAATTTTACTGTACCATCCCGAGTCCACCGCAGCTAAAAACCCGAGCGGATTGTCCATGCTCTAGATCGTGTATTGTTATTGTGATTTTATATATATTTTTTAGTTCATATCTGACTTTCCTAATGGCTAACTGTCCACGGTGTTTTTGTCCCAAATGGGCCGTCGTAGTGTTTACACTGTGATCACGGGCGAAATCTCGGCTTGCGAGACTTCCGGAGGGGCGCATCTCAAAAAACACCGTGGACAGTTTTCTGTCATTAGGAAAGTCAGATATGAACCCAAAAATATAATACAATCGCGATAAAAATACGTGATCTCGAGCATGGACTGTCCGCTCGGGTTTTTAGCTGCGGTGGACTCGGGATGGAGTTATGAAAATGTTCTACTGTACCACTCGTCCTAGGATATAGTAATATCATATAAAAGGTAAGAAAAACGTAGTCCGAAATTCTCCTTTTAAAGGGATATTTCCGTTTTTGGGGAGTTGTACTATTTTTCATATTTACACAGATTCAGACAAACTCATGGATGCCTATTTTGAAGGTATGTTGAATAGTGAACATATTCTAGTTCAGCTCAATTCTGGAATGACAATGGAATCAAGTTGTAGCTCCTCTCAAAAGTAAGGAAGTACTGTAGAGCTCAGAAGCTCATGATTGAAAACTTTGTACTAGCATAGTGTTTTTAAATAAATGTTAATTCAAATGTTTTTAAATAAATGTTTCACAAGTACATATAAAGTCTTAACAATGACATTATTGTTTAGAACTATTCGAATGCATTTATTTATTTACTTATTCAGCTGCCATGGCTGTTTGATAAATATGTTAATTTAATTACAATGTGTCATTGTGTCAGTCCATTTAAATTAAAGTTGAAAGTGTCATTCCCTACGATTGTGAGGACATGCAAATATCCAAGAACTGAGCTGATTCTAGACTAGGCTCACTGTTCACTAGATCTTCTAACTGTGTGCAGAGACATCAAAAAGGCTTCATGAATTTGTCTGACTCTGAATAAGTAGCAATTAATAATATTTCCCCAAAACCATCACTTTAAGAGAAGTACTCACTCTGCTATGGATTTGAGTCTATAATATAATTTGACATTGTATAATCAATTTCACTTCATTGTCATTGTACAATAAGTATGGGTACAAATAAAACAAATTCCCATTACTACAGTACATGCTGTCCAAAAGAATAGTTATGTATATATATAATGGATATCTGACAATTCTCTGGAAAAATAGAGATTTTAGAAGCACAACAATCTGCAAGAGCTTTGGTATGAACGTGTCCTTAATTGTAATTCTGTGTATGGGCTGCAGGGGGAGCAGTTTGATCTGACTCCGGCCACTCCCCTGCTGAGCCAGGCTGTAGTGCTGGGTGACAGGAGGACCTACGCTGTCTACGACCTGACCCAGGCATCCACCTTTGGCTCCCTGCGCTCACTCAACATGCTGCTGCGTTGGAAATTCACTGAAGGTGAGTAACATTATGGCAGGCAGAGCATGCCGTGTTTTCAAATATGGCCAGTATTTCTGTATTTGAAATGCATATTTCAATGACTTTAGAGTTATGTGTATTTCACAGGCCTGGATAGAAAATGTCCATCTTGCTAGCCTGATGTAACAAGATGCTTCTTAGAACAGTATAGTATTTTAGTATTGGTATATCTACAAATGTGCATACTTTGCCATTTTTCTTGCTATTTTTGCTATTTCTCTTTGTTATTGTTGTGGTGTGCTTGTCTCGTGTATATGTAACAATTTGAATCTTGAATCTTGACCGTCTCTCATCTGCCCCACACCGTGCAGGTGACATGCTGCGCCCCCTCCTCCATGCTGAACGATATGTGGCCGGCTATGGGCTGCAGACGGGAGAGATCCACACTCTGATGTACAACTACCACCCTTATAGGGCGTTCCCCGTGTTACTGCTGGACACCGTGCCCTGGTACCTCCGCCTCTACATCCACACGCTGACCGTCACCAGCAAGGGCAGAGACAACAAGCCCAGTGAGTGTTCCAGGAAACCCAACATAACTCGCACAAACATGCTCACATACACTGTGAAATACCCAGTGTTAATCTAAACTCTGAGATTGTGCAAAATGTAACCAAATTGACCCGTAAGGTTACATTTGTACAATGTTGAAGTTACAAGTGGATAAATTAACTGGGGATTTTCTAAACACACACTCAGACACACAAATACATGTGTATGAGGGTTGTATATTTTTGGGTTGGGGGGGGATCAAATGATTGATATTTTTTACATGCACAAGCAAGCCTGTATGTGCACTTGTGTAGGGTGCAGGGTTGCACTGCTCATGGGACGGCCTTGCACGCCTTGCAGGAACCTATTTGACCAGGAGCATGCGCAGGCACACGCATAGATTTAAAACAACTTTAAATTCACACCTCAACAAAGTTTACAAAGGCTCCGGACTCGCACCAGGTGGATTAACATAGGAATGAGCCTAGATGCATATCAATTGTCCATTGTGTGACCTGTAGTGTA
This sequence comes from Gymnoscopelus microlampas, assembly GCF_963454915.1. Taxonomy (NCBI): domain Eukaryota; kingdom Metazoa; phylum Chordata; class Actinopteri; order Myctophiformes; family Myctophidae; genus Gymnoscopelus; species Gymnoscopelus microlampas. Next base: position 31,456,714 of record NC_139947.1, on the reverse strand, counting down.
GGTGTTAAGCGACGTGAGCGTCACGTCATTAAAAGAGTGCAACCACGTTCCAATTCAGCATTGCAACACTGGTAGGGTGTGTTTATTAGTGATGTACATCTTGCTATTTGTGTGCACCTGCTAATTTTAACCACAAGGAGGAGTACATGAACAGTGTTTTCAGTGTGAGCCTTTGTTTCCTTTGCCTAGTGAAACTGCAAAAACACCATGTCTCTGTCTCTCAATAATATATAATATATATAATGATGATGATGGTATAACAACAATAATCATGACTATGAGATGGTGGTTATTCCTTTGGCATGGCAGTATGGACTGAAATCATCATTGTATAGCACTTCTTCAAAACGGTTACAAAGTACTGCCTAACGTAGTATAAAATGGACATGAAATTGTATACCAGGCTACATCCATTACCAGCCGTCTAAGGACCGTCTGAGACCACACCTCCTGGAGATGCTGATCCAGCTGCCTCCGAACTCTGTCACAGAGGTCACTGTGGAGTTTGAAAGGGCTCTGCTGAAATGGACTGAATACACCCCTGACCCCAACCATGGATTCTATGTCGGGTGTGTCTACATTTTATACATACAGTATACAGTATACATTTTGGTCAGCTGTTCTGCTAAAATCGAGAAAATGGATGAAATAAAGTAAGATTTATTGTGTCCCATGGATACATTTGGGCTAATATTGACTATTGAAATGGGTAGAAATCTGTCTCGGCCTGGCCTGTTAGTTTTGCATTTGAGCCGTCTACAACTGAAATGAGATGGAAAAAATACATTGAGTCTTTAAATCTGAATGTCTCATGTTGAAAACGTAGTAATTTTAGGTGCTGTTTTTAAATGACAAAAATTATGGACTTATTTATTAGAGAAAACACATTTTAGTCCACAGACCCTCATCAGGCCTGATTGACTTGAAGAAGGTAGAATAAGTGACTGAAAGCTGTCCATTTCTCACTCAGGTCCTCTGTCATCAGTGCTCTTGTGCCCAGCGTTGTTGCTATGGATACAAACGCCACTCAGGAACGCCCGCTCTTCAGCAGCTTGTAAGTATAGCTGTTCATTGTTGACACACTGTTATTGTGTATTGCTGTCTACACATTCCAAATGTTTTGTGATAAACTGTCGAGAATGTTACAACCAGTGGTGGAAGAGGTTTTTTTTCCGCTTAAATAAAATTTACAATACCTCATTGAAAAAATACTTGGTTACAGGTAAGTGCTGTATTCAAAATGTTACTTGAGTCTCAAAGTACAAAAGTATTGGCATCATAATATACTTTAAGTACCAAAAGTAATCATTATTTTCAAAGTGTCTCAAAATCTTTCAAAAATAGCCGATCAACAAACTCGCAACGCGTTGCGAGTATAAAACCGAGCTTAATTGGTTAATATATTTATAATAATAATCTACATCACCAAAGTAACTAAAGTCTTCCAATAATTGTAGTGGAGTAGATGTAGAAGTATTGAAATACGGTCATACTCAAGTTAAGTAAAATTCCTAAAATACTTGAGTAAATGTACCTAGTTACTTACCACCAGTGTCTACACATTCCAAATGTTGTGTGAATCACAAGTATTAAGAATGTTTCAACAGCTTGTTGAACCCTAGCTGCTCCCTCACTCTGCTTCTCCTCCATCATGTTCCTCCCCTCAGTTTCCCCTGTAAAGAAGAGTCCAGCTACTTCATGCGTGTCTACACGGAGCCTCTGTTGGTCAACCTTCCCACTCCAGACTTTAGCATGCCTTACAACGTCATCTGCCTCACCTGCACTGTGGTGGCCGTAGGATACGGCTCCCTTTACAACTTGCTCACTCGTACGTTCCAGGTAGAGGAGCCCAGTCCAGGCCTGGCCAAACGAATAGCCAACTTCATCCGCAGGATGAGGGGCGTGCCACCAATCTGAAGAACACATGCAAACTAGACCCCGACCCCCATTTTCTAAGGAGGTTAGCCATTTGGGCTAATGCACTGGTCAATTCTAACATTCAGGGAAGAACTGTTTCGTGCACTGGGAAGTTTTTAAGAAAAAAACTTTTAACCTGAACTTTCTGTTTTCTTTTTAAAAGAAGACACAGGAATTTATTTTGAACTGGATGGAAATGGATTTAGCACATTTTCCCTGCCTCTTAGTGGGGAAGAAGTATCGATACTGCTGATTATGTGGGCTGGAGGATAAGGGCTCTACTGTTGTCATGTGGATGGACCCAAAGCTTTGTTCACTAAACCTCAATGCTGGTTGAATGTTTTTTTTGTTTGTTTGTTTGTTTGTTTGTGTCATCGATATTGTTCAGTATCTGCTAATGAAGCCATAACTCTACTATAGCTATAATTTCCTTGATGCCATTTCTTTGCTGGTTATTGGTAGTAGTAATAATAAAACGTTGTTTAAAAAAAAACAACAACCTCATAATTTGTATGTTTTATTTGTAAAGCACTTTGGGTAATTGAAACGGGAACAAACAGTAACAATAAATAAGTCAATAAGGAAATGAAAATGCAAGACATGAAATAAAAACAACGTTTCAGGAATTGACCTGAAATTGTATTAATTGAAAATTGAAAACTTTGGTAGAGGTCTCTACATCTTGAATACAACTGTAATCCTTGTTTTTGCGCTGTGCTTGTCATGGTGTAACTAGTCCAATTGGCGAGATCTCTACAGTAGCACCGTTGATTAGAAATGAATGGTCCAAAAATAGTATCCTCTTTGACTTACATTGCATGGTGAAACAGCTCTCAAAGTCACTTTTTTAGCACACGTACAAACACAAACAAAGCAGATTCTACCACTATATCACAAAACCCAGTATGGCACCGTTTTAAAAGAACAATGTCATACTGCGCACAATCAGCTTTGTTTGCATTTACATGCTAAAAGAGTGACTTACTGTACACTGTAAGTCAATGAGGACACTATTTTTGGATTATTAATTTATAATCAATGTTGCAAAGGAGCGATAGGCCTTTATCTCACCATTTGGACTAGTTAACATCATGACAAGGTAACTTCACAATTCGTCCCAAACCAATACCAAAGTGTCCTTGTGCTTTAAGCGCTTTAGGCAGGTTGTCCCAAATCGTAGACAGCAAGGGCTTGAACATATTTGACATCTTGTGTTACAGGATAGTCAGGAGTAGCTTTTCATAATCACACTAAAGCGTGACCTCAAGGGAATTATAGCTTCACTGTACAATGGTCCCTGACAAATGTTAAATGTCACAGTATATAAGAATAAAATACCATATAAGAAAGGAATTTAATCAATTTATTGCTAAATAACTATGGTTTTCAAAAGGGCATACACCTCAGCAACCTGTGCATTATGGGAGGTATTTGTGGGGTTTGGATTGCTTTGTCGAAGATTCCTAGTGCATAAAAAATGGTCTCTAATTAACCACAGAATTATTATTAAAACATTTTTGACACTTGAGCCTATTTAATGAATGCATGATTGAATGTTGAATGTGGCCATTGGCAAAATGTCTCCTTAACAAACTGCCTTTCATTGTTTTGCTTGCATCTGGTGGTTTACTGATTTGCTCATTGTTCAGTCAGTTTGATGCAGTTTCAGCATGTGCTGTGGCCACTTCTCACTCACCTAGTTCTACTGTTAAAGAATCACAAGCTGTGTGTGAAGATTGCCATGTATTCTTATTCTGTTAACCAAAACTCCATAAAACTTTGTTTCAGTTGCTATTAAATTATTAACCACTCTGAGAATGTGTTAAGAGATGTGGGAAAACTGGGGTTTTAATTATTGTATTTTCAATACACTGTTTTATTTTAAATAAAATGACGAAAAGCTTGATTGTTGTAGTTTTGTTATAGAATTGGACAAAAAAAAGAATTCTTCATATATTGTATGTGAGACTATAGGGTCGTTGTTGACAAACAGTCACATTGGCAAAGCCAGAGTTGGTACACACTAAATATCCCAAAAATGCAAATCCAGTTTAGAAGTTAAAATGATTGGATCATGTCTGGGCATATTAAATGGATAACATGTAGGAACAAAATGATAAAAGATTATTTCCCTGCACTGTTTCTAAAATGCAGAAGAGTTGAAAGCTGTATTACTTGTCCCTGAGTGTGCACTTTATGTAAATAAACTTGGCCCCACTTCTGGCAGACCTAGAGGGGACAAACACAGAAGTCTCTGTCTTTGGCTAGTCAGCAATTTCTCCTCTTGCACATGTTCAGCGCTACCGTGGAACGGAAAAAGAACGTTTTGTGGGGGGGAACCTTCTGCATTCCACATAAATGATGGTCACGTCTGGTTAGCTGCAAACTATGTTTTCGCTACAGGCAAGTAGGTACTATGCCCAGACAGGAAACATAACAAAAGTTTTTAACTTATTCAAATTTGTCACTGAAAAGGAATGCGAGCTATAGTGAATAGCTACCTATAATTACGTATTCTTTTAGTAGAGGACATTTATAGATGTGAGGAAATGGTGCCAAAATGTTGAAACTTGAGGACAGCACAATTTCTTGGCCACATCTAAAAACAGCCTGGTTTGATTCCAATTTGCACTTTGCATTCTTGGCCCATTTCATCATTTGTTTTTGCAGCAAAGCTCCTGCCCAAAAATGCCCATATAAGAGGCAGCTGTGCAGCTAAAAACCTCTTACCAACAAGGTCATAAAAAGGAAGTATCTGTAGGTCTTACAAACAATTTTATTACTTGAAATACAAACAGGAAATACAAAAAGCCCAGCACCAAAACTGCACACAGTACATTTCCAATCAAAGTTCAAGATTATGCTGTCACTGTTTGGCCGTGCAGCCCACTGTTTTTGTGCCACAGCGTTCACTCTTACCCATTGGACTTTTTAAGTGTTGTATTGATATGTTAGTAAGATACGTGATGTGTCTTTGTCCAACACTTATGATCAGTGGAGGACAGAATATAGCAGATCTATGTCGGTCAGTGCTGGTTGTCCAATCAGCAAGGCTCGCTGCAGGCATGGCCACAGGTTGTCCGGCAGCACTTCTGTTCCTCAGGACATTGACCATCATGGTAGCAGTACTCGGCACACATGGGCGTCCCCTGGGGTTGCCCACATTTACCTCGCTTCACTAAAGACAAGCAAGAGGCACAGTGTCTGTTACAAGATCTAAAGATTTTTGCATTTTTGCGTCGCTGTTGGTCAGAAACCTCCATATTTTACTATTTTATGTTTTTTCATAAATTAACTCTTTGACTGCTATGGACGCGTTAACACGTCACATTTTAAACTTGGTCGTATGACAGTGTCATGTAAAAGTAGCAAAAACAACCAATCTACAAGATCACAATGTGTCGTGATGCAACGCACTATGAGCTCGCCGATCTGCTATTTTTGAAAAATGATCACCTATAACGATAATGCCCAAAATAGGGACTCCAGTTTGGAAGTAGTTAAGTCTGTCTGTGGGTTTTATAAAGTATTAACAAACAAGTAATAACCGCATTGAATCCATTGGAACACGGGTCATCTTTTCTATTTCCTGAAAAGTAACAGTTTTGGACAAACAGTACAAGGTTTCCGCCCATCAGCGACAATAGTCATTTCACTAGTTAACCAACAGCACATTTGTTTTGCATTGAAACAAAAGGTCTCTCATAGCAGCAGATATTAGAGACGTGCAACATTCTTGCTGTCAATTTGGCCTAAATCCAACCTTTGTATGGTGCGATGCACTGATGTCCACATCCATTGTGACAGCATTTCTCATCACTGGGGCAGTCACTGTCATCAGAGCAGTACTCAGCACACATCCCAGATCCCCAGTGTCTGCGAGGACACACTCCTGGCTTTGCTTGAGAGGAAAAGGGTTCAGAAATGCCAAAATCAACATAAGCGTGTGCATTTGAAACAGAAGCAGAAGCAGATTTTTCTGTTGCCCTTCAAAGCACAGCCAAGGCGAAGCACATTTGACAAGCCTTATGAGCTTAACTTCTATGACTGGTATCACTGGCCCAGAGATTTTGAGTCAAACACCTGACTATGATGCAACAGCTTACAGAACTTACAGAAAGCAGGAGGCACACAGACCCCTCCGCAGTCAAAGGTACAACACTTGTGGTCCTCAGGACAGTCCTCATCACAGTCACACCCCTTCTTTGATGGGATCACATTCAGACGTCTAGGGCAATGACCTGGTTTGGGGAGAATCACTGGTACAGAGACAGAAAGAGAGAAAATGAGAGAGCAGCACAACAAGCAAGGCTATACTTGGATCATGTTCAGTTGTACATCAATGTTGAACATTGTTAAGCTGCAGAAGTACATTTAATTGGAATTAAAAATATGTAATGTTTGTGCAATGCAATACTATGCTCTCCTGTTGTGTTGGAAGACAACAAAGCAAAATAAATCGGCAAACAAAAAAAATCAAACGATAGACTCACCATATTAATGCAACTGTTTTTAAGTTTATATTTTCATTAGGTGTTATGCATACTACTAACAAAACGTACCTGTTGAATTGCCATCAGCTTCTGCAGTGAAAACTATATTCAAACATGCAAAACCACATAGTGCAAAAATCAATGCACAAACTGCAGAGGAATGCATCTCCATTGCAGGCTTTACTTCCAACTGAAGAATGTACTTGAGTTTGGACAAATGCTCCAATACAACATGCAGAGTGTGAGCAATGCACAAAATACTGGGTCCCTGTGCCTGTCAAGTTGCATTCAACTACTGTTGGTTGTGATCAGCAAATGCCCAGGAAATGTGCTGCTTGGAATTGTGAACTCTTTGTGTTTTTACTTTCCAAACATTTATCTAAAGAAACGTATATTTTTCTTCCCATCAACATTGCTATTTTGAATGCAAAGCTCTCACTAAATATCACAGGAACCGTTTAGTAATATGCATTGTAACACCAGCAATTAATTTTGTCAAAGGTTGAAGTGAAATTTTATTTTTAATGAAACTCATTTGATACTGGATCCTGGATCCCCAGATAGCTGCTTGGACAATTCTTCAGTAGAAGTGTAACATACTGTATATGAAAACTCAAGTAACAGAGGTCATTTGTAAAAGAGATATGTTCAGTGAAATTAGAAACATCCACTCATTGTATACTTGCAGTTCAAGCGATACTGCAGTTAATGTGGAGGAATGGTTTATTTTCAAATGAATTTGTAGTTATCATTATTGACAAAATAGACAGGACATGGATAGTTGTCAAATGGCAATATTTAAGTTGAAATGGTGGAATTATATTCAGAAAGCACATATTCCATCTACAAGTAGATGGAAGTAGATTATTGACAGTAGTCAATAATTGCCATAACAAGCTTATGAAGCCTTGATACCGCCACACAAAAATAAGGTGTTAGCAACTTTCAACAATAAATACTGTGATGTGTTATACTGTAGGTATAGACTGTTGCATCCTTTTTTATTGCCCGCCCGATATTGCCATCTAGTGTTTTCTTCAAGTGGTACAGTAGCTATCTGAGTTTTAAATACATCTGTCATGCATTTCAGCCTATTGTCTCACTGTTGTTCACCACACAAGGGATAGGGCTGCTGGAAAGACAACTCTATAAATGCTTTTAAAATGCAGATTTATTGCAGGAAGATGTGTCTCTAAAGGGGAGATGGATACAGTATATTGCTGAATAAAGACCCCTTCCTTCAATTTCCGTTTCAAAATCAGTGGGGTCTCCATTCTCATGGAGAGTCTCCATCCACTACCATTGAAAAAAATAGTGTTAGTTGCCTCGTCGTATTGGTATTCAATTCTTATTTTAAGGGTTATTAAAAAAGGAACATCTCGGGTTGAGTATAGTGACCGCCGCTGCGGGCATAACGTTGTTGTTGTTTTTTTCTTCCAAATTTAAAAATATTTTTCTAATTTTTAGAAGGCGGAACATGCTGGTTGCATGGTCGTTCAGTTCAGGGACCAATCAGAATGTGAGAAACGTGTTTACAGCAGAGCCTTTGAAGCACTAAAACACAAAAACTAATTTAAAAAATGTTAAAAAATATAAATAAAATTAAATCTTAAAATAATAATAAATACTAATATTCCAAACCCAGGTAAATAATTAGGCCTAAAACTTAACTTGACATTGAAAACATAAAGTTTATTTGAAAAAATAAAAATGTCTGATGAAAAACTCTGACGAGGAGCTTACGCCAGTGCCATCTAATAGAAGGCTCTGGTGTTTACCAGTGATGGGAACAAGGCGGAAGGAGCATGCTGATTGGTGGTTGAGTTCAGGGACCAATCAGAAGAGGTGAAGAACGTGTTTACCAGAGTGTAGAACATAGAGTAACGTCACGCTTCGATCTCGCCGCAAAGCGGGCCTCTATGGGCTATAGTTCCAAACATTGGAACATTGGAGATAGACAGAGCACTTCCGCATTCCATTCTTACCATGGGAGTCAACGCTAGTGTCATAGCTCTCTTTATATGGCTCTGGTGTTTACGGATGAAGCAAGCAGCTGGCCAATGGCGTTGCAGGAAGGTCTCATGCGGCAGGTGTTTACGGATGTCCAGTCTGCAACAGACGTTAAATGTTGTTCAGACACTTTTCGGGTTAGACATGTGGCACATCAGCTCCGAGGAAAACAACACAACACAGTGGTGTAAAGTAACTATGTACATTTACTTAAGTAGCCTACTGTTTTAACAGTACTTACTTAAGTTTTCTTTTTACTTTAGTGGAGTCTTTTCAATGTTCTCTACTTTTACTTCTACACCACTACATCTCAGCAGCAAATATTGTACTTTTTCCACCACTGCACAACACAACACAGAGGACGTTAAATGTTTTCATCCAAACGAATTCATTTTGTCATTTCATTTTCACTGGCTTGAAGACAGAAATAAATAGTCGTTGGTTCCATCTGGGTCGGTCTTACCTGCTACTACCCCGGTCTAACCTCCGTAAAATGGCCAACAGGGGGTGCCCTGTTCTTTGTGCACATCATCAAGCTGAGGAAGGTAGGGTTGGCTGGCTGAACATAATAATGGGAGTTTTAATCTTGTGTGTGTGCTTGCGTGCGTGCGTGTTTACTTGTTTACTTGTACAAGTGCTGTAGAGAAATACAGTACACATTGTGAGGACAATTTTCCTGGTCCTCACAAGAGAAACGATTGTTTTAAAGCTAGGTTTACAATTTGGAAAAGACTGAAGTTGGGGTTAGGGTTAGGATGAAACATTTAGAGGTTAGGTTTAGGGGTTAAGGTTGGAGCTATGCTTGATTTATACTTAGTTGCATGCCGATGTCTTGCGCCGAAAATAGCTGATCTGTATCACATGAAGATGCTTCATCAGTCCCTACAGACGGAAGAGGAGGTCAGGATCACTGCACTGAGGGAGGAAGAGCAGCAGACGAGTCAGATGATGAAGAAGATTGAGGGTTTTCTCCCCAATTTAATCGTTATGCTAATTATTTCCTCCCCATACACATACACCTCCCCATACACCTATCCTCCTATCAGTAGGATACTGAGTCAGTATCCTACTGACTCACCTGTCAGTGAGGCGCCCCCACCGGGAGGATGTAGCGCCTCCTTCCGTCCTACTCCTGCAGCCCAACAGTCCCTGCTAACAGGTGCCGCCCCCAGCCCGTAGGGGTACATGCAGTAACAGTTATCACCCTCCCCACCCGGCTTCCTTCTCCTGAACACGGGTCAATTGTGTTTGTTGTTTGACACTCGGCAATTTGGGTAGATTGTGTTGCAATGTTTTCACCCTTTACCTGCACGCACGCACGCACGCACGCACGCACGCACGCACGCACGCACGCACGCACGCACGCACCCACCTACACACAGCCTCATCTTACTGTCCATCTATCCAACTTAACTCTTCCCTTCCTTTTTGTTATTCTCTTTGTCCTTTGTGCTCCAATATCCAGGCTCCTGAGCCTCTCAGTTTTCTCAAGGTGATGGCAGAGAGCAGCGTTAGGATCTGTTTTGGATGGCGAGATCCCAAACCAACACCTAGCAGACAGAGGTCAGCATCATCATCACACACTGACTACACACTGTGTACATTCTGTACAGTCACAGAAGACAGGTCATCTTATCTACCCTGCATAGCATGAGCTTAAGTACTGCATACAAAGTGAACGTGAGAAACATGACCTCAGATTTTATCTCCCATCTCCCAAGTACGTTTGGGAGGGAATTGACCAGTGTATTGTTTAGCAGGTGTATGAGTGTAATTGTTTGTCAATAAGAAATCCTGAGTCCTAGTTGTGACCTGTGACCTTTAAGCCCTATACAATTTGTTATACAGCAAAATATCCAATCTACAGGGTCACAACACGTCACACCGCAAAGTATTGTGATCCTGTAGATTGGATTGTTTTGCTATTTCTCGTACAACAAGTTATATATTACTATTTTAGCTATTTTGGAAAATGTTGACATGTCCAAAGGGACGTCAGGTTGAAAGTGATGAACAAGAAGTAGTTACTGTTGTTTACCTTGTACTGATGATGTTTTACCGTGAGTTATTTAATAATTAATCACTTTGCAATGTTACAAGCAGACGATAGTAATGGGGTCGGACAATATTCCTGCCTTCCAGAAATAGAACTAATGAGCTTAGAAGAGAGATCTAAAGCTCCTAACACTATGTAAAGATCAATATATCAAGCTAAACCCACATGTTTAAGAAACAGAACAGCTTTTGCGTCCACGATTAAAGTCCAGTTGAATAAAGGATGTACTACCACCGTTGGTGAAATAGCAAAAATATAGATGATCTACAAGCCCAGCCTATTTCTTTTTTAAAGAACATTTTTACATTTTCTTTTTAATTTAGCCTATAATGCCCAGAATAGGGATGCCAGGTTGAAAGTGGTTAATGACCTCAAGACAAAAGATGCCAATAATGTTACTGATTAAATCTGTTTACGGTTGTAATCCTAGGGTTTATTTGAAGAGACAACCACGTGATTGGTTTGATTGATTGATTGAATACTTTATTATTCAAAATGTAAACAGCACAAGGTACAGTCAGACATTAAAGCGGTCCTATGTATTCAATTCATCAACATATCATAAAAAAGAACACAATAATACATGTCATCAACAACAAATACAAAACACTATACTGTATGTACAAGGAGAAAAAGAAAAACGTTGCAGAGAATGACACCTTTCTATGAGAAATTGCATTTACCTCCCCTTGTGGTCTCCTGATAGATGTTTTTTCAGGCTAGTTTTGAAAGAAACCAGTGATTTAAAATGTTTAATGGATGGTGTCAGGGCAGAGTAGTTTGTTCTATATTTGGGTAGTAACAGATCGTTGTCGCTCCCTCTAGTATTGTGGCTGTCATTCACTTTGGAGAAGTAGTTAGGGTATTGAGGTCACTGGCCCTTTGACTATCTTAAATACCAATCCCTAGCAAAGTGTGTTGGAATTAGGTGGGTCATGGGCTTTAGGCCGAGAAGTAGTCGAATCAGTTTGTTTTGGGAGGTCTGAACTAAGGCTTAGTTAGGTTAATGCAACAGTGCAGAAAGCCTACAGTCAAACATGGTGGTGCCAACATTCAGGTTGGGTCTGTTTCGCTTTAAATTGAATGTTAAATATTTTAAAAAATACCAAACTGGGTGGCAGTACTACGTTGGCCTACTGGCAGTGTGCACAATAGATTTGGCGCTGATCCGTCGAGCTATTTAAGATTAGACTCACACACTCTTATAGATGGCATGCCTCCTTCAGAGCAACGCCGTAATAAATATACATAGAAACATAGAAAGATTACATTGTCAGTATTAGCAGTAGTAGTATTGTTGCTCAGTGTTGTTACCTCTACCAACCGAGTTAGACGGGGTAATGTTTGCTGTGCCATTCCATTTGTCTCCGATTTTCATGAAACTTGGTGGGAATGAGCAGAAGAATATGATTAACTTTTGTGTTGAATGGGTCAAAGTCAAGTCAAAATAAATGTCCAGGTCAAAATGACATAATCAGACATATACCTGTGAAAATTGCACATCCTGACAAACCTGCACCCCTTTTTATTCTCTGGTTCATGACATCTGCAGCCCCCAGCATTCCAGCCGCCCCCCCAGCTTTACCAGCAGGCCATGCAGGAGACACACATGCCTCACCCCTCGGACACTGAGAGGATCAGGTAAAATGATGCTCTCTGTGAGATTGAGACATTTATACTCTCAATCTATACTTCGTTGTATGATGCTGTCACGCACTGAAAATAGCTGATCTACAAGCTCTGAACACGTTGCAGTGCAATGCGTTGTGAGCTTGCAGGTCTGCTATTTCCGCAAGCAACACCGTCGTACAACGGAGTACAACATTTCCATTAACGAGGCTATGTGACGATTTCTCATAACTGGTATTATGTGGTTTTATACATTTTAAATGGAGGAAAACCCATGGATTTTAGCCTCCAAGAGTTAATGACTATTACAACACTGATGTATTAGCAATATGGAAAAATCTAATTTAGAAGAGTCACGGTTTATAAGCAAAAAGTTAAATACATTTAAAGGATTGATAATGTAAATAAATGGTGGTTAGTATTTGCAAACATAGTATTTAAATATATATATAAACATAATTATCATTTCAGTCTTAATTTTACAGCACACTTCATGTCTATATGACGTATTTGTTTGCCATCTAGTTGTGACTCTCCGTAAATGTGCCTTTTGGCCATTTCTGTAAGATTGTATTGTGTTGTTGAAGCTCCATTACATTCTTGTGTCTTGTGGTGTTTGCATTTGATTTGTTTTTAATATTCCACTCATGTGGAAAGGTGTTTGATTGTCTTTTCTATTTGATGGTGTTACAGGGAGTACTTGATGAGGAAACTCTGTCCCACGCTGCCCTTCTATCACCAGAATCCCCCTCACCATTCAGACTGAGTTCTAGCAGAGACTGGCAACAGAAACTCTTCTTCATCTTCTCCTGAAGGTAAGGAACAAATACACACGCATGTATTCAGAAATGTTGGTAGCTGTGCGTCCTGCTTGTCTGACACATATTGTTCCAGAAGATCATATTAAACACACTAGCTATGCGTCCAGGGGACACACAGTGTTTTTATTTTTTATATTTTACTCAACACAAACATCTACTAGAGAATCTACATTTTGTTTTACCATCCCCACATTTTCGGGTCTGAGTCTGAAGTGATTTACAAGTTGTAAATCACTGTATGCGTGACTGTGCGCATGCTCAGCTAAGAGGTTGAATTGAGAGCACAGAGTCGTTTTACGCTGTTGTATGACAGAGCATATATTAAGCATAAGAATTGCTTGATTGTAAGGACAAGGGACATTGTCATTAAATGGGCTACTTCAGAAAACAACTGTGATAGCAACTTGACAACTGCACTGTTAAAAACTCTGAGACAGAAACAGAGATTTTCTTTCGTCTTCCACACCCCTGTCTTCTGGAGGGCTCGATCATTGGGCCTATAATTTTCTAACTATATCTTCTGACACCTCTTTTGTCTCAAGTAAAATAGAGAGCATAGTGTTTGGGCCTAGTGGTCTTATACCCACTGACCTGGGTTCCCTGCAACCTTACAGTTAAACCTGTGGTCTCCAATCTCTGCGTCAAATTGGACAATGCGCTTAAACTTGACAAACAGATAAATGTTGTGGTCAGATCCTGCTTTTATCATCTGAGGCTGCTTGCTCAAATCAAGTCTGTGCTATCTTTTAATGATTTTGAGCGAGTGATTCATGCTTTTATTTCCACACGTTTGGACTACTGTAATGCACTCTATGCTGGCTTAAACCAAGCCTCCATTGCACGTTTACAGTTAGTCCAAAATGCTGCGGCACGTCTCTTAACTAGAACCCGCAAGCGTGACTACATTACACACATTCTGGCTTCACTTCACTGGCTCCCTGTTCGCTTCAGAATTGATTTTATTGTTTGGCACCTCAGTATCTCTCTGAACTACTAGAAATCTGTACTCCCCCAAGGTCATTGCGGTCTGCGAACCAGTTGAAACTTGGCGTCCCTATGACACGTTTAAAGACCAGAGGTGACCGAGCCTTTTCAGTAGTAGCCCCCAAATTATGGAATGAGCTCCCCTCCCATGTGAGTTATGTATTTTATGTAGTTTATTTACCTTTTTTCTCTCTTTTCTGTGCAGCAAATGTGCTACAGTATATAAGTAAAGTGGATTGGATTGGATTGGATAACTGTAAATATACAATGTTATGAGCAGATTATAATACATGTATACTTAACCTTATAAGCCATTATAAAAAATGTTATAATGTGTTGTGATTATTGTTATAAACAATTATAAAAAGCAATATGAAATTCATGATAGCTTATAACTGTAATTATACGATATTATAGGCATATCATAATGCATTAAAAGTATGTTATAAGGCATTATAGCCATGGGCTTCATAGAAAGTGTTACCACCTATTGGACACAATGTTTTTGTATTTTTCAATTGACCTATTCCAAGCCCCTCTCCTGCATCACACTTGTCTCATTAACAGCACTCATCTTGTCACCACATTCAAATGACCTCCTAGTATAAAACTGTAGGCTGTGCTACTTGAGATAATCTGCGTTGTAGAGAAAAACATCAGAACAAATGCAGAGTCGTGTTTTTAAACCACTAACATCACAAGATACAGACAGGAGATAGATACACACTTTGCTTCCGTGTCTATATGAGATATTACAGCAGGGTTTGCATGCTATTAGGTTTCAGATGTAAGTCTGGTCCTCTTCTCTTAGCTGTGAGATTGTCCTGTCTCTCTGATTCAGCCCCCTGATCTTGATAAGACAGTGCCTACGCAAGCAATCTTCTGCACTCTGTCATAGTGTATCAGCTGAAAACACAATAAGTTAGCATTATTTGTGTGGTTTATGGTATAAGCAGGAAACAATGGATTTATTATATCAACAGCAAGGTCCAAGACAAACGCGCATGGATGGCAAATGATGATGATGATGATGATGATGATAATTCTTGAAAAATAAATCATCAAATCCTTTGTTGTGAAATATTACAAAGGCTACACGGTCAGTAACTGTGCAGTTATATATTAGGTTTGTCTTATACACAGCCATATATGGTTGTAATCATGTGACTGTAAATGCCGTGCCAAGCCCATTCTTGTCAGCTTATTCAGGGGCCTCACAAATAGTATTTCCATTTAGATTGGTAGATATCAATATAATACATGGGAGGTATGTTACGTGTGTGTTACTATCTAAGTCCACTGGGTGGCAGTCTCTATTTGGAATAGAAGTGGTGCCTGGTTGCTAGTCTTGCCCATAGGCTGTGCGTTACTCCCATAATATTCTCATAATCCTTAAAAAATGTGTGTTTACCAGATAATAACATCAACCAATATCTAATCTTTTACGTTGCTATTCTTCTACTTTTCATACATTTTCTAGCTTTATAAAATATGAATCTGAACTGGTTTTAATATGGAGCTGTGCAGTGTAACTATGTAAATGTATGCTGTCTTGCTCCAACTTGATTGACAGGTACCCTCAAAACCCTGAAACAGAGAGAATCCAGAGGGTTATTATACAGGGGGCAGTGAGGAGTAATTTTACCCCCAGGAATGGAAGGGCCATGCAATTTACATGTCCAAGAACGTGTTGTACAGCATGGCTTATGGGCAGCATTGCAGCCAATGGAATCCTAGCTGTCGGCTGATTTAGTCCAAGGAATGAGTGGCATGCTCTCTCATTTACTTTCATGTGTTATGCTATCTGACACCTGCATGTATGTACTGTACGTACGCACGCACGCACACACACACACACACACACACACACACACACACACACACACACACACACACACACACACACACACACACACACACACACACACACACTCACAGAGTAAAATCCTGAGTGTTCATTTTACTCTTGGAGTATCGAATGGATAAATCAACACTTGAGGGTTTTACTGTGTGCACAGTAGGCCTGTCCCCGACTAAGGATTTGTCAAATCTGATTCGCCAAATGTTGCCTATAGTCGACTAATAGTCGACTAATGCAACACCCAAAAAAATATATATATATTAAAAAAAAAGAAAATTGGCATGATTCGACTGAGAGATTGGCAGTCGATTCAGTTTGATTCGACTGCCAATCTCAGTCGAATCATGCAAAAAAGATGCATTGGAGGAACATTCCATTTGAGCTGTAGGGGTGCTTAATGTCTGATTTAACATATACTTGCTTGGTCCAAATAAATCATGATGTATATCCTATTTTTGGCAAACTATTACTTAATTAATATAACAAATTAGGCCAATCTCTCAGTAAAGAAAAACATATTTTTTTCCCCCTTTTTTTAAATAATTCGACTAAGAGATTGGCAGTCGACTCAGACTCCCCTCGACTTATTAGTCGACTATTCGAATGATCGAGGTCAGGCCTAGTGCACAGTAATCAATGTCAATTGTCATGCCTCATGTTCTAAATTAACGCTTTCCTTGACGTAACTTGCAGTGACCGGCGCCCTGCAACAGTGGCTTATGTACTGTACATACATACACAGGCCTCTTCCATGACACTGTATTGTGTGCTCAAATACAGTTTGTCTTGTATTCTCATCACACCTTGCAAACTCCCTGTTCCTTCTGCCAGCTCACTCACCCCACCCACCCAGCCCAATCATTCTTTCCTCATTCTCCAGTGTATTCTTTTTTCTTCTTTTTTTTCATTTTTTCTGTCCTTGGGAATTCAATCATGGCATAGTCGAATATCCTTCCTCTACTGTATGTAACAAAGCATGGCTAGGTTTTACTGTATGTCCTTGAGATAATGATGATGGTATCGCTTTCACCGCTGGTTCTGTATGTACATGTGTAATGCAAGCAAGGGACAAAAACATACTGATTGTTTAGTATGAGGACTGACCAATATTTTTATGTTTTCATCCCTTTCTTGGTCAGCTAGATGAAAGTTAAATACTTTCAACTTAGCGTTGATATTTTTGGCAGAAATCTTCAAACAATGTCAAAACAATAAATAGAAATGAGAAAAAATGTGAGAATAGCAGATCTACGTGCAAGCTCACAACATTGTAAATCCACTCTACACCATCATACAATGTATATAAGTATAAGTATAAAATAGTGCTTACGTGGTTAAAGTTTTAACAGTAGTATAGTATAAGATAAGTCAAGCTTGAAACTGGCAAGATGTCATGGCGCTCAAAATATGTCTATACATTTTGAGGAAATCAGACTATTTATCAGACTTCCAGGTGCCTTCCCTATTGTTACTCAGATAGCCAGATGGGAGATGAACAATAGCAGATTGATACTGTATGCTGGCATAATAAAATAGGAAAATAAGCAAGAAATGAAATTAAGAAATGTCATGCAAGTGAACTTCGTCATTCAGGAAATGAAGTTTAATTCCAAAATTAGACATCTGCCATTTAAAAAGACACACCTGCTCACACAAATACTTACAGACCAGATCATTTATATTTCAGCTATATTGAATGACCAACTCCAAAATTATTATTATCGTTCGTTTTTTCTGTACAAAAATGCACACATTGTTTGAATATGAAACATTACTTTGAATACAATTAGATTTTGTGTGTATGATTCTCACGCAATGATGAGAAGCTATGACAGAATTCTCATATCTCATCTAGCAAACATGATAAATAACCATAATTTTTGCCTCTTGCTCATAATGTCTCCAGACCCACCCAAAACAAGTCAGAAGTCTGACCTTGTGACCTGAGCGTGCCCAACCCCCTCCTCCAGGCACCCATAGTCAATCATGTATTACACTTGTGCATTAGCCTGCTTTTGACCTCTCTATGCTAAACCCAATTGCCATATTATCTCCACCTTAATGCTCTAGTCGTAGTTATCTTCCTGGAACTGAATCTGATTTTGTGCTCCACTTTACCCCCAGGCATCCTCAAATGACTGTTAGGCACTATAGAGGGCCGCCTCATCTAAATCACCAAGAGTGGGAATTGGGGATATAGGGCATGCACGGGGCTGCACTACTAAGGAACCAGCCTATGTGGAGGGGACATTATTCCTGGTGCTGGAAATGAAAGATTCAGGTTGGGTATAAGAATGGGTTGTTTTGGAATCGGTTGCTCCTACTGTCCTATGATTAGAAATTCTTCCCCCACTCCCCAATTGGTTGAAATTGTGATTGTACTGTAATTTGCTATGAAAGGTCACTCCTACTACCTGCCTTTTTTTTAACGTCTACAATTACACAATTATCACTTAGCTACCATAGATATTATTGCTAATGCGCTTGACCGCCACTTCCACCAATACATTTACTTACGCCGCTAATACCAAGAGTAATGACGATCCTACGATAATATTCCGAAGTCAAAAACAATCTTGACGCCACTAATGATGAAGCATGCTCAGAAATCTCTCCCGTCATCCCCACTGTCTCCTACCCTGGGCTGAGGGAGCTGGCCAGGCCCCACGGCCCCATGGGAAATCTCTAATGTATTCAGCCCGGCCTTGGGAAGTAAAATGAAAACAAATGTGGTGTAATAAAGGAGAGAAGATGAAGCGATTCTGTGATGATGCTCTCCACCGGCCCTATAAATCAAAATAAAACTGGAGCAGGTCATATGTGCCCCACTCGCCAACCCCCACCCTCCTACCCCATCCACCTACACCCCCTCTCCCGCCCCCATGCATACAGATAATGGTGGTTAGAGGGATGTGGGGGTAAGGTATATGGAGAAGATCCTATCTATCTCCACCACTACAACTGAGACACACGTTTTTGTGCCCTCATATGATATAATGTTTGCAAAAGAGATGCAAGGAAAATATAGCTCTGGCTGACCTAGATTGGATAATTTGGCAATACTACGAGCAGTTCTTGATTGTGTAACTACAAGTGGATTAATTGTAGTAGTACAAACGGTACTTAATTATCATATGTATATATTATTATAATGTGCCAAACATTATATGCTGTATATCCAAAATGTTGCTGAGATTCCGTAATTTGCACTGACCTTGTCCTGACTTAACTTTTATGTTCTGCTCGCTTTTACTTTCCTCCTAACCTGATGCTGCCTTGGGAGAAGGGCCCAATCTAGGTTGTTGCTCCTAACCATTTCCTGATCATTAGTTTGGAAATGACGCTGCCAACACTGTCAGTAGTACCATTGTATACCTCTAGGGGCTGCTGTGGTGTTAATATACTTATGAAACCAAAATGGTCCCAAACAGAGAGACCAGTGATGTCAGCGGCTGTTCTCATTATATAGAAAAATCACTTAAACTTGCAAACAGCTGGTTATCTTGGTTTAGATTTGGGGAAAGCAATTGAGTGAGTTCCTTCAATCAAAAACAAAGATCATTGTTTGGGGGATTAGAGTTGATCTGAAAAATGTCAACCCGAGGTGGGCAGAGCGACATTACTATTTCAGCTTGTAGTATATTGGACTTAAAGGTCAGTAACTATTTGCTGAGGTTTTATACTTCCAGGGTACTTTTACGTGTGTGTGCGTGCGTGCGTGCGTGCGTGTGTGGTACTCTTCAAATCCCTTTCAAACCAGCTGACTTTGAAGATGGATAGGAGACTCACTCTGACAAGGTACCTACTTATTACACAGATAAAGAATCGTAAACAGAGAGCACAATAAATAATTGATACCTAATAAGTCGGGAGAGAGAGCACACCACGCTCCTTTTTATTTTCGGGCCAAGAGAGGAGAGAGAGAGCGAAAGCCTCCTGAGTTGTTTATTTGCTCCCTCCCCTTCTTTCTTTTCATGTCCTTCTCATTTTACGAGCCATGAGTCAACACAGCACACGTAAATGATATTTTGACACAGAGAGCCATGAATAATGCATTTGAATTTACTTTTATGCCAGAGTTAGACCCCTCTATGCACCCTTTCTCCTTCCCCCTCCTTTCCTCCTCTCTCCTCATCCCCCCTTCAACTCCCTCTCCTCCCCTCCTCTCCTCCTACGGTACCTCCTTTCTTTCTCCTCATCCCTTCCTCTGTTCTCCACACATCAATGTGATCCCTCAACCTCCTTGTCTTCTTCCGAGTTAGACCCCGTTCTCTGCTCCCCATCCCAGACCTTATACGCGTCTCGAGGCAGTAGAAGTCATTGGTGGTGGAGGAATCGCAGAGATGAACAGCGATCTCTGATTTCACGATCCATCAGCATTTCCTATCCAGCCCTCACTCCTCCTCAGACACACCTGCTCACCATCACATGTCCACCGTTATCATGTGGTCAGCAGTCATTGAGGGGGGCCATTGAGTCCCTGAGAGATATCTTTTCAGAAGTTACCAAGACAACAATGAGGGAATTATCATTTGAGCGTAGTAGCGAGACCGTGATTGAAGCTCAGTTTAAAGGTCAGCGGTTGAATTATATTCGAAATGTGAATATTTAGACAGATGCCAGGTTCATTGTTTACCTGGTATCCTATAGTTGCAATGTGCAGATTGTTATTTAGATAGCATATTGTTTAGACAGATGCTAGGTTCATTGTTTACCTGGTATCATATAGTTTCAATGTACAGATTGTTATTTAGATAGCATATTGTTTACACAGATGCTAGGTTCATGGTTTGCCTGGCGTAATAGTTTCTTGAGGCACTACACTGTTCACTATGCATTCTTTGTTTGTGATTAGTTACCATGCTTATTGTAAGTCGCTCTGGACAAGAGCCTCTGCTAAATACCTCAATTGTAAATTGTAAAATGCAGTTGTGCATATCTAAATATCCAGTCCAAGAGAGTTATGACCAACAAGCAGACTGTAAAATCAGCTAGTCGCTCTGTTAACTTGCTGTAGCACTGTTGTTTGCTTGGGGCTGGCCCCTGAAGTCACCAGACACATTCTGCTTTTAAATTTGAATTCATAATGCCGTTATGGTGCAGAATAACTTGCTTGTTTCACAACAAACTGGTAAAGTGACAGCGGAGGAAGTGATGCTGACTTTCCTGACAATGAGTCACGGGGCTCTGCCTTCACCACCATCATCCTCATTGTCACTGTCAATATAATTGTCATCTTCATTGCCTATATACATTCACCATCGCCTTCATGACCTTTAACCATGACGTCATCCTCATCCTATAACATCCCTCAGGATCATCATCCTATTCCTTCTCGTAACACATCATGCCTATCACCATCTAGAACAGGGGTTCCCAAACTTCCATAGGACTCTCAAATAGCCATAGCCTCTGGCTGCAGCCCCCCTTATGGCTTAAAAACAACAACGGAAATAGCCGATCTACAAACTCTCTCAACCCGTCGCAAAGCTTTTTTGGGAATTTTTGAAAACATTTTGACAATAATGACATGCCTAAAAAGGGATGCCATGTTGAAAGTTCTCCTGCCCATAAGCTACTTATTTACAACTTGGGAGTTATTCTGCCCCTCATCCTCTTGTCTGTCCCTCCCTGCCTGGAGAGGCGGTATAGTGGGGATGAATAATCTTCGTCATCCTCGGAGTGGTTCTTCATTCATAATTTACCACCTCCACCCCATTACGTTTGATTAAAGCCAGTGACCTGAAAATACAGAAGGAATCGGCTCCCTCAAGTATGGCGTCAACACTGTGAGCGCTCGCTGCGCACATGTCGCCCAAGAAAACATCAATAGCTCTGTCCAATATCAATATCTGGCCTCTCGCTCCTATTATATTCAACATGGGAATATGGCTGTCACAAAGGTTCCAACCAGAGATCTTGTTTTTTATTAGTGGGGGGCAGTGTTGGGAGTAATGATCCATTTAATATGCTGTATATTTATGAGATATATAGGGAGTAATTGGATGTTTCATCAGAACAATTTAAGAAAGAAACATGATCAGCAATTGAGAAATCTGATCAAATGTTTTTATAATGTGGTAAGCACATTAAAGAGCACATATGGGGTTGATTTGCAATTAAAATGACATTAGGAACATCAAAGAGTGCTTTCCGTTCAAATGGCAGTCTGTTTTTACATCATTAGGTATCCTACAGTACTGTATGTGTATAGCCTACACTTTATATTGGAAAGTCAAAGGCATAACTTATTTCTCAAAAGCTATGCATTTCCCCCCTCTATGACCCAGAAAATACATTTTCCCAAAGGCATTTCAAAAGTGCGCATGCATGTACACACACATACACACACACACACGCACAATATGTGCTCTCACATGTTATTTAAAGTAAGATGTGTATGTGAGTACTGAATAGAGTATGTGTTTCTGGCATGCATGTGTGTGGGCATGCAAGGGTATTTGTGTTTGCATGCATGTCTGTGCCATACGTCTGTGTGTATTTGTGTGTGTATGTTGGAGCAGGTCGCACAACAATTGAAAGTGCAGCACACATTAACATTGTGTTTCCTTGTGGCCATACATTTTCCTGAGCTCAAACCCTTTTCAATAGGCATGCCTTTGTTCTATAATTGGGTTCTGGGGAACAATAGAAAACGCTTACCATAACAAGTAATCAGAACATCAGTACATCATTCCTTTCCCACAATGCACTGCCCTGTAATAGAAGAAGAGAGGCCAAGTGTTCTTTAAATGGCATGAGCTATTCAGTAAACTTTAAGATTGTTCTTTGCTTTCTTTCACTTTTTCCTCCTTTTTTTTTGCTGCTGCCCCCCCCCCCCAAAAAAAAACAGGCTTGATGCTATTTTTATATATTGCCCAAAGCACTTTACAATGTGCATTACATTCACCCATTCACACACCTTCACAACCCAGGCGGAGCCGGGGATTGAACCAGGTACCTTCCATCTCCCAAAGTGGCTGCTCTACCTCTTGAGCCACTGCCGCCCCCGTTACCAGTTTTCTGGCGGACCTTGTAGGTCGACAGATTTACAAGCTCTACAAGCTCACAACACATCGCATTGCGACGCATTGTGAGCTTATAGATGATAGATCAGCTATGTTTGCTATTTGTCTACAATGAAGTGTATAGGGCTTGGTTAAGGAAGTGGGGTTTCTCCTTAACAGACATCCATAATTGGATGTCCCAAAATACTTCTGCAGCTTAATGCCAATAAGACCTTTTAATTGACCTGGATAATCAGAAACTCCTCCTCTTAATCACTGTACATCACTGCTCACTGTAAAAGTTATTTTTGATAATAATCTCACATATTCATGTTAAATCAGCTGTGCAATCATGCTTCTTTCACCTTAGGCAAATATACCACATCAAATCTGCCTTCTCTGGCCTGGGACGGCTGGCGTAGTGTTCCAGGCACCTAGGCTCAATATAGCCTGACAGCGCGTCACGGGTTCGAGTCCCGAGCCCGACGGCCTTTGCTGCATCTCACTCCCCATCTCTCTCCCCATTTCCTGTCAGCCTACTGTCCTATTAATAAAGGCATAAAAGCCCCCAAAAAAAACAAAAAAACCAATCTGCCTTCTCTATTGCACATTTGGCAGCAGTCCTTCACACATTCATAACATCCCAGTCTAGATTACTGTAATTCCTTCTACTCATTAGCAAAAAAAAAGAGGCCTGCAATGCCCTTCAGATGATCCAAAATGACGTTGCTGTTGGGCGGAGACCTTGTATGTCCAAAACAGTTCCTCTTTAATTATCATTTTGAAAACATTTTAAAATTGTGAGCTGATCTACAAGCTCACAACGCATCGCGACGCGTTGTGTATGATGAAGCAGGTATTAACTGCATTTATGAAAAAACACATAAAATGTTATAATATGGAGAATGAGGTTTCTGCCTGACTGCAGCAATGAGGCAGCTGGTGTTTTAACTGGCACTAAAACATGAAAATATCACACTGATCCTGGCTTCCTGTGCGTTTTGGAATTGATTAAAAATGTTATTGATTACTTTTAAAGCACAGATGGGTATGGCTCCTAGCTACATAACTAAGTCTAACCACTTGAACCCTAGCATCCCTCTTCTGGGGGGCGTGCATTCAGCGAAAATAGCAGATCTACAAACTCACAGTGAACTTTTAGACTATTTTCCATTTTTAGGCTATTTTCCGTGAAGAGATTTGGTGTGGTGTGAAAAAAATAGCGGATCAAGTACAGTGCCGACCCAAGTCAACTAAGTATAAAGGGTTTAAGTGACTAACCTGATTCTGTAATTACATCCTGCTCTATCTATTTGAGGAGATTAAGTTATTGTGGCATTTAGCAAGTTGTTTTCTACTTCTTACACTGTAGGCTTTCCATGAAATATAGTTACTGCCTGTTTTTTTTCATATATATATTTCACTCTTATCATTCTACTTGCTTTATTGTTCTTCATTTTGCATTGTTGTTTTGTTACTATGCTAGTTTCTGTACAGACCATAGACTGTAAAAAGAATGGACAAAGCGAAGCCATTGGTTTCTACAGACCGTTTTGAAGACACTTTTTCTGCGAATTGAAAATCGCCATCTTTTAACTTCCGGTCCCGAAATGCTACCGGAAACGACTGCTATTGGCTGCAACCACAGCGAGGGCGGGTCTTCACTCGGTAGAACCAGTAGAAACCCTACTTTATCATTATTGACATTTGTCCAAACAGTAGTGTCGCGTCCACTTTTGCATCTGTTGTCGTTGCATATGGGATATGGAATATGACTTATTATACCTCATTTTGTGAAGCAATGGTTTAACTTCTACTTGTAGGTATGGATGTTATAAATGTCAAGTTTGATGTGGATTTGGAACAATAGTGCCCCTGTGGCAGTTTTTTATATTTTATCATTACGTTTTCACCTAGTGCATGGTAATGCATGTTAGTGTATGAGATATTTGATTGATTGATTGATTGAAATGGAAGGACCTTAACTTCAAAAACTCAACGATCAAAATTGGGGCAAGAGCGTTAGGTAAAACTTCTCCAACACTGAACTGATTCAGTATCAGCATGGGGATCGGGGTACATTGAGAACCTCACGATGGCTTCAACACGCCACATGAGTCATATGGGATTATGAGTCATTTTGTAACCTTATTCAACATGAGCCACATTTTACCACACACCTACAGACCGGGAAACTTTTCACCAACTGAAAGCTACTGCCTCAGCAGGTCTGCAGTACAATACAGTAAAAGTAGGACACCTTCTTTTTTGTTATGCAGCCCGAAGTTAAGTTTAAACCTGATGTGACGAGATCAGATTTAAAAAGACTGAGTGAGGGCGGTCCGGGTGGCATAGAGGCCAAGCTGTCCACCGCCATTGATGCCCGGGTTTGCTTCCCGGCAGTGGTGCCTTCGGCTTGGCCAGGAGCACAATTGGCAGCGCCCTACTAGTTGGTCAGGGCGTCCATTCAGCTGTTAGCTGAACTTGGAACGGTAGCATGCATGAACCTCTGTGTGTGTTAAGCTCTCCTGGCTCTGTCAGGTGAAAGGAAGCGGCAACGTTATTATCTTCAGTTTGTGAACAAAGTTGAACAAATCAAATGCGGCGTTCTGTAGCGAAGCTACTTGTGTGCATGTCCGTAGTGTGGTGACGCCCTCATTTGGCCAAATGGAAACAGTGATCTTTATAAATACTTCAATGAAAAGGCTTCACAAGAACAATGTTAAAATAATTAAAATAAAATGTTTTTCATGAATAGATTTTCAACTATGATCCAAGTTTCACTTGACTTCACCAGGCATTTCAAGCTTCCATGGCTGGCTTGTGCGTAGTGACATCAGATTGGTCTATTTTGAGGGGACACACAGACTCGGGTTCGGGTAAAAGCAATCTTGACAATTATGTTGAGATATTGTAGTTCATGTTGTAAAACCTTTTGGCTGGGCTGACTTATTGTCCTGCTCAGTTGTTCTGATTGTTCTGAACATTTTATGGCTTATTTCAAGACACAGTTTGCTTCATGTTGGCATGCTAGACTTTTCAAACTTGCGTAAGCTGGAGCCCAGCCCAATATCATTGGGCACAGACCCTCTGGCTGTACTGCAGTGTGGAATCGAAACTGATTGGGCTTTTGCCAGCAAGCCCCCTGCTCTGTGGAGCATTGTTATAATCAGTAGTAGATGTAGTAGCTGTATGATCATCATGCAAGAGTACATAGATTCAGCATAATTGGCGTTGACATTTCATTACAAAATCATAAAAACATTCACACTTAAATAAAAGTACAGTACGCTCACAAACTCCCACATTAAGATAATGGCTCATTTCAACACAAATATGCGGACACATGAACGCATGTACACACGCACACACACACGCACACGCGCGCACACACACACACACACACACACACACACACACACACACACACACACACACACACACACACACACACACACACACACACACACACACACACACACACACACACACACACACACACACACACACACACACACACACACAAAGACACTCAACTCAAGCTTAATCAAGTAAACTTGCAGCCTCTCTTTGAAATGGATGCATCTGTGCCATTATAGGGAAATAATTGTGGCCACTTTCATCCCCAGCGCAATTAGTCTCTCTTCTGTGAAGTCTTTCGTCAGATAATGGACAAGAGCAGACAGAACCTTTGTCAATTTAATCTTTTCTCCTTTATTTATTTTTTTCGAGATAGGAGGTACTGAGTATCGAATAGTTGAATGTCAACAACTCAACATGTCCTTCAGGCCTGTTTTTGTAATAATTATACTACTCTGTGTATTTTGTGTATTCGCCATGGCAGCTCAGTGCTGTATTGGTAGTCTGTGACACTGCCAAGTCTAGCAGGCGCTGCATTCTCTCCTAAAAAGAATGTATAGTTTTGGGACAATTCACATTTGTGTCACATTTTTAGCTCCACTAGCTTTAAGGATGGCAATGTTGGTCGGTCCATCCAGCACTTCCCAAATAAGTCGTCCCAAAGAAGATATGTTGAAAACTCCTGGCTGGATTGTCATGGAATTTGCTGGGCACCTTCATGCTCAATGGAGGACGAACCCTTCTGATTTTGGAAACTGCCGGGCCTCTTCTCCAGCACCACTGTGGGCCAAAATGTCCATACATATCAAAATGTAATGGGCTGTTGGGATAGGGCATTG
Source organism: Gymnoscopelus microlampas (assembly GCF_963454915.1). Taxonomy (NCBI): domain Eukaryota; kingdom Metazoa; phylum Chordata; class Actinopteri; order Myctophiformes; family Myctophidae; genus Gymnoscopelus; species Gymnoscopelus microlampas. Next base: position 31,429,737 of record NC_139947.1, on the reverse strand, counting down.
CAGTGGCGGCCATTTTGTGGTTTCACTCAAATTCACTCCATTCATTTTTCCCATAGAGATTTCCAAAAATATTTATATCAATTATTTTAAACCTATAATTAAGCCATCCAGGGTCCTGGTGACTTATGACCATAAAACATTTGATTGTGTGAAAAATATAATTTTTGAATATTTAATTATATGATATATTATATTCAATAAATACCCTTTGTTTTGGACTATATGGAGAGTTGCGTCATGAACCAAAGAATCCAGTAGGAAATCAATTTTGAGTCTATGACCTATGGTTCTTAGAGACTGGGCAGGTATAGCGCCACCATGAGGCTGATTTGAAAAATATGCAGAGATTGACTTTGTTGGCCTACTGGCAGTTGAGCTTACACAAGAAAGTTGGCACTGATCACACACACACACACACACACACACACACACACACACACACACACACACACACACACACACACACACACACACACACACACACACACACACACACACACACACACACACACACACACACACACATGACTAAATTGGAGTAGTTATGTACATTAGCCTACTGTAGTTACATACTGTATAGTCACATAGAATGAGAGAATGAAAGGACTGCAGATAATAAGGCTATGAGGTCTTTTTCTCCAGCTGTGTTACACTTTATTGATATATAGTGGGTTCGAAAAACGATAAAGTGTAAGTCAATGCTATGTTTAATTGGCAATGGAAAGTTCAGGACACTTGAATTAGATAATAATACGATGATTAGATAAGAGTAACACAGCATATCGCTCATAATGTATGTTGTAATGTTTTTTTTGTTTGTTTAAGATTTGACTGCATCTTTTCCAGATTACAGCATACTGCTTTGATACATGAGGGGGTTTTAAATGTAACCAAAGTTAATGTATTCCCAGCCTTTGCTATAACTGTTTCACCAGTAATCGCAAAGGAAAGTGATGATGGCCATTTTGCTCTTACGTCATACTCGGGGGCTGGGACGTGGTCCAATTGTCATCCATGCACAGTCACCCTCTTTGCCATCCCAGTACAGCCTAGTGAATCAGGGCAGTGGTTTGCCCCCCCCCCCCACCTCCTTTTATGAAAACTGATTTGCTCTGGCATGTATTGTTTTGGAAAATAAATCAGTGGCCCCTTCCACTTCATGCACTCGTGACATCATTTGTTTCCCCTCTTAACTCAATTATTGTCACTTAGTTCATCTGTGGGGCAATAATGACCTGTAGCTATAGTATGTAAGACCCTCCCCACTCTATGCTGTACAATAATATTAAAAAGGGGCTTGGGAATGATTACACCTTGAGCCTGTGCGTTTGTCAAATTCAAATAAAAGAGAGTGTATTATACCACACCCTTTTTCTGTCACACAATCCCCTTTTCTCTACTCCTTGGAAATAAGCTTTGAGGAAATTGTGGCATTGTGTCATGCAGCACAGGAAAATATTATAATCCATTAAATTGTATTCAATTATCTCTGTTGTTTTTGTATCACCTTTCATCCTGAAAGATTGGTGAGTAATAGCATCAAATGGTATAGCCAATCTATAACACTGAAGCCTGGCGAATTGAAAGACTGATGGTTTCAACCTGACAACAATAAAAACAGCCAAAAATATCTACTGTATAACAAATACAGTATGAACCTTCACTCTGTTCACTGGATATTGTTTAATTTACTGTATTTCAGTTTGATGTTATGAAAATGTGGTTATATTATGTATCTTTTATTTATAGTTTGTTTGATTCAGTTTGGTTCTGTTCACTTCATTTCAGTTTAGTTTAATGGAGTTGTGTTGTGTTCAGTTTAGATTACTGTATACATACTTTAGCTTATCTTTAATTTGTTCCAGCTTACACAGTTAACCACCATGGATAGCATTACCATGAAGTTGACTGTTGATGACCTTTAACCTTTGCCTCTTGAAGGCTTTCTCAATATCCAATTATCAGCTGTCCATAATGTTACGTTACAGCTAGTTTGCTTGTAAAAAAAAAAGAAGTTACCGCTGTGAATAATTTAGCATTAAACATGAGATAGCCAGATGTTATTGAAGGCACACATTAGAAAAGGTCTTTGTTGTGTCAATTAGTTGATTAAGTATCATCTACTCCCCCCCGTTGTCACCGGAAACTTGATCTGTTTTTAAATGGATTCGAATTACAGGGGCCGCGGAGAGTAAGAGAAAGACATTTTCAGTTGCATGTCAACGTATTTGACTGACAGTCAGGGACAATTTGATCAGGCTTTTACTTTAATTGCCTGCATTTCATTAAGCATAATAATTTATCATGGAATTTATTCAGCAAGGATTCTACAACACACTATGGAGGTTCAGGGCAACAGTCATTTGAATATGTGCAATTATTGTATGAGAGGTTTCATTTAGAATGTGTAGAGAGGAACCCATGGAGCCTGGCTTCATTACTCAAAGCTGTAGGAAAGTGTAACTGAACAATAGGGCTCTTGTCAAAGTGAAACATGTGCAAAACCTCTGTTTCTAAAAGTAACAATTGTCACATTTAAATGAAACCTAAAAGGTGCAGCAGGAACACATTTTTCTTCACCACACAACTTCTTATATTCTATAAAAAAAATCTTCAGATGCTTAGAGATAATTTGCACATGAGAGAACAACTGCAGTGCATCAGAGGAATGTGCAGGACAGAGAAAGCATCACTGTATGTACAGTACTGTTGTGCGTGCATGCGTGTGCGTGCGTGCGGTGGTGGTAAAGAGATAAAAAAGACAAGCAGACAGATCCTGAGATGTAGCCCTAAGCCTCAGCCCAGCAGGAAGTCTTCATCCTTCTAAATATTTTGCTAGCACCTGATTGTCAGCTGATGACCCACCCTGTCCTGACCATGTTAGGTCAGGAACATCACAAGACCTCATGTTCCACTACCACCCCGCCAACATGACTACCGCAGCAGCCTGTCGTTGGTTTCTTTCTGGTTAGAATGAAGATGTTTTGCACTGAATCATATCGTTGCTCTCTGGCAGAAACCTTGTATGTCCAAACTCCAAAGCCTGCGTTCCATAAACCTGTGAAAAAAGAACCTGTGCTCCAATGGATCCACTGTAGTTATTATTGAGTCACAATTTCTTTTTAATACTTGTCATTGGTTAAATGTTTATAAAACCCGCAGACAGACTTAACTACTTTAACTTTCAAAATGTTTCTGAAATAGCGAATCGTGACATGTTGTGAGCTTGTAGATCAGCTATTTTCCCTACTTTTATTCAACACTCTTTTACGACAAAGCAGGGCATGAATTTACAAAAAAATAAAACAACAACATTAAAAGATGAAATATGGAGCTTAGGTTTCTGCCTGACAGCAATAATATAATGATGATGATGATGATGATTAGATGTAGTGATTGTAGTAGTCATTTTAAACCTTAATTTTCTTTCAGGGATGGTAGACCTGTTCTATTTTAGTAATGTTTTGCATACATTTATACAGTTACACTTTTGTATTTGTGTAACTGCAGGGATATTATTCATGCCTGTGAGCTGTCCTGCACAATCGCGGTCTTAAGATACGATAGATAAGATAAACCTTTATTTAACCCTATAGGAAATTACCTTGCTCAAATGCACCTTTGGTGGTAGCTGTTGTACGATGGGAGATGGTATCTCCCAGTGTTAGCATCTTTCTCAGCAAAGCTTTTATTATGGATATGGAGAATCGTTTTCTTCCATTAAAGCAGGCTTGTACTCAGACTTGATGAACGTTAGTCCTATTCAAGTCAAAATGACCATACAACTATACAGTACAGTACCAGTTTCATGATTAATATCCTTTTTCCTTGACACGGTCCTCATTGGATTTTGGTTATTTGAGATTACATATATGTCATACATAAAACTGACACAGCCCGATACTTTATCTATTGTGTTAACAAGATCATATCCCTTGTTATCTTCTGTGACATTCTGAATCGGGGTCTTTTCCGTCAAATCCCCTGATTCACCATCAAAACCAGAATGGCTGTGGACTTGTTATAGGGGTCTGTTCTGGGACAATATTTCACAGGCCCGCCTCATTTTCACCCGGTGTCTTCTCCCTGCAAATCCTTTTCATTTTGGGGAAGAAACGGCACAAATGAACACAAATAGATGGCATAACTGCCAGAGACAGGCATACACAAAAGAAAACCCTTTTTTTGACCGCGTCCCCTGATATTGTTTCTCGGTGAGATGTCTGGGAAAAACGATGAGGCAGCCTCATTCCTCCTATATGCTTGGTGCTGTGCGTGGGCGAGTGCCTAACAGATGGACGACCCGATCTAAATTATAATCTGGTTATCCAATGAGAAGAGGGACAGCTCATCATTGATGGGCATGTAATTTGCATGAAAGTACACACTGATGTGAAAATCCCATTGCCTGAGACATATGCCTTCAGCTCACTTCCTCTCAGATTGCATGCTGCCAAAAATAAGGAGGTGACGCGAGACTGGATCATGCTTGATTTATACTCCGTCGTATGACGGTGTCGTGTGCGGAAATTAGCTCCATAGTAGATCTACGAGTTCACAAGGTAGATTGGATATTTTCGGCGGTCAACACCTTACAGTGGTAGAAATGGTGTTCTCTCCTTTCTTCTGCTATGTTTTGCTTTATGATTTTTTTTTTGCTTTAAACTTTAGACCATGCAGTGTTTCTCACTGCCAGGTCCAGGCACCACACCAGGGGTTCAAATGGACCCTTTTGGATCTGAGGATTTTGCAGTGTAGATTGTGGTCCCCGAGATAACAAATGGTATCTAATGGCCTAATGTCCAATGCATATCAAACTGGGGGTCCTTGAAATTCAAAAGGTTACAGACTCTCTGCATTAAACATTACACTAAACGTTACAATCTACATAGTATTGATGATTTATTGTATTGTATTGTATGTCTTTATATGTCTTTATGAATTGAATACATAGGACCACAATGGAAACAAGCCCTATGGCTTTTTGTGTTATCCTTTTAGCATTATTGTATAACTCTACCTCTGTAATTTTTGCAAACTGTTTATGTTTGTTTATTTGACATGGACATCACAATCACATTGGACGAATCCGATGCATCGCTTAAAGTGTATATAGCACGAGTGCTAGTTTTCAACACCTGTCCACAGGAGGCTTTTCTGAAATAGAATAACACTAGTATGAAAAAAAGAATATATATCTACTAGTAATAATTAACATCATCAAAGTCAGACCCAATACATTAACTTGTGAAACAAAAGTAGACGTAATCATTGAAATATCCAGTCAGAAACTATTCATGTGAGCACAGTTGATTTTATTTCAACCATAATTTCAGTCCTCTCTTAAACACATTACCATCCGTCGTTAATAAAGTATTCAATCAATCAATCAATCAAAACTGCCATTCAGCCCAGAGCTTCCAACTTTTCACCCCTATTCAACTTAGTATCTGATAGTACAACTATCAGATACTCATTGATTGGTACTGGTAGTATACAGCACTCAATGCTGTAGCAGCCTGTACAGCCTTCTCTCTCTGTCAAACTGTCTTCTGTTTCGTCTTTCTGTTTTCGCTCCATTATAAGTACTAAAAGAAAAGGCATCATCAAACAACCTTGCGAGAGTGGGTTGATCTATTGGTATCTGTAAAAAAAAACTGCAACTTTTACTTTCACTTAGCCATCTCAGGTGCCATAACACTGAGCCAAAAACAACCACTGCCATAATCACCATAACATTTTACTGCAGTCAACATTTTGTCCACCCTGTAAAACATTGTCATTATCTAACTTACTGTGCATTTTAAAGTTAACCGAACTGTCAACGCACATAATGTGTTGAAAATTCAGGATTTTGACATTTAACATTCCCCTGTTGAAGCATCAGAACAAAATGGTAAAAAGGAGGAAAAAATGTGTTCTTCTTGCAATGTTTTCTCAATTTCACGTGTTTACTCTTTTGTACAGTAATGGCAATATTTTCACAATGTTCCCCCACCATCTGTGGGAATGTGATACCTTTCTGTTACTGAGTGAATGGGGGGTGGAAGTGGTGTTCTCTAATCCCAGAATCCCTCACATCGAATCATGCAAATATGGTGCACTTTGAAGCGAATCCAGCTCCTACCATATGCAGAGTGAAAACAACAATCTATTATGCATGCATTGCACCAAGCTTATGGTAATGTTATTTCACTGCTTTTCCAATAAAGTCAAATTTGTGGATGCACAACATATCTAAAGTTACCTTTAAAATTATATTTGTCTCATTGTGTCATGCATTTGTGAATATCAAGCAGTGCATATGGAAGTAGGTGCTGGCAGATGTTTGTATTTTTGTTTCAACAAAACATTGATGCTTTAAAGGGGTGACGGGCAATATTTTCCCCTCTCCAGTCTCTTTTGGTTGTATTTTTCCTATATTAACAGCAAGTTAAGTTATGCTCTTCAAAGAGTATACAACACAATTGGAAACTTCCTGCAACACAATGGTGTTTATTCTTCTGGACCCCCAAGAGGATAGGTAGTGACCATGATGTCATTATTATATCATACATGAGTAAATAGGCCACTTTGTTGTCCTGTCCTAAGAATGTGACAATGTTAGGGCCCCAGACACAAAAATACTTTCAATGAACAGGCACATTTATGTGTATAGAGTTTATGATTAGTTCATTATGGCATAACTGTTGGGCACTCGTTTCACGGGCCAAATAGCTGTCGGTGTGTTTTGTTTCTCTCTGTATAGTGGTGGATTAAGAACACAACATTAATGATATTTCAATTTGCTCAATGTATAATTAGGGCCCTCCGACATGCCAAGAATAATTTTCCATCTTGGCTCATCCTAATTTGGAGGAAGAATCATGCAAAGTGTAATTGGCGAGACGCAATGTGACTGGTAGCTCCCTGGCGGATCCGTGCTTTGTTAGTACATGAAGTTCTTAATGAAGAGACTGACATCTCGCTTGATTACTGTATGTTGTGTTGTAGCAAAAAAGAAAATGCTGGACCGTCCACCACTGTCAAAATAATACCACTTAAAACTCTTTGTCTGTGAAAGGTTTTGAAGAAATGTAAACATTACATTCAGCCACTGACCTATTGGTCGCGTTGGGGTTGTGTTTCAGAGTATGAATAAAAAATGGCCGCCGTGTGAATTACAGTCAGTGACAGGCCATGTCAGGGAGCAGTTTCAAATCATCCCTTTCACTCATGTCATTACAGTAACATGACTCCCCCAAGTATTACTTGTAAACTTACTTACAGTTGTGTTACACATATTTATTACCTTATTTTACTTACTTAATTACTTACCTGCATACTGTAATGTATGTGCTTATTTACTGTACTTACATTACTCACACACTGCCTACTTACTATAGCAACGTGATGTAACTGCTGTTTTATGTACTTATTCCTTACTTCAGTATTTAATCACATTTATTTATTTTCTTTCTGACTTATCATAATCTTACATGTTTGGTCAGAAGCTGTGTGTTTACTTCAAAGAAGCAGTTAACTGACAGTGACGATCAGCAAGTTTTGAGGCCATCAGTGGGCAGTTTACACACATACAGTAGGGGAGTGCTTTCCAAAGGGTGTACCGAGGCACACTAGTGTGCTGTGTGACATGTCCAGGTGTGCCTTGGGATTTTGTGACAATTACATATTATTATACACATACAGTACAATGATACAAAAAGTAATGCATTTTTTATTTTATATTATTTACTAGTATTGCATATCAGTACTTTGTGCTAACCCAATACAGAGTCCAATTCTATTCAGCCAAATATTACATTTTAATTATTTTTGTCCCCCACAAATTTTCTAAAATAGCTGATCTACAAGCTCACTACGCGTTGCCATGTATCATGTGTTGTGAGGTCGTGGATCGGCTAATTCTGTGCTATGAGCACAGACGTGTGTTGAGATTTTGACTTGCCCGCTGGTGTGCCTTGAGCACAAAAAGTTTGAACACCTACTGTAGGTGGTGTTGAAGAAAAGATGGCATGCTATTGAAAGACACACATACACACCCACACACATGTGACAATACCGTTATGATAGATAGTGTGTCAAGCATCATCTTGTTGCTTATGAAACCTACTTCACACTCTCAAAATCCGACTTTGCGTAATCTTGCATGCGCCTGTGGCTTATAACTTGAGTGGCAGCAGACATCTTGTTCTACAAATATGCAATCCTTGCAGTTGTGGACTAACTTTGGTGAGTTTGAGTGCCTATCATTATACATTTCTTCTTCTCTTCTTTTTAGCCTTCATTGGATAGTTACAGTGATGAGAAACGGGGAATAGGGAGAAAGAGCAGGTTAGTGACCTGCAGCAAATGGTCCATCTGTCTGGGAATCGAACTCGCTGTAAGCCATTAGATCCCATGTTGTATGCACCTTAACTACTCGGCTATCGGGTCACCCAGAGTGTCTATCATTCCGATAGAGCAAAGAACATTCTTTATTGTTTTATTTACAGAGGACACAACATGAGGACCCCTTACAACTTGCTTACAAAGCTATTTTCTTTGTAAGCTTCTGATACGGCTGATACTGAGATAGAGCCATGCAGATAAACATACCTACATACAGTACACACAGACATTCACGCACGCATGTGCGCACAGCCGCACACACACAGCCCCCCCACCTCACAAAGCCACAGGATTTGAGGCATAAAACGATGTTAACCTACTATTGCAACAGAGTTGGCCCGGCAGGGGTGGCTGCTATCATACCAGATGAGAGAAAGGGACGCAGGGTGGCTTTATCTCCAAAAGAGGCCTCATGGAGCCCAGCACTCTCTGCTAGCCAGACTCCCAAGTTATTCTATGCCAGTGGAGCATTGATTTTCCACACTGTTAGCTCACATTATTCCCTCTTTCCTCGGAGGAAAATTGCCGGGATGAAAAAAAAAGAACTCCCAGTGATCGATTGGTCGGCTGCAGTAGTGAATTCAGGTTACAAGCAAAGGGAGATGAGCAGAGGGGGGAGGGAGGCAGGATGAAGGGGCCAGTGTGTGTGTGTGTGTGTGTGTGTGTGTGTGTGTGTGTGTGTGTGTGTGTGTGTGTGTGTGTGTGTGTGTGTGTGTGTGTGTGTGTGTGTGTGTGTGTGTGTGTGTGTGTGTGTGTGTGTGTGTGTGTGTGTGTGTGTGTTGGGGGGGGGGGGTATGTAGTCCCACTGTAGTGAATATGGACTTGTACAACTAGAGCTGAGGAGGAATGGGCCACTGTACTTGCCATTTGGCTTTCTTTGTTTCTTGAGCCCATGATGTATCTGGCATTCAACAGAATACTGTATACATGAGTACATATAATGTGTTTTATGCTTCTGCTTTTCTTATTTGCTTTATTGTTAAATTATTTGTAACTGTAATTGTATTCTTGCTCTGTAAAGCACTTTGAGCTGCATGTCATGTCATGAAAGGTGCTATACAAATAAAGTTTATTATTATTATATGGTCAGATAAGTCCCTGTAACATCTGTGACAGATCCTTGAACAGATCAATCAAAAGATGACATTGAGTCAAGGCCATGTGATCTATAGAGTAGGCTACTATATGTTTTGTTGTTGTTGTTTTTTCATATGAGCCTCAGTTAAAAAGAAAATAATCACGAGAGCATTGCAAATAACAATGCTAAGAGCGCTCAAAAATGAACTGGAATACAAAGTATTTACATTTTGTTTCAGGAGGTAAAGCACAGTCGGAGAGGAAGAACATTGTGTGTATGCATGGAAACGGTATGAAAATAGCCCACACCACCAACAGCCAGTCACTTAGCCATTTCCTGTTAATAAATAATGCCCCTTCTTCCACTCAACCCTTGTTCCTACCAGTTTTTAATGGCATACATTTTCATTAATGTCAACGGACTCTTTTCTGTTGCCCCTTGTCGCATGGTAGGTGAACCTTTCTCTGTGGCTCTTAAGGCCATTATGTTAGAAGTGATGCATATGAACTTATTTTCCTGTGATGGATTCTGCAGATAGGGATGTTCTTCAACAGACAATGGTCCACTGCTAACCTTATGATCCTCTGTATGTGAGAAGCGAGAACCACACACATCCAACAGGGCTCGCTGTGTTTTGCCATGACCTACCTACACTGTAAAGTCCTGAATGTTAACTTAACTTGGAGAGTTTACAAATGGAAACAAACAAAAAAGACCCGTCATTGTCCATTTGGGCACTCTCAGAGTTATTTTACTGCATACAGTGCCATGTTTTGTATATTCAGACAAAGATCTTTACCTGAAGGTCAGTGCTTCATCATCATCTTTAAAATAATAAGTACTCTGGAATAATGCTGTCATCTTGTCAACCAAGGACTTATATTACCATGCTATCATTTAAACTTTACTGCAAATATACTGTTCATTTTGTGCCATCAGTCATTCATCACAGCTAATGTCTCATTCTAGATAAATATGGTACCCTTTCTGAGCTGTAATAGAACAAATATATATATTATTATTATATACAGTATATATATTTATTTATTTTGTATTATTATTATTTTGTTAGTCAAGGCAAGAAAAGACATTCAGACATTCCCATGCAAACACATGGATACATTTATAATTGTCTCATTAGTCATGTCATTCTATGAGTCATATGGTGGGTTAATGACTATAGGGTCTGTATATGTTTCCAGAAAAAGAAAATACATTATTGACAAAGATCACTGGTTAGGTCATGTGACAATTTCAATTTCAACATGACTGATGACACAAACTGGTCTCAGCTCTGCAACACTTTATATTTTATGGGGCTCCATGTTGGGTGGGGGTGTGTAGTTTAGGGGGGGGGGTATTTATTATTTAATTATTTATTGATTTATTTTGGGGGGGGGGGGGGGGGGCGTTAATTAAGTTATTCATGTTAAGATGTCTTTTGGGGATGCCTCTAGCGACGTCCTGGTCATTGCAGCGTTCGTCTATGTAGAACCTACCGCTCAAAGATGAATGCTGAAGGGTCCTATAGCCTAATATTCTCAAACTGTATTTCTATTAACTGTAAAGTACATAAATAAATAAATTTCTAGTACATTTCCGGTACCTATGTCATTTTGACACGCATGTCAGGGCAGACCCTTTCAAATAAAAATGTTGTTTAATATGTTTAGAAAAGTAGCCAAAAACACATTTTTGTGGAATGGTTATTGAGTAAAATATACCAGTGAAGGATAATATAAAAAACAAGTTTTGTTTAATTGAAAAAGTTACATAGTATTACTTAAGTTATTTACAAAATAAACAAAAGTCAAATACAAATCTATCTATACATTCACAAAATCTCAGTGAGTGAAT